>NW_017731614.1:1350479-1402488 GCF_001890085.2 Hipposideros armiger | reverse complement strand
CCCGCCCCCCCTTTCACCCACCCAGCTGCAACCTTGAAAACAGCACAAAAGCCTGCTGCCTGGATTTCTCTTGGGGCCATTAGGAGGAAAGTGTCTGCTCACATACACAGTCATACAGCCATGTGCCCAAGCTAGGGGGCACACTCCCCCCACCCCCGAAATGCACAAGTGGAGTCAGAGACTCACAGAGACACAGACAGGCATGCATGCACACACAAGTACCAAAGCCAGAAGGCACATACTCCTTAAGAAGGGGCCGGCCAAGTGGCTCAGTTGGTTAAGAGCTCGCTCAAGAGTTTGAGCTCTGAGCAACAGCGGTTCGAGTCCCGGCCCGAGCTGAGCTGCCAATGAGCTGCCAACAGGTGGGCAGGATGACTCAGCTAAAGAAAAAAAAAAAAAAAAAAAGAAAGAAACATACAAACAGGATCCAAGGCACACAAACACGGGCACATATACAGACCCAGGCTGACAGGCACACCAACCCCCTCAAAATATACAAACAGGACCAGACACACAGACCATGCACACACAGATGTGCATGCGCCCATGGGAACACACACGTGCACAAAGACACACCACAGAAATGTCCAAATGCCTACACTCATGGGAAGGCTGCTCTAAACCTCTAAGGCCAGTGGGTGTGTTGGAGGGGGTGGGGGTGGTAGGGGACACACAAAAGGTCCCTGTGCTGAGATGGGAAGTCAGAGCCACAGTCACCTTGCCCCCTACAAACACCCTGGCCCCAGCCCCCTTTCTTGGCTGCTACAAGGCCCAGCAACATGGAGGTGCCCTGCCACCTGCCCCTTGGGGGCGGAGGGTGGCGGGGGGAGAACCCGCAAACAGAGAAGCCACCAAGATCTTGCCTCCTTGCCATCTACCTGGTCTGGATCCTTCTGACCCTTAGAGCTCTCCAAAGAGCTGTCCCACTCAGCCCTGACAGAGCCGACCCCGGATTTCCAGCCTTTCTGGGCCATCATCCAGCACTGGCCATCACCAACACCCACACTAGGGTGATGTCCCCCTACTTCTCTTCTGGGTGCCCAAAGAGGCTGGGGGGTGGGGGTGGGGGGCTTTCTCTCTTCTTTCTTCATTTTAAATAGGTCCTTTCCTTCCCTCCTTTTCTTCCTTCCTGACCTTCCCTCCCTCTTTCCTAATCCTTTCCTTTCTCTCCCACTGTCTCCCTTTCCATTCTTTTCTCTCCTCCTCTTTCTCTCTTCTCTTTCCCCTTACTCCTGGGGTCAACCTAAGATCAGAGGGAGAATTTAAGAGAGTCCTTCCCCACTCCTCAGCTTCTGAATAGAGCCATCGCTAGCTTTTTGGACAAGTAAACTGAGGCATGGGGGTAGGGGCACACCACTGGGGTCCTCTGACATCTATAGTACCACCTCTCTCACTGCCCCTGTTTTGAGTCCTTTGGGTCCTCTTGGGTAATCCCAGATCCCATGGACACGGCCAATGTGTGTGACACAGACTTTAGGGGCCTGTCTGGCAATACAGCTGGTGAGACCAGGGGCATGCTGGGTGCTTCTCTCTTGGGCTCTCAGTGCCTCCACCTGTCAAATGGACAAGGTCAGTCTAAAGGACCCCTAGAGACTTCTCCTGGGTGCAGGAACCAAAATGGCACATCAGTAGCCCTTTCTTGACTGCTGCAAGGCCCAGCAACTGCTATGTAACCTTGGGACTCACTTCATCTTTGGACTCCCCTTTTCTCCTCTGTCAAAGGGGAGAGGTCAGGCAGGTGATTCATCACTAATGTTCTTTTTGGTTCTGATAGAAGGTTCTAGATTGTGCTGGAAGGAAGAACAGTGTACCACTTCTCCAAAAAAAATGAGAAGCCCATTTCTTTCACTGCAGGCATGTCAGAGCCTTTGGCATCAGCAGAATCATTTTCAGGAAATCATCTTAAACATCAAAAAAAGCTTTCTACACAAAATATATCCACTACCCCATTCATCAGGAGCATCCAGAATGTTAAACAAAAGGGGAATATTAAGTAATTGATGGTACATCCACCAGATTGGAAAACCCTAGAGACATTAACCCATGGTGTTTATGAAGAGCTGGTTACAAAACAGGAAAAGGCTACTGCTAGCGCTAACAGAGAAAGCAGGATATATACGCCAACAGAGAAAGCAGGATATACACCGAATACAGAGAATGACGACAAAGCTTTTAAAAAACAAACCACCAAGTCAACAAAACTGCAAAGGACCACATCAAAATATTAATGTTGTCATAGTCCACTAAGACCGTCAGTAACCTTTTTATTTTTTAGATTTTCTATGAAGCATATTTCAAAAACATATATATCAAAAAGGTGGTTTTTTTTAAATGACTAAATGCCTCCAATTGAGAAACTTTCCCCTTCCATTCATTTATTCATTCATTCATCACTGATTCATTCACTGCTGTCTGTCCAGCCAAAGCTGAGTGCCCATCCTGTGCCAGGAGCTTTAAGATCTGCAGGAAATGGTTCTCACCTGCAAGAAACGGAAATGTGGGGTGGGTGGGAAAGACAGCAGACAGCCCCTCAAAGAACTCCACACCACAGGGGTTTGTGCCACAACAGGCCCCGCCCCAGTGAGGGGAAATCAAGCCTGTTGGCAGGTCCTGCCTTCCGGTGGCCTTATCCACGCCTGCCCTCAGCTCCTAGGGTCTCACAGTTTAGCCTATGGGTCAGAAACTCACCCTTATAACCACCAAGCCTCCAGCTGTAGGTGGTGAGGGTGGAGGTGGGGAATGGGGCAAGTGCTGAAGGACCCCACCCCTACCACAATTCCACTTCCAGTTCCAGTGGCTCTGGCAAGTAACCCCTTTCCCCTCGAGGCCACAAGGCCGCTACCTGGCAGCAACACCCTCTCTGGGCTCTGATTTCAGCCTCCCTAAGGTCCCTGAACAAGGCACCACCCAGCCAAGTCTGGTCCGGCTGCGGCGGCTGCTGCTAAGGGAGCACAGCACAAGGAATTTGCTAGAACCACAGGCTGTTAGCATGTCAAAGGGTCCGACTCCCAGTTCCTGAAGTGTGGGGGCTGACAGATTTCTGGGGAGGGTTAACTCTTTCTATTCCTGGACCAAGTCACAGAATGGCCTGAAAACTGTCTGCCACTGCCCCCCCCCAAACCAGGTACCTCCCCACTCCCCAGGAATCCTCTCTTTAAATAGGGAGAAGAATTTCCTTCACCTGCTTGGGTGTTCAGCTTGGGGTCCCTGGGCCTGGCTTTTTCTCTTCCTACCCCAGGAAAAGGAAGGACTCCCCTTTTTAGCCCTTGGGATGCTTACCTGGCAATCCAATTAACCCCTTCCACACTACCCCCAAAGGAGCAAAAGGATCTGGGAGCTCTGAGTGCGTAGAAGCCTCTGATCTCGTGGCCCCTACTTTGAGTTGAGCCCCCGTCAGGACTGTGATCCCCAGAAATTCTCTGGCCTAGCATTCCCTTTCCATAGCCCCGGTGGTTAAAGAAGTTCCCACCGCTCCCCTTCTCTCTCTTCTCCCCTTCCCCCCAGCCCTTGAGGGAGGGAGCGCGGCTTCCGGATCTCCAAAGCAGCGTCTGCTGTGGATCGCAGGAGGCAAACACTTCGTCACACACACCACCACCACCGCCGCCGCCGCCGCCGCCGCCGCCCTCGGGATCACCTCTGAAGCCCGCATTGTACTTGAACGGAGGAGGCCGAGACGGGGGGGCTCTCAGACGGCCTGAAGTCACCAGCCAATCACCAAGTCCAAGAGGGGCTAAAATCCACCAGCCGCGGCCGAGAACCCAAGCCTCAGGCCTCCTTCGTGCATCCTACCTCGCCCCCGCCCCTCCCCTCAGGCGCCATCCGACGTCAACGTCTCTAACCCAAACAAGCCCCTCCCCTTAAGAGATCCCCTCCCCCTCCCCCTGCGCCGGGTCAGTAGCCCTACGAGAGAAAGCGCTGTACGACCACCCCCACCCCAACAGCAGAAGCGCGAGATTTTATTGTCAGCCTGGCCACTCTTGCGCGCGTGAGGCGGGGGTGCAAGGCAGCGGGGCTATCCCGCAGGCTCTGAAGCGGGGAGTGGGGAGGGGTCTCCAGGGGAAGTGTTTGAAGCTGCTCCTCTAGCTCTGTCCAGATCCGGAAGCCGCCGGGGGAGGGAGGAAGGCGGGGGAGGGGAGAGCGCGACCTTAAGCGCTCGCAGGCGGCAAGGAGGGGCCGCCGCGGCCGGAGGCGTAGGGGGCGCCGAGTCCCCCGGGAGGCTGTGCTCTCGGGAAGTTTCCCAACGATTACCCGGAGCAGGACAAGGGAGGCAAACGGCCCTCCTCCGCCTGACCGCCCCAGGGCGCAGATTGCGAACTTGAGCAAAACTCCTTCCTCCGGCGTCCCTCACCTCCCCTTTCGCGGCTGCCAGGTCCGCCATCTCAGCCCTCTGCCTTCCGCCAGTACCACTGTCGCCAAGACCGTGGAGGAAAGGGGAGGGGGAGATCCCCAGCACAACCAAACTAAGGCCAAAAAAAATTTTTTTTAAACAAATTCCTTCTGAGACCGATTCCCTCAACCAGCGTGGAAAACCCCCAAAGCAGGCAAATCTGCAACTCCAGCCAAGATCGCCGCGTGCGGGAGGGGGTGCCGGAGGTAGGCGGAGACCCCCGCCGGCAGCCCCGGGTTTGGAGCAGGTCTGAGCGCGGCGGCGGGCTGGGGTCTCCAGGAGCCCTCGCGCTCCGAACAGCCCCCCAAAGACACAAAGCTCTGCCACCAACAATACCTGCGGGCTCCTCTTGTGTCTCCCAAGCGCCGGCGCTGCGCGTTTTGCCGTTTCCCTTTCCCAGCGCGGTCTCTCTCCTCCTCGAGCGCGCGCGCCTCTTCCAGAACGCGGCGGCCAGATGAGATCCTTGGGAGAAAAAAATGTGAGCGCTCGCACGATTCCTTTCTCTCCGCCCGCCGCTCGCTGCAGCCCCCGGCTCGCTCCTTTCTCCTTCGCGCTCCCGCGCGCGCCGCGCCTCTCGCGCCCCGCGTTTCCTTCTCAGCAACCCCTGTGAGCGCCCTCAGTAGCCATTATTCACCGGCCGCCGGGGGACAGGAGGTAATTAGAGACCGCCCTGTGGCCGCATCCACTCTGCAAGCGCGATGCGGGCGCTGGGCGCGCGCGGGGAGGGGCGCGCGACGAGGGGGCTTGACTGCGCGCAGCCCGCGCCCCAGACGCGGGGGAGGGGAGGGGAGAGGAGGAGAGGGGAGGCGGAGGAGGGGGTAGAGAGGGAGGAGACGAGGGAAGGAGTGGTGAGCTCCGGACGGACGCCAGCGGGAGGAGGGGGCTGCAGGGAGACGCTCCCGCGGCTCTTACCGCGGGGCCTCGGGGTCACGGGCTAGGAGGTTCCGAACAGCTTAGAGACGAGGGGTTGTGTGTGTGTGTGGGGGGGCGTTGAGTGTCTCCATTTGTGTGTATGTGCGCGCGCGCGTGTCGGAGATAGAAAGGGAGGGAGGGAACGCTTTAATATTTTTCCAGTGACTTACGAGCCGATGCGTGAGCTCTTGGTGGCGCGTTTAGGTCCGTGTGTGTATCAGTGTGGCTGTATATTTCTGGTCTGCCCTACGTGTGAATGTCACGGGGTGTGCGGGTCTGGCTGCGAGCTGTGAATGGCTGCGAGCTGTGAATGTGTGTCTGGGTCTCCGAGGGACTGAGTGATGCGGTGCCTGTGTGGGGTCGTGTTTGTGTGCGACTGTTTATAGGGGGGTTGTGGGATTGCGTGGGTGGGACTGCGCCTGTGCGAGTCTGTGTGTGAGGTTGTGTGGGGAGATTGTGTCTGAGTGTGTCTGAGGCATGTTGTGTATCTGTGTGGGCTTGTTTGCGAGCGAGATTGCGGTTGTTGGGACTGTGGGTCTGCGCGTGGAGGGGGCAGTGCGCCTGTGCAGGGCTGTGGGTCGGCGAGAGGCTGTGGAGTGTCTCCGGGCGCTCTTGTGTGGGACTGCGTGGGACTGTGTTCTGCGTGTGGGTCTGAGGCCGGGCGGGCGGGGTGAAGGGGTGGCCCGCGTAGCGTCGGGGATCACATAGCTGTAGAAGAGCCGCTTAAGGCGGGAACAGGCTGCACTGGGATCGGGCGCAGCGCGGCGAGTAGTGGCAGAGAAGGGGCGGGGGGACAGAAGGCGGAGACGAGGGGGGGGGCCTTCATCCCGTGTCCCCTCTCTCCGCACCGGAGACACAGCTTGGAGATCCCTGCAATTGCCGGCGCCGCGGTCTTAGAGGCACTGGGTTTGGAGAACGCTTCTGGGCCCGGGGAGCCGCCTAAGGGCTGGGGGCAGCGGGAACTGACACTCGGAGATCCGGGAGCAGCCCGGAAGCTGGAGGCGAGGACTGCCTGAAGGGGCAGGTCGTGGTGGGGAAACAGCGGAGGACTAGGCCGAGACAAAGAACGGGGCCGGAGGCCTCGAGGCGGAACTGCACCTCGAGGTTCCCCCCCGCGGCCGAGGGGTGGCTCAGCCGGCGCACTAAAGGGTGGCGTATGGAGCCCCGCGGCGCTGGCGCGGCCCCTCCTTGCCCCGGTACAGGAGCTGCAACGGGCAGCAGCTCCCGAGCCCTGGGGGCACGGAATTACGCTCCCCGGGCGGGGCCGCAGTAGGGGGGCGCCTGCCACAGGGCTGTGATTGAGCGCTCTGCTGGGCCGCCCCTCGCTAGGCTGTTCTCCGCCCACGCAGCCATTCATTCATTCATCCATCATCTCCATCTACCCACGCACCTCTCTCTCCAGACACGTGTCTGACCTATCATCGGTCCACTCGATTATTGAGCCAGGGGACCACACAGACGTGTCAGACCTGGATCTCTCCACTTTCTCCTGCTCGTTAGTCTGTTTCACTCCTCAACCCCCACCTATGCTACCCGACTCAGACCCCTCTGTTTTGGTAAGAGGGAAGAGCGCACCCCACGACCTCTATCATACTTAACGTTTTTTTGCGGTTCAGTGATCGCCTGACCCCCTCCCCCCATCTCCGAACCCACCCCCAACCCCCATCCCCCACCACCCCTGCCCCTACTATGTCTGGCCAGGTGGGGTGTGGGGAGAAGCCTTCTACGTGCTCCCTGGCTCTCACTGAGGCCTGGTGACTCTTTAAAGAGGGATGTGGCAGGCAGCACCCTCCCCTCAGCACATCCTGGGCTGGGGTAAGGCCAGTGAGAAGGGGTTTCATGAAAGGATTGCTGTGCCTCCAGGTCCTTGGATGAAGGCTGTGCAGGGCCTGGTGGCTACCCCAGTGGTCTGAATGGTCCATCCCAAACCTACCATTGGTGCGTGTCACCTGGGAAACTAAAATAACAGATTCCTGGGCTCTAGCTCAGAAATAATCCAAGTGCCCAGAGCCTTTGCACATGCTGTTCCCTTTGCCTAGGAATCAACATCTTACTATCAGGCCTGGAGCATCCAGATTCCTGGCCTCTCTCCCAGAAATAGGCCCCAAAAGTGCCCTCTGGGCTGATCCCTGACTCACCTGGTGAGGATGCTACAAAAACAAAGAGGCCACTGCAGGCACCCATTTCCAGCCCTCAGGCCCTAGGCAGCCCAGCTCTTCTCTGGGCTCTGGGTTCTCCATCTTTAAAATGCAGGTTGCTTGGTCTCTACCTTCAAGATCTGGCCTGGGAACCAGGGTCCCTCTGTCCTGAAGCTGTTGGGTGAGCCAGAAGAGGCCCACTGTGTGTATTATTAGACAAAAAAAAAAGCCCAAATCCCTGCTGGGACCACCAACCCAGCTACAGACCAACCCACAACCCTTGTCACAGTGCCACCTGACCCTCAGCTTCTGCTGTCTGTCACATCCTGATCAACCACCTCCTCCATGCAGCCAGCCACCTGCAAGGTCAAGACTGGAAGGATAATTAGGATGGTAGCATGTGCCCTCTTCCCCTGGGGTACAGGGACAAGTTCCCCTCCCCTTCCCTCCCTGGTTTCACAGTGATCAGAAGAAAACAGTCCCCCTAGTAGCTGAGGAGATCCCACACAATCAGGCCCCACCACTCCTCTGATCGCATGCTTCCCCCTTACTCACTACTGTTCTTTGAATTGACCAGGCACACTCTTACCTCGGCCTTTGCACTTGCTGGTCTATCTGCCTAGAATGTTCTTCCCCACCTTCTAATGTACCATATAATTTACTTGTGTATTTTGTATTTATTTTTATGTGTTTGCTCATTGGTGTGTCCTCTGTACCTGGAATGGTGCCTGGCATACATTCAATAAGTATTTGTTGAATGAATCAATGAGTGAATCAATGAATGAGGCTGACACAAGCTTTCCTCCTGTGAACCTGACCCAGCTCAGGGCTTTCTCTTCTTTGAACCAATAGCCCCTTTGGAGAACAATGGGGATGGGTGGGGATGGAGAATAACACGGCAAGCCACAGGTCACTTGACTCATCAGAGGTCGTTCAATGAGTGCTCTTCATGGATTCTGGATTCTAGACACATGACCTAGTAGTTTGGAGGAATGAGACAGTGTCCGTATGGCTTATCCTAAAGGAGAGTAGAGCCCTTCATCTGTTCCAGGGGTCTCTGTGTTATTCCTGAGGGCAGTTTAGCAGAGGGGTACAAATTCACATCTGCCAAAGGTGGAAGTAAATTCCCTACCTGGCCAGGGTCCTTCTACAAGTGTTATCATGGAGGGTCCTCAGGACAGTCCCCCAAGCAGGGACCTGCCCATCTCTGAAAGGAGAAACTCAGCCATCAAAAGGACTTTGTTAAGAACACACAGCAAGTCGGGCGGCCAAGTGGCGCCATGGTTAAGAGCTGGCTTGGGACACCAGGGGACCCCAGTTCGGATCCCACATATGAGGGCCAGTGACACTGCCCTCTACAGCTAAGATGCTGAACAACAGCTCAACTTGGAGCTGGGCTGCCTTGAGTCACAGGCAACAGAGTAGGCTGCAATACCTGCTGCAGTGGGTTGACATGGGCTACCATGTGTAGCCAGCAGCCAGCGTGAGCAGCCAGCAGCCGCCGTGAGCTGCTGTCCAGAAGCCGGCGACTGATATGCCTCGCCCGGGAAGAGCGCAATGATGGTGCCAACTTGGGCCAGTGAAGCAACATCCTCCACAACTAGACTGAAGAACAAAAGGACAGCAACTTGTCTGTTCCCCTTCCCCCAATTCCCTAGCGCTGTTCCCATCCCCCTAATTCCCCAATAAAAAAAATCTTAAAAAAAAAAAAAAGAACACACAGCAAGACAATCTGATCCCTACCTGACTATAGGTTTCCAGAGAGATCTGGCTCACTTCAGCCGACCACAGAGCAGGTGCTCAATATGGGAAGTGAACGAGAGCAAGCGAATGAATGAAATAACATCAAAATTCAAACTTAGGTCTGCATGGCTGCCAAATCCTTGCTTGTTCATCAGACTCTATGGGCAAGAGTCCAGGGGATCACAGTGGCAGCACCCAGCTCACAGCGGGTGCTCCATAAATGCTGAGGGAACAACTAGCAGGGGAGGCTGCCTGACTGGCAAGCTCCCTGCTCTGGCCAGGGGTCTGATTCCACCACCTGCTATGTAAGTCCTATCCCAGGTTAAGTGGGGAGACAGGAACTCCTTGCTTGGCTGGTGGGAGGGCTGTGGATGTTCACAGGTCTCAAGGGGTCTGATCTTTCCTGGTGAGGTGTGGCTGTACTCAGGAGAGCCTGGGCCTGGACAGGTCACCCTTTTGGTTGCCTAGCACTATCTGAAGAGCTGCTTTCCTGCAAAGTGTGTGTGTCCAAATGCCATTCCAGGGTTAAATAATAAACAGGCCAGGGAAGGGACCCCAGGCAGGGACTGGGGAGTGCAGGCAAAGAGGTCAGCAGGGCTGCCAGATGTTGGGCTCTCTGACAGACCACCAGGGACGGGTTATCCAGGGGCCACCCAGGTGGGCACAAAAGGCAGAAAAGAGGGGCCTGGACTCCATATACCAGGCTAGGCTGGTGCCACTGAGACCCAGAAGTTGCCTTCAAGCTTAGCCCTGGTCTGTTAACCCCCAGGTCCTCCTGGCCTTGGGGTGCCATGGTTCTCCAAGGAGTAGACAGTGTTAGGGCCCTGACGTGTAAGTATGAAGGTCTGGAGTCAGAGGTGGCCTGGAAGATTTCAACATCTACTCTACACGTTAATGGATTAGTCAGCCAGTGATTTCTAGTCTCTCTCGTTCCCTCAGATCAGTCACCCTCCCTATTTCAGAGACTGGGTCACTGTTGTCCAGAAAACTGACTAGCCCAAGGTCACACAACTTGAGTGTAACAAAATATTCATCCATTTGCTTGGAAAATACTTACTGAACACCTACTATGAGGCACTGTTTTAAGTGTTGAGGATTCAGGGCAAGGAATGAGACAAAGCTTTGGGTCTTTCTAGTCCTGATACAGACAAATAGAATGAATAAATAAGTTATGTAGTATGTTTACATTTAGGTGAGGCAGTGTTGTAAAAAATAATAAAAAAAACCCGGGAAGGGGGCTGGGAGCATCTGGGGGAGGGCTGTGTTTTCATATTGGGTGGTCAGGGAACTCACGCTTGAAAATATTTAAGAACAGACTTGAAAGACTAAGGTAATGAGGCATGCATCTGGAGGGAAAGCTGTGCAGGTAGAAGGAACAGCAAGTGCAAAGGCCCTGAGGCAGGAGCAGGGTGGGAATTTTCAAGGAATGGCAGAGGCTGGTGTGGCTGGAGGACAGAGAGCGATGGGGTAAGTGGAAAGAGATGGGGACAGAGAGTTGACACATGGTTGTAAGAACTTTGGCTTTTACAGGGAGTGAGAGGAGGAATCCCTCCAGTGTTTTGAGCACAGGAAGGATGTGATCTCCCTGAGGTCCCAGACTCCCTCCTGGCTGCTGTGAAGAAAACAGGCATAGGGCTAGGGCAGGAGTGAGAAGACCATTGAGGTGGCTCCTGCATGAGTCCAGAAAGGCAATGACAGGGTCTGGTCAGGGTGGGGGCCGTGGAGAGCTGAGGAGGCATCAGATTGTGGATTTATTTTGGAAGCAGGGCTAACAGGATTAGCTGGTGCATTTGGTCTGAGCAACTAGAAGGATGGAGCTACAGCAATCAGCCAGTCATGGGAGGTGAATGGGCTGGGGAGAGAGCAACTCCTCAGGACAGAACCACCCTACCCCCTCTGACAGGTTAATGACCTTCATGTCAATCTGTAAGCTGCTGAATAGGCTCCATCTTTAGTGGATGTACCTGGAGCAGTCCCCTGCCTGAATCAGCATCGGGTGACCTGCCACGTCACTTTCCCACTCCGAGCCTCAGTTTCCCCTTTCTATGAACAAGTCAGTCCAGGTCAGTGGCTGAGGGTACCTCTTTGCCTCCCCTCCCTCATGGCTCCTGTCATTCTCCCAGACCAACTAAAAGAATCCACTCCATGAATCTTCACTCCATGAATCTCTCCTTTGGAGTATGTTTATGGAGCTTTGTCGGGGACACTAGGGAGACAACAGTGAACAAAACAGACAACACCCTGCCCTCATGGGCTGGCATGGTCACTAAACCATTCTAGCCCTGTTCCTTTTTCTCCCCCACCAAAACCCTCTAATGCTCAGCACTTCCTGAGTGCTAGGCCACCACGGAGGACTGAGTGCAAAGCACTAGAGAAAATGTTTCTTTGAAAGCAAAGAACTGGACGTTTTAGCTGGGGGTGGTGGGGAGGCATCAGGATTATAAATATCCAAGTTCCCTTAAGTTTTCACATTTTCAGTCAGTTGGCGTACCTCCCCTTCCCCCCACCTCTCCAACCATCCCCCACTCCACATCCCAGGGGATGGCAGTAGAAGTCAGAGGAAGATCTGGGATCTTCCTATTTTGGTTCTGCTCAGAGTCAGGGCAGGAGAAAGGCTGCATGGTGGCGTCCACCTCTCCTGGCGGGGGCGGGGATGGGTTCTGCCCACCAATGCCTGTGACTGAAACCAGCTCTCTCTGCTTGCCTTTGATCTGTACAACCTTTGATCTCTGCTGTCTGTGGCTTTCTCTGCCATCTGTCTGTCTGTCCATCCATCTTTACTAGACTGTGGGAGGCCACCAGATGCTGTCATACAGCTTCAGACTCCGACAGGGCAGACTCACCCACTAGGGACCCTCTTCTCTGGGCTGGGCTCCAGTGGAGGAACCTTCACCTCTCTGTAACCTCTCACCCCTGGCCCCTGCAGCCTCCCTCTCCTGGGCTAGCCAGGCCAGCAAGGCCCAAAAGCCCCACACCACCCCCACTGGCACTCACCTCTCTTTCTCAACATCTGAGTGACTAGAAGATGCTGAGCTTGTGTCTCTCAGCTTGGAGAAGGCAAGGTGGCTGCAGGCAGGGCTGGGGGTGGGGCTTAATGGGTAAAAGAGGAGGGTTGAGCAGCTGGAAAGGCAGACAGACAGAAATGGGAAGGAAGGACAGGGGAGGGAGAAGGGAGGCAGATGAGAGATAGGAAAAGAATGGGGGAGAAAAAAGCAAATGAAGGGGAGAGGGAAAAAAGAATGACCAAGTGACAGGGTGAGGAGAAGGAGGCACCAGGAGCGGGACACACAGGGGTCTCCTCAGTGTGGGGAGAAAATGCCCTGCTCTGCTT
The DNA here is from genome assembly GCF_001890085.2 of Hipposideros armiger. Lineage (NCBI taxonomy): Eukaryota > Metazoa > Chordata > Mammalia > Chiroptera > Hipposideridae > Hipposideros > Hipposideros armiger. The sequence continues at coordinate 1,389,977 of NW_017731614.1, read as the reverse complement.
TCTCTGGCTAGGTCCTGGGTCCAGAGGTTACCCCTTGGTTCCTGGCTGTGACCAAGGTCACGCACTCACAGCACATTTGGCCTGGCTGGGATCCTGTCACAGCCAGGGAAGCAGTTCACAGAGCCATGAGCCCGGGTGGCACCCAGCCGGGCCCACAGGCGCCTTCTTAGCCTGTGTCCCTACCTCTCAAGGTGCAGCCCAGGGCTCAAATCCACACTCGTGGACAGGAAGCCACCAAGGAGCTCAGAGCAGTGGTGTGGCTGAGGCCTCTGCAGGCCTCTGTGCCTCTGAGACTCCTACCTTCTACCATGAGTGGACTTCTGACCCCAGCCATAGTCTCTAGCCACACACCAACATCTGGCCCCTGCTATAGATTGACCTCTGACCCCAGCCCCAGCTTGAGCCTGAACCCCAGTGCTGGCAGAGGCACACCATGGTGGCCATCCTGCGGACACATTCCACCAGGCCACCAGGGACCATGTGGGAAGCTCAGAGCCATCCCACCCCTGAGGCAAGAAACACCATCAACCCTGCACATAGTCCACACTGAGACCTCAGGGCCATACAGTGACCAAGGAGGGCCCAAGGCTGCTGGCACGTTCCATGAGAAGAGTCCAGTGTCACCGAGCAGGAGGCCTGCCTAAGCCAGTGCAAGCAGGCCAGATGGTAACACAGACTCACCCCAAGTAAAAAAAACTCACACCCCATAGTCAGACCCACAGGCCCAGCCCGAGGCCCTCACACACAAACACACATGCAGACACCCAAGGCCTGGGACGACAGGCACCAGCACTCATATGCCCACCTGACACCCAATCAGACACCCACACAAACAAATGGACTGTCCACACCCCTGCCCCTTCTCACCAGGCCACAAAGACCCTTGAACCCAGGACCAGTGGTGCCCCAGGTGCCTGAGAGTGGAAATGCCGACACCCCTTCTCCTTCTCTACTTCTGAGAGGCTGCGGAGCCCTCAGGCCCTTCCCTGAGCCCGAGGCTTCCTTCGTCTGCTCCGGAAGGGAACCCCATGAGAGGGTGAGCACTATTCCCTCCCTCAAACTCTGGGTGGCGGCAGAAGCCCCAGCTTTACAGAGAATCCCCACATCACACAGCAGATCTGGGCCATCAGGACATGCATAGACACACATACTCCCCCAGGTGGAACTGCATGGCACACCATCTGTGTGTTCACATACTCACAAGGTCAGAGACACACACGCTAATAGCACACAGGCAGAAGATGTAAACAGGGACGTGCACACATGTAAATGTGACACAGATGCACATGTAAGGACACACACAGGCTCCTCTATATAAGTGCACATAAGAACCCGCACACACATCTGGATGGCAGCTACCTGCCTCCACACATCATTTGTTCCTAGGTGCCCAGGTGCCCAGGGGTGGAGGGGATGAGCTCCTGGGAATCTCTGGGTGGCTCAACCACCCCTCAAATGACCCCTCCAGCCCCTTCCCAGCTCAGGTCAGAGCTCCTCAGCTCTGCCCTCCCTTGACCTGGTGGCACCAAGGATGCTGGCCCAGGGCCCCTCCTGGTCCCCAGCCCTCAGCCCTAGCCAGGTGCGGACCCCTGTAATCTTGATAGCTGCAGCTCCTACCTGGACCTGGGCTAGCTTGGCCAGCTCCCTCCCTGCTAAGGGAGACCCAGTCCCTGGGATGGCAGAGACCTGGGGCTCAGCTTGCTCTGGGGCAGGAAAGTCCTCGAACCCCCAAGGAACATTCCAATGGATAGCTCTTTTCAGGGGTGCCCAAATTTGCAGGGCCTCTAGAAGGATGGAGACGAAAGTGCAGGTCAAAAAGGAGGGTTGGGAGTAGGAGGGTCGCTCACTGTGCTGCGTGAAATTTTTTTTTTAAGATTTTTATTGGGGAATTGGGGGAGGGGAACAGACAAGCTGCTGTCCTTTTTGCTCTTCAGTCTAGTTGTGGAGGATGTTGCTTCACTGGCCCAAGTTGGCACCATCATTGCGCTCTTCCCGGGCGAGGCAGGTCAGTCGCTGGCTTCTGGACGGCCGCTCACAGCAGCTGCTGGCTGCTCACGCTGGCTGCTGGCTACACACGGTAGCCCATGGCAATCCACTGCCACAGGGGCTGCAGCCTACGCCGTCGCCGGCGACTCACGGCAGCCCAGCTCCAGGTTGAGCTGTTGTTCAGCATCTTAGCTGTAGAGGGCAGTGTCACTGGCCCTCATATGTGGGATCCGAACCGGGGCCCTCTGGTGTCACAAGGCAGCTCTCAACCAATGCGCCACTCGGCCGGCCCTGCTGCGTGAATTTTTATCACTTGAGTAAGAGGAGGGTAAGGAGGGGGGAAGACGGAAGGAGGGGGAGGAGGAGGAGATTATTGTTCTTATACTTCTCCTCCTGGTTTGGCTTCATCCCCAAATTCCCTGGTGGAACCCAGGTGACTGTACCACGAGGCATGGGGGTGGCATACAGAGATGGTTCTAACTCTGCCAAGCACTCCTCATGGAATCCTCCCAGCAATCCTTTGAGGTAAGTGTGCTTAGTCCATTTTAGAGCTATGGAAACGGAGGCTCAGAGAGAAGAGAGGCCTGAATGACTTCAGGGGCAGCCGGAACCCTGATCCTGCCTTGTGAGCTTCTCAAGGAGCTGTTCTTATTCACCTGTTATGCCCAGGGCCCAGCTCAGAGCAGTTCAGCCCAGAACATGTGGAGGAAAGAAGCAAACCCCTGGCTTCAGACATCCACCTGGGCTCTCCAGGAGCATTACTGGGGGATGAAGCCCTCCTCCCTAAACCAAGAAAGGTGCTACCCCTGCCCACCCCCAGCGCAAGTCCAGTTCTGTCGCATCCCTGCTGTGTGTCCCTGGGCAGCTCCACACCCTGTCTGGGCCCAGTTTCCACAGCCGAAAAGAGGGATACTGCTCCTGCTTCTGCTTACTTCCCAGGGAGGGGGGTGATGTGGGCTGGAAAGCAGACCTCTAGGCCACGTAATCTCTCTGTCCCTAAACTTAGTAAAAAGCTCAGTCTGAGACCAAGAGAACCCTCCCAAACCCAGCCCCTGAGACAAGGCAGCTATAAGAGCAAGCATGAGGATCCTTCACTCAACAACTGCCAGGGCCAAAGCCAAGTCCAACCAGCCGCCATTAGTATGTCCTCCCAATCCTGTTTCCACACATTCTGTGGTAGAGAGGGTGCTTGTCGGTCAGCTTTCTTACACAGTCCACACCACTCCCAAGCTGTGTGACAAGAGTCACATTCAACTGCTTCACATGACATTTCCGAGTCTCAGTTTTCTCCACCTTTAAAATGAATTAGGGCTGGCCAAGTGGCGCATCAGTTAAGAGTTGGCTTGGGACGCCAGCTCTGAGCAGCAGGGCTGCCGGTTCAGATCTCACATGGGCCAGTGATGCTGCGCCCTCTACAGCTAAGATTGTGAACAACAGCTCGACCTGGAGCTGGGCTGCTGTGAGTCACCAGCGATGGCATAGGCTGCAGTGGGCTGCCGTGAGCCACTGTGAGCAGCCATCCAATAGCCGGCCACCGACTGCCTCATCAAGGAAGAGCGCAATGATCATAATACCAACATGGGCCAGTGAAGTGACATCCTCCACAACTAGACTGAAGAACAAAAGGACAGCAACTTGTCTGTCCCCCTTCCTCTGATTCCCCAACGCTGTTCCCCTCTCCCATTTGTCTGTTCCCCTTCACCAATTCCCCAATAAAATATTTAGAAAAAAAGAATGGGAGAATAGCAGGGCCTGGGTTGTGCTGAGGATCGATGGAAATTCTCCGTGAAAGTCACTGTGGGGTTTGCCACATCATGAGCTCCGATTATTATTCCCTCCTGGCCCATGGAGGTATCCGAGTTTCCAATCTCTGGGATAAGTATCAAATTCCAACTTCATGGTGATGGTCTGGATGTTTCATTTGGAAATCCTACTTGGTTGTGCTGCTGGGGCAAAGGCCCATGCACACTTTGTCCCCAGTGCCCACTTTATCCCCAGTGCTGGGTGACCACAGACATGTGCTCTCGACTACTAGTCCCTGAGTCCCTTCCCAACCTCCCAAAGTCAAGTGGGGGCTGGAGCAGAGAGGGGCCCAGGAGCCCCATGCTACAGACCCAGAAACTGGGGCCCAGAGAGGGAGCTGAGGAGGGGTAGAAGCAACAGGAAGACAGATTTCACCTCCATATAAGGAAGAGCTTGTTAACAGGCAGAGCTGCCCAGAAATGGAATGAGCAAGCTGCCTGGGGAGGTGGTAAGCAGCCTGTGGCTGAGGGCGCAAAGGTGGTCTCTGGGTGGGGACGTCATCCAGGCAGCTGGGACACCAGATGGGGAAGACCGCTGGGATCTCTGGTCCTGTAACTTGACCAAGGCCACGTGAGCGGGAATGGAATTCCAGCTGGTCAGCGCTGGGGGCCGGAGCAAGCGTTCCTGCTCCAGACCTGCCACACGAAGCCCAGCAGACAGACAGAGCTCGGCGGACTGGAGTGAGTAGGCAGCCCCTCCAAACCAGTTCCCTGCCCACCCCCTCCCCATGTCACAAAGCACTGATTTTTTAGAGAGAACGTTAGAAAGTATATGAAAGTACAAAGGAAGAAAGGAATCCAGGGCCCCTTCCCCCTGTGACAGTCACTACTTCCTTCCAATCTTCTTTCTGCATATCAATTTTGTTCAGAAATCCTGGTGTGCTCTAAATTCTTTTTATTGAAATACAGTTCACCCCTATAAAATGGTTTGGGTGTAATCAGAGTTGTGCAACTATCACCACAGTCCTAATTTCAGGACATTTTCATGCCCCCAAAAGGAGTCCCGTACGCATTAGCAGTCACACCCCACTCTCCCCACACCACAGCCTGTCAACCACTCATCTACTCTCTCTCTTTATGGACCAGTACAGTAGCCAATTCCCAGCCTCTCTGCACCCACCCTTGCCCCCTTCAGCCCTATGGCAGCCAGAGGGAGCCTGCTAAAACTCAAGTCAGGTCATATCCCTCCCTCACTCAGAATCCTCCATGGCTCCCATCTCACACAAGAGTTAAAACCAAACTTATCTGAGGGCATACAATCCCCTGTGCAATCTGACCCCTGCTACTTTTGGCCTTACCTCCTCCTACTCTCCGCATAGCTCCCTCTGCTTCAGCCACACTGAACTGCTCTTGGCTCCTCAAACATATCAAACATGGCCCTGCCGCAGGGCCTTTGCACTGGCTAGCTGTTCCTTCTCCCGAAAACACATTTCTCCTGCATGTCTGCTTAGCTCTCCCCACCACTCTATTTCTGTAGCCCTGCTTTATTTTTCTTCATAACACTTATCACCTGACGTATCTTTCTGTCCACTGTCTTCTCCTCTACTAAAACGCTCCATGACTTGATACCTTGTTTCCACCTAGCAGGGAGTTGCAGCTCAGTGACTATCTGGGCTGTTTCCAATAATATAAGCAACATAAGAGGAGCAAATGCAAAACCCAAGCGCTCACAGAGCAGGCCTTATGAACTGGCGGCCCTTCGCCTGTAGACAGGTGCGGTTTAAACCACACTGTGCCTTTTGTTAATTGAATCAGAAGAGCTCACCAAAAAAAATCCAGATTCCTGCTTCTCTTGAAAACACAGATCTGGTCACCCAGGGCTGCACACTGGCGTGACAGCCATCAGTGGGCACTGAGCGGCTGGCCCTGGGGGACGTTGGAGTCCTGGCTCTGGGGCCCAGGACCAGACCTGTCCCTGCCTCTGCCAGGTGGGCACTCCACAGGCATGAGGCTGCGAGGTCCTGATAGGTGACTGTCTTGTCACTCCTCAGAGATGCCCCAGATGTGGCACCCGGAGGGGCAGCTTCCCTGCAGGAGACATGAGTGCTCCCCTCTGGCTGCTCCCTGACTGACCCAGCCTCACCTTCCACCCACCTTTTCTTCCCAGGCTCAGCGAGCTCTCAGTCGCCCCTGGTAGCTGCTGTGCCCTGTGCCTGCTCTCAACTTCATCTTTCTGTTCTCTAAGAGGCTCTGCCTCACTGTCCCCCAAGGCCCGTCCAGGCCCCCTACACATACCCTATGAGCTGGGGAAGGAGAGGGGTGTGACCCCTTTCCCCCCATAGTATCCAAGGCAGGAGGCCCTTGGGAAGCTTTGTTGAAGGACTGAATGAACAGCACCCACCCTGAGGGTCTGGAGGAATTAAGGGATAACACGGGCACCTGGAAGGGCCCAACGTGGGTCGTGCTTAGCGCCAACTCACACTTGCTAATCACCTACAGTGAGCCAGCAACCAGGGGCGCAATGACGGGAAAGCTGGAGAAGGCCTGCAGTGGGGACACAGGTCCAGGAGAAGGCGGGAGGGCTAGAGCCCAGGCATGCTGCTACAGCTAGGCCTATGCCTGTGTGGGTGTATGTGTGTGTGCACGCATGTGTGTTCACGCTGGTGAAGGAAGGCTCCACACTGGGCAGTGTCTGGAGTTCTCCTAGGGCCTCAGTCTCCTGACCTGCACACAGGGCTCCCCATCCCTGTGGCTCAGTCCTGCCTCCCCACCCTGGAGGTTTTCTGGTACTTCATCCTCATCCATCAGGATCTTGCTGCATTCCTGTGAGTCATTCTCCAAACAAACCTTGGGGAGGGAGAGAAGGGAACAGGGGAGGAGAGAGGGAGGCTGGAAGCAAACCTGGCCCTGCCTCCTGCCTCCCACCTGTCCCCCCTCATCACCCTTTCATACACACATGGGCCCCCACCAGGAGGGTTCTGGATAAGTGTCTGGTCAGATTGTGCCATGGACTTGCTATGTGACCTTGGGCAAGACCCTTGCCCTCTCTCAACCTCTGGAGAAAACGACCCTGAAGGTCCCCTTCTATAGGATGCCTGAGCTTCTGAGGGGACTGTCAGTCTCAAATGAGGCAGGGAAGGGGGCTGGGGTGTGCCCTGGGTGTCCTTGAAGCAGCCTCTGCCCACTTCCTTGTCTCAGTTTCCTCACCTTTGAAATGGGGGAGGGGCAAGTCCTTGGTAGGCACAGAAGACAGGAGGCACATCTGCCACGTACGGCTGGGCAGGGGGCTGAGGCACAGGCAGGTCAGCTCATGCCAATCACAGGGCCCAGGCCAGCCACCAGCCCTGACACACAGCCAGCGAGGCCTGTCCCTGAAAGTCCCAAGTCCCTGCACTGAGGCTGGCTTGTGCAGGCATTTCCCAGGGGGTGGGGAGCACCAGGGATCTCTGACCCACAGAGCCAGGGACCAGACTAAGAGGGTGTCTGGGCGGACCTCAGCTCTGGGGCTGGGGGATGAGACACCACTGAAAAGAGGATAGATCCCCACACCAGCAGCAGGGAGTGAGCCTCTAGCTGTGGCTGTGTGCATGTGTGCGTGTGCATACCTGCATGTATGTGTTCACGGGGCAGGTTTCCAAGGAGTCGGTGGCTGCTTTTCCTGAAAAGCTGGCTTCTGAGTCACCCCCGCTGAGACCACCACCTCTGACCAGTGGGTATATGCAAAGCCCGAGTGCCCGCAAACACGTGTCTGCATGTACTCATGTCCCCAGAGCGCCGAAGCGAGTGGTACATGGTCACATGGCCCAGGGCCGGCTGACTGTGGAGAGAGCACATCTGTGTGTGTGACACTTAGGTTTGGGAGGGTGTGAGAAGGGGCTGTGTCTATGAATGTGACCACAAGTGGCAGGGGTATGTGGGTGTGTCCGTGTAGCTGTGTCTGAGTGTGTGCGTGTCTGTACTGCCACAGTGGGCTGGCATCTTGGCATCTAGGAATGAGTGTGCATGAAGGACTTCCTCCTGAAACACCAGCTCTTGGAAATGCCCGCCCTGAGCTCTCATTCTGTCTGGCCCCATGACAAGCAGGTTTCCCACTCCTGGTAGCTGCCCCCACATGTGTGCAAACCTCAGGCACAGGACTCTTACTGTGGGCCCCTTAAGATTTGGAGCAAAGCTCCAGGCCCTCTACCCAGACAAATTCCCTGACACACATCACTCTGGACCTGGTCTTAGGGTTCATGGAGTCCAGGCAGGGGCCCCACCTTCCAAGGCCCAAAGGATTCCAGGTCAGGCCTGGAGGCCACAGCTGGCCCAGAGGGAGATCAGAGACCTGGAGGAACATGGGGGCAGACCCAAGGCTGTGCAGAAAGGAGATCTTGGGGGGCAGTCAGGGGGTGCTTAGCAACTGCTCCAGCCCAGGACTGGAACACCCCACGGTGGCCTGCATGTCGGGGCAGCCGCAGAGAGGGTCAGCTTACAGACACGATGGAACAGTGGTAACCAGAGCTGAGGCCAGGAGGTGGGCAGGGCCTCTGGAGGGATGGGTGATAAGAAGGAACAGCAGTGGGCACCTGGGGGCAGGGACAGGGCATTTCTGAATGTGTGGGAGAGACCAAAACAAAGGGCAAGACTGAGAGGACCCTGTCCGGAACTGCCCCACGGGACACAACAAACTACACAGCAGTTCCAGGCAGCTCCCAGCTCTGCCTCTCACCCAGGCTGAGTCACTCACTCAGTCTCGGCCACCTCCTCCCAGGACGGAAGGGGCCGGTACACACACTGCAGGCCCTCCACAAGTGGCCACCGTCACTAGAGCAATGGTTCCAGGCTGCTCCTGGGGCACGTGGGAAGAACCCCAGGTTATGGGCTCCTCTCTTGATGTAAATCCCTTTTGTTCACTGGGACTCGGTCTTCCCACTCATAAAATGGGGTGCTCCAGCCCACTCTGCACCTGAGGGTAGGAAAGGCCCACAGAGAACCCTTAAGATAAAGTGCTCCCTTTTTACCTGAGGACAGCAGGGGCCCTCCAGTGCAGGGTTCAACTCCACATCCCGGCAGTTATAAAGCTGGAATGTTCTGGGTGTTTCCACATGGGCTTAAGCATTTGCGTGCAGAAAGAGGAGGGCTCCAGTCAGTTAACTGGTGCTGTGCCTGGGACAGGGATCTGGTTTTTTACACTCTGGGCCATTGCTCCGGACCTGTGTCCCCACTGCATTCCTTCTCCAGCTTTCCCGTCATTGCGCCCCTGGGTGCTGGCTCACTGTAGGTAATTAGCAAGTGTGAGTTGGCGCTAAGCACGACCCACGTTGGGCCCTTCCAGGCGCCCGTGTTATCCCTTAATTCCTCCAGACCCTCAGGGTGCGTGCTGTTCATTCAGTCCTTCAACAAAGCTTCCCAAGGGCCTCCTGCCCTGGATACTATGGGGGGAAAGGGGTTACACCCCTCTCCTCCCCCACCTCATGTGTAGGGGGCCTGGATGGGCCTTGGGGGACAGTGAGGCAGAGCCTCTTAGAAGACAGAAAGATGAAGTTGGGAGCAGGAACCTGGTTTTTTAGATTCTGGGCCGTTGCTCTGTACCCCTGAGCTTGTCTGGAACCCCTAGGTTATTAGAAGGGGAGTGTGAGTAAGAGACGGCCATTAGTGAGGGACGGGGACACAGGGACATGGAGAGTCCCTGAGTCTCAAATGTGACAAGTGACAAGCTGTCTGGGGACATCTCAGCAGCCATGCAAGTGTGGGAGACAATGACCATTCACCCACTGAGTCCAGATCCCACCTCAGGAATGCTAAGATTTCACTATTCTATACGAGGGGGACTTTCCACCTGGTTCCCCCAGCCTCACCTGAGAGGGCAGCACAAAGGGGAGGATGGGAGGATACGGAAGCCAATTCTTTGTCCTTCAGTCTAGGCCAACGGGCACTTGTATTGTGAGAGAAATAAGAGCTGCTAAGCTTCCCAGAGCTCATCAAGGGGTCTTCTCCTGGGGAGGGGACCAGCCCCCAGTCCCCAGCCCCGCTGCCACCTCTAGGGCAATACACTTGGAGAGTCACTTGGAGAGGACCCACAGGCTAAGGAGTCAACAGAGGGAGGCAGGTGGGCAGCAAAGGGAACAGAGAGGAGGGTGTAGAGAAAGGCAGTAGCTGGAGGAGGGAGCGGGACAAGGATGGCAGGGGCAAGGCCTGAGAGGCTGGGGTACCCACTTCTCCACTTCTGGGTGATGGGGGGTAGGGTCAGCTTGGCCCATATGGCTTCTGAGGCCTATGTCAGGCTGTGGGGCCTGAGGACTCCAGGAACCTTCTTCTCTCTGTGCTCTGTGCTTCTCTCTGTGCCCAGGGAGCCTGTGAACTCCTAAATCAGCGCAGGGCATGGCTTTAGTGGCCTCCACCTCACTCAAAATAAAAACTAAAATCCTGGCCATGGCCTGGAGGCCTCTCATGAACCCTCTTCCCTCACTCCACTCCAGTCACACTGGCCCCTTTTCTATTTGTGCAACATGCAAAGCACGTTTCTGCCTCAGGGTCTTTGCACAGCTATTCCCTCTGTCTGCAGTGCCCTTCCCCCATATATCCACAAGGCTTAATCCACTTCTTTCGGGTCTTTGTTCAAAGGTCACCTGTTCAGTGAGGCCTTCCTGACTCCCCAGTTTAAAACTGCAAATACCTCCCGAACTTTCTTCCCTGCTCTATTTTTTTTCTCATTGCATTTACTGCCTTCTAATATTCTCTATAGTACTGCCTCTCACCAGAACAAAAGCTCCACCAGGGCAGGGATCTCTGTTTTGTTCATTTGATGTGCACTTAGAACAACACCTGGCACATGGTAGGGACTCAATAAACACGTGTAGAATGAGTAAAACAGCCTGTTATTCAAGACAAGAAAGGCTCCCTTTGAATGGTGAAATCTTTAAAAAACGTTCCCCTACAGGAGTTTCAATTTTTTTTTCTCCTGAGATGGCATACAGAAGAAACATGTGCCACCCCCTCGAGCTGAGGCCCCATCCCCAAATCAACGGTTTGCTCTTGGGCAGGAGGGGTGGTCCTCATTTTCCTCTGATGTTCAGTCCATTAACCAAACCGCATCCTGGGTACCTCCCCTGGACACCTCCGCAGGACACCTCCCCTGGATGTTGCTCAGGCACTGAGTCTGCACTGATTCCCCAAACCTTCCCAGTCACTGTGCAGGGTGCCCTCACCCAGCCCACTGCTCCCCCAGACTGCGGGTGCTGCTCACGACCACTGGCCACTTAGTCTGAGCTCTTTGGGTGCCTGCGCTTCCTTTTCAGACAAACTTTGTCCCGTCCTTGCCCACCAGGATCCTTGGTCCAGCCTCCTACCTGGTATCCCTCCCTCTGACTACTGGCCTTTCATTTTACACATGATTCATCCTCATCTTTCAGCCCAGAGCACTGGGTCAAAGGCCAGTCTCCCTCCAGCCTGGCCGTTACTTGGCCCCATCCCTGCTGGACAGACCCGGGCCTCTCGCCACTTCTCGGCCTTTGCTCAGGCAGGACCCACTGCCCTGAATGCCATTCCTTCCCTCTTCCTGGCTCCATAAGTCTGATGGCCACCCCGCCCTTTCAGCGTCCCCTCTGATCCCCACAAGGGAGGCCAGACCTATCCCCTCTGGGCCATGCGTGCCACTCTGCAGAATGACCTCTAGTTCCCCACCGTCCTGTGGGTTCCCTTGGGCCTATGAAACAGATACTCAAGAGACATTTGCTGAATGAATGAATGATGTAAGCAAATCCAAAAGTGAATAAACGAGTGAGACTCTGCGTGGAACAACTCTAGAAACAGGTCAACAACACAGTTCTATTTTTTTTTGCCAGGTCTCCTCAACAGCTCAGGGTTTTCCTGGGTGGACCCTTTCGGTGGGGGTCAGACTTCAATAATAATGATGACAATCATGCTGTATTAATCACGACAGGCTATGTTGCTGTAACAAAACCCTCAAATCTCAAGGGCTTAAAACAACAAAGGTTTGTTTCTCATTCACATCACACATCCAGCAGGGTGGCAGGAAGGCTCCTGCTCACTGAGCAGTCACACCTTGGGCTGCCTAGGGAACAAGTTCTGGCATCTTTTTTTTTTTTTTTTTAGATTTTTATTGGGGAATTGGGAGGATGGGAACAGAGCTGGGGAATTGGGGAGGGGGAACAGACAAGTTGCTGTCGTTTTTTTGTTCTTCAGTCTAGTTGTGGAAGATGTTGCTTCACTGGCCCAAGTTGGCACCATCATTGCGCTCTTCCCGGGCGAGGCAGATCAGTCACCGGCTTCTGGACGGCCACTCATGCTGGCTGCTGGCTACACACGGTAGCCCATGGCAACCCACTGCCACAGGGGCTGCAGCCTACGCCGTCGCCCACTGCCACAGGGGCTGCAGCCTACGCCGTCGCCGGCGACTCATGGCAACCCAGCTCCAGGTTGAGCTGTTGTTCAGCATCTTAGCTGTGGAGGGCAGTGTCACTGGCCCTCATATGTGGGATCCGAACCGGGGCCCTCTGGCGTCCCAAGCCAGTTCTTAACCATCGCGCCACTCGGCCGGCCCTCTGGCATCTTAACTAGCAGAGAAACGCCAGGCCTGGGAGAGACACTCATCTCATTGGCCAGAACTGTTCACATGACCCCAGGGGCCACAAGATGTCCAGGAAATAAGATCCTACCGTGGGCTTGGGAGGATGAAGAACTGGAGATTTTAGCCAAACACTCTAAAAACACCTCTAATAACACCAAGAACAACACAGACAGCAGAGGCCACTTATTGACTATTACCTATGCCTGGACTCTGGGCTGAGGACTTGCGGTGGAGTTTCACTTAATACTCCTGGCCTTATTCTGAGGCCAATACTATGAATATGCCCATTTTCCAGATGAGACAACTGAAGCCCAGTGAGGCACGTGCCAAGATGACACAGCTTGTCAGTGGTGAAGCCAAGACCATAACTCCTGGTGGTGTGACACCAGCCCTCACGCACCCCACCGTCCAGCACAGTCTCTCAACTTCTTCCACGAGACAGGCTGAGGGTTAAGGACTGCCTGGGCAGACGAGGAGTCCCCATGCAGAATGCCACTGACTGCGCCCCCCCCGCCCCCCGCAAAAGAGCCTCCTCACTCTGCCACATCCCATTCCCAGCCAAGGCTAGAACCTTTGGAGGTGATGAGGCCAGTCCCAAATGTTACTAAGAGGGAAACTGAGGCTCAGAGGGAGCAGCCACTTGGCCAAGGTCACACGGTGGGGCTGTTCAGGGCCGAGACAGGATCACGGGTTTCTGTCCACTATAGCCTGAGTGTCTTCAACTGCCTCATCAGCACTGGGTTCCCTGGGCATGCTCAGCCTCAGCCAGGGCCCCTCAGGGGTAAAGGTGGTTGTGAGCACTCCACCCTCCTGGCAGGCAGGTCCACCGAGGTCGGGTCCCCAGTTCCTGGCCCAGCAAACCTGTGGTCCTGACTGCCTAGGCCACTCTCTGAGGAGTTGGGCTGAGTTCCCAGGAACAGCCCTCACCAAGGAGGCCAAAAAGGGTCAGAGGGAGGTTCATCTTTACTCCAAGGTTCCACATCTAGAATTTCTGAAAACAAGGCCTTGGGGTCTTCAAAGAAGCCACATGGGGATCTGTGGAGAGTGGCATGGAACAAAAGAAAAGAGGTCAGTGGAGCTGAAAACAGACCCACCTGGAGTCAGACCCCAGCTCTGCTCTGTGACCTTAATCTCTCTGAGCCTGTTTTCTCATCTGTAAAAGGAAGTTATCAACAGATGATGTACTTAATACCTGACACATAGTAGGTGCTCAACAAATGTTGTGGCTGTTATGATTGTTACTGATTTTTTTTTGTCCACCCCCACACCCCCTCAACCTGAGCCCCAGATCGTAGTTAACATCTTTCCAGAGCCACAGGGGTCACCCACACCAGAAAGGACCCTGGCTCTGGCTGCCGAAAGAATGCTTCTCTCACATGGTCCCTTGCAAAGGTTCCATGCCTAGGAGCTTGGTCAGAAAGAGGTCCCACCCTGCATCTAACCCCCCACTCAGCATCCATGTCCCAAGCAGTGCCCCTGACTCACACTGTGGCTGACCTCATCAGCCCAGTCTCCAAGGGCAGCCGTCCTCGCCAGCCTCCTCTGAGCCCAACCTCTGCCCGAAATCCTGGAGTCTTACCCCCTACACTCCCTGCCTCATAGCTCCTGGGAGTGGAGGCAGACAGGCAGTGAGGAACTCTATGCATAGCTCACTGCCCCAATCACCCAATCTGTAAGCATTTATTGAGCACCTACTATATGCAAAGCACTGTGCCAACCATGATGAGAAAGAGGTGAAAAGGGCATGGCCCCACCACCCCATATCTAGCAGAAACATACTGGGTGTTACTGATGCAGCAGTTACAAACACAGGCTCTGAAGTTGTAGAGACCTGCCCTCGAGGCCCAATTCAGCCACTTCCTAGCTGGGGGACTTTGGGTACATTACGTCACCCCCACTGGCCTCAGTGTCTCCATCTGCAGAATGAGATAGTCCCAGAATCCACCTCATGGGTGGTGACAAGCTACCGAGTACTAAGAGCTTCACACAGAGCCTGGTACATAGGCTGCTCGACCCATGTAAGCCTCACTCGTTGCCTTGACCGGGCAAGGGCAGAGCCCTGAGGCATGCCAGTAGAGACCTCCCTCCAGGTTTCCACCACTTCATTAATCAGGGAGGACGGTCTGCCTGGCTGTGATGCCACCTGACGCACCTGGCAGCCTGCCCACTCACCTCCATCTTGTCTGCAAGGACATCTGCGGACGGAGATAGAGTGTGCCAAGTTCTGGCTAACGGCCAGGCATGCTGGGACCCCAGCAAACCAGGAGAGGCCCACCCAGCAGGCTCCAGTGTCATTGAGCCCACACAGGTTATTGCCAACCCCCCAACTGCGCACAGTCAGCCCACAATACACATCTGAGGGTTGGACTGGTGGTGAAGAACCACATTAAGGCTAGGCTGTGTCCTAAGATGAGGAGGGTGGCATAAGCCTGCTTGCCATCAAAGGGCCTGAATTTGGCCCTCTTAGAAGTAGCCACTGAAGGGTGTTGGGTGGTAAAGGGGCCTCTGCCCACCTCTCCGGCTTCATGCCTCACCACCCTCTAGGTGAGCTCCAGCTATTTGTGGTTGTCCCTTACTGTATCAGGCAATGTTGTGCCCCAGGTCTTTGCTCCAACTGTCCCCCCACCTGGAATGCTGTGCCCAGCCCCTCTGATTAGTTCATGCTTACCTTCCTTCCAGGCCAAGCTTAGAAGCCTCTGCCAACCTTCCCAATCTAGACTCAAAGACAGTCCTCTGCTTACTCTGAATTGGTCCTTTTTACATCAGAGTACAAGTATTCCTTTATGAGGCCAGTCTGACTCCCTCTCTGCTCCAGTACCGCCTAATTCAGGGCAGGGCCAGGGCCAGTGGTCTCCAGATGGACACTTTGCTTTGCTTTACCATTCTGTCTCTGAGATGGCACAGAGGGGCGATGCAGGAGCGCACTCAGTGCAGACCAGAGGGTAAGAGGGGCTGAAGGGGGCAGAAAGGAGTGGAGAAGGGAGAGGAAGGGGAAGGGGAACCCCATAACAGGTTCACCTCCTCCCTCCTCCCTTTAACCTTCCCTCGGCAGAAAGAGGAGAGGGGGGAGGGGAAGGACTGAGAGACAGAGAAGGGGGTGCAGGTTCTCTGGCCTGAGGCCCCATCCAGTGGCTGACCTGGTGGGGGTGGGGAGGAGCACAGGCAGGTCCCAGAGAACACCTTAAGCCTCAAGGCTTTCCTGAGGTCCCACCGTTCCTCACAGCTCTGGGCAGGGGGCTCAGGGCAGCACCGCAGCCCCCAATCCCTGTGCCATCCCCATGTGGAATGCACAGTGGGGAAGTCAGACCAGGTTGTGCTCAAGGAATTGTGGTTCTAAGGGGGCAGGACACACCCAGACAGCTCTCACCCTGGGCAACTCCTCCCTCCAACAGAGGCTCACTTTGGAGGGGATTGATTTCAAGGGTGAGAGAGGGGGAGGGGCCTTTGTTCCAGGAACAGGAACAGCTTCTGAAAGGCGAGGGAGGTAAGGCAGAGGCAGAGAGAGAATCTGGGGGCCTCTGCGAGGTCACATGGGAAGACCTCCAAGGTGCCTGGCACATACTGAGCAACCACCATGAGTACTGTTGGGGCAGAGCAGGGTGCCACCTGGTCAGTGGGCAGCAGCCGGTCTTGAAGGGCCTTGAATGCCAAGCCAGAGACTGGCCAGCACCGGGAGGCAGGCGGGCAGGGGCCGCAGTGCGACTGAACCCCGCCGCCGGCAGAGCAGATCTCTGCTGAGGGAGCGCGATAAATTAAATAAATGACCCAGCTCCCCACTCGGCGTGGCGCTCCAGGGATGAGCAGGGCTGGGTCACAGCCAGGAGGGAGGCTCAGCCCGCCAAGGCCCCACTGCCCCTTTCGCCCAGCCAGGCGCTGTTTTCCAGTTAATGGGGCAGGCGCACAAATGCTCCCTGTCCGGCCACGCCCGCGGCCCCGGCAGGTGCAATTAAATCCGCGCGTTCGCCGCCTTTAAGCATTAATGCAGTTTATTAGCATAAGAACGAGAAGACGCTTGGTTGGCGGCAACGCTCAGAGGGGCAGCGGGCGAACGCCTGAGGGGCGGCAGCCCGAGCGGGAGCCAGGCCCAGGCCTCTAGCTCTCTCGCTGAAGGCCCGCTTGGGGCAGGCCTGCCTGGGAGGGGTGTGGGCTTGGACCCGACCTCGGGGGCCCGGCCCAGGTCCCAAGAATAGGTCTTTGGAGGGCCAGGGGAAGGTCCATCAGAGAGGGTAGGTGTCTGTATTTCAGAGAACTGGAGGTGCCATGTGACTCACAGAGGGTTCCCCAACAAGGGAGCTCAAACCCAGGTCTCAGCCTGCAAGTGGTTCTTATTCAACACACCAGGAGTAACGGCCAACGCTTAACTAGTTTTAAGCACTTAAAAATTCTCTCACTTCGTGATCTCCCCAGCAGGTCCAGGAGCTAGGGGTACTTACTATTGCAATCCCCATTTACAGAGGCAGAAACTGAGGCTTGGAGAGGGATTTTGAGTTACCTGAGGTCTCAAGACTGGTAAAAAGCCCAGGGGAGGATTTGAACCTGGGCATTCTGGCTCCTGAGGCTGGGCTCATAGCCACACCACTGTGTAACTAGGGTGGGGGGCATTACCAGGGCAGGGTGGGGACTGTGGCTAGGTGGAGGCTGTGCCATCTCACCCCAATGCCATCAGACTGTAGTAAGTGCCACCAATCATGGCCTTGAGGAAAGCAGGCTGTAATAATCCAAATGAGCTGTAAACTGGAAATTGGGGTGAAATTACCCAAAAACTGCTCACTACCAACTCGTTTTATTTTTCCCCCCCAAACACTGGGTGGGCCTTCAAAATGGGTCTGTGGGCAGGATGTGGCAGGAGGACAAGTTTGCCACCTCGATCTAACACATAGCACACTGCCTGGCAATTAATAGCTGTTCAAGAAACACTTGCCCAGCAAGTGAACAAATGAATAAATAAATTTATTTATTCCTCCCTCTACAGTCGTGGGGGAACAGGGACTGCTTTTCCCATTTCATCTCTTCCAGGCATCCTTTGGCCCAGGGGGTAGCTATGTGAGAGCAAAAGGGCTAAGATGAAATGGCAGGTGGAGCCTGAGGCAGGAGCTGTGCTGTGCTGTGGCTCCCGGCATCCCCTGGGGCAGTGCCTAAGGCATTCCAAAGTCAAGGTTGTTGCTGGCAGATGTCTTGAGGGCCCTGGCAGGGAGGGCAAAGAGCACTGGAAGAGAAGACACAGGCTGCCTGAGTTCCACTCAGAGGCGATGAAGCTAGAAGGAAGCTTCTAGCCCATGAGGAGCCCAGAAAATGTGGGCAGGGGCCTGGGGCCACACAGCAAGAATCTGAGTCTCCTGACTCATTGGAGTCCTAGCTGAGCCTTTCAGGTGCCTGAGAGCACCCCTCAGCCTAGAGAAGCTCTGATGTGTTCTGCATGCCTCTGTCTTGGCTTGTGATAAATGTGCATTCCCATACAGGAATGTGTAATGACACAAATAACTTGATTATTTGATTAACTGTCTTTCCCCCCTTGGTCACCCCCCCCCCCGCCCCAAGGCAGGGGTTATAAACACCTAGATCATGGCTGATTTCAGTCCTAGCACACAGTGGGCCTACAAACGTATCTCTCAACCAGATGAAATATTGCTACTACAAACAGTTACAGTGCTAAAGAAAAACCAGTGCTGGTGTGGGCATTCCTGTCTCCTGGAGTCCTCCAGCACCATGCACCCACACACGGCAGGCTCAGAGGCCTGCATGAGCCTTTGCCCCCACAGCTGAGCTAGCTGGAGGGCGGGGCAGGCAGGAGAGGGGCTGGGGGTGGGGGGCCCTCTTCCCAACCTGACCCTGAGACCCCTCCACCCCCTCAGCTGCTGGCTGGCCTGCAAAGGTATCTATCCCAGGGGGGCCCTAGGCAGCCTCATTAGGAAAGTAGTGACAGGCGCATTAGCTGCTAAGGTGGGGTTCGGGGAGCTGAGGGCTGTCAAAAGGCTGAGGAAAACCAAATGCCTGCCACTAGGCCCAATCTGGGCCAGGTGCTACAGCTGGGGAAGGGTCAGAGACAATGCCCCAAGTGCAGAGTTGCCCCCAGAGCTGGGACTTGCTCCTGGGATTCCAGGCCCAGAGCAGGGATCTTCCCATTATTCCTCGTTCTTGCTGCCTGCCTCCTGGCTGGACTCAACTTGCTGAGTGATCCTTGGCAAACTCCTGCCTCCTCTGTGCCTTGGCTATTCCAGTCCTGATGCTCTGGGTGAGAAGAGCGCAGGGACCTGGGAACCCACCCCCATGTAACACAAGAGGAAACTGAGGCCCAGGGAGGGGCTACCCCAAAGCAGAATAATGTTGAGCAAGAGCTGTGCTCTGCATTAGGGTCCTGGCTTGGGTACTAACAGGCTGTGTGCCCTCTGGACCTCAGTTTCCCCATCTGTGAAATGTGGGCCTGGACCACTTTGACCCCAGAGTTCCCTCTGGTCTCTAGGCCACAGGGCAGAGAAGGCCCAGCTCTGCTGGAAGAGGATCGGGGATTGTTAGTGTCCCTTCAGCCCCCAAAGCCAGTCCTTCCTAGACCTGAGGCCCAGAGTACACAGCAGTCATAGAACTCAGGTTTGCCAGACATCAAGTTCCTCCCAGTGCCAGAGCCGGAGGGGTCGGGGAGAGAGCAGATGCCAGGCAACCTAACACTGATACAGAACGGGGAGGAAAGTCCTATACCACACTCCGCATGCACACAGGAATAGGCCTCCTACCACAAGATATACAGACGATCACACAGGCCGACACTCAGGTGCCCCACCCACAAATGCAGACATGGATTCCACACATACAGACGAGCACTGGACCCCCAGCGTTGTGGGTACCTCCACCTATATGAGCACCCAAGACATTCTCATTTCTCCTACACATACAAACACACACACACACACACACACACACACACACACAGGTCCCAGTCACAGACACCCCCACTATACACACGTCATCACACACACAGGCACATACTCAGCAATCGAACACAGACAGACTCATACATGTGCCTGAATGCAGCAACCATGCAAGAACCACCATCCCTTCCATGTACAGAACCCTCCAGGCACAAAAACGGACACAGACACATGCTGTGCACACACAGGCCAGAAGCCCAGAACACACACAGACACACACTCATCTTGCCACTTGGTTACATTCCACAGGGCAGACAGCACCCAGCCCAGAAGAGCAAATCCAGATAAATAAATCACGTTCAGAGCATCAATCTCAGCCCCAAACTAGCTGCCTCTTTGCTACAGGTAAAGCGAAATGGGTCTTAAATATTTTATAAATGAATAAACCTGTTAAGAGAATATAATTTACAGGGCCATTGGCTGCAGGCTCACAACATCCCTCCACATCTTTTCATTTTGGAGAGCAGACGGTGGTGGCGGCAGGTGATGGCTGGTGGGGCATTATTCATTCCCAAGGAAAGGGGCCTTCTGTGATTGTTCCATCCACTAAATTCAGCTGCTGCTCAGGAACAGGGCCCTGCATTCTCTTGTCTCGTCGGCTACCCCTCCATTCCCACCACCACCACCAAAGCCTTGGATGTCTTTTAAATACCAATGCATCCCTGGCAACTGTGATTTTCCAAGGCCTGTTTCACGCAGGGCTTGGACATGTTGCTAGACTCAAACTGTTTAGGAATGGGGGAGAAGGCCAGGCAGCAGGGATGGGCGGGGGCAAGGGCAACTTGTAGCTGGGCCTGATGGGCAGCTGGGCAGGCCCACATGCCCCCAGGGAGAGGCTGAGGAGCCCAGGGCAGCAGCAACTGGCTCCCAGGACACAGAGAGAGAGAAGGTGAGTCACAGGACCAACAATGGATCTTTGAGTCTAAGCATGGCTGGGCAGAGGACCCAGATGAGGCTGAGGTCTGAGACGTCCCTGCAGCCTTGTCCATCTGGGGCAGATTAGAGCCCCTTGCTACTCAAGTCTGAATCTCAACTGGGTTCGTAAGTCTTCAATGTCCCTGTCCAAGCTGCTTATCAAAGTTAGTGGCAATGGTGAAGGGCTCCTGGTGTCCGCAGATGGGGAGAGGATAAACAAAGTCAAAATGACCATCCAGTCTGGCTTTTTTCCAAAGCTCTCCCAAGAACATGGTTCCAGTTCTCTCAAGACTCCCACAGACTCAGGAAAAAGGAGCATGTTATACAATATTAAGTGAGAAAAGCAGGATATCATATGGTATACAAAGGAGGAGTGATGGCATACTTCAATAAAAAACACCAACCCAAACCCCATAAATGGGAAGAGGGCGGGGAGGCGGGGGGGAAGAAAACTCAAATATGGCTACTTTTGGAGACTGAGAGTATAGGTGAGCTGTTTTTCTTTTAATTTGTCATATTTTCCAAGTCTATAATAAGCCTATCCTCCTTTTATAGTGAGAAAAAAAAAGCTATTAAAACCACCAAGTGCTTTACAAAACTAGATATAGCATGACTCCATACTTTATATTTATCATGTTTATTGTATGTCTACAGAAAAATGTTGACAATGGTTATGTCCTAAAAGTGGAATCACAGGAAATTTGTACTTGTTTTCCATATTTTTAGGTTTTTCTAAAATCAACATATTAATACTCTGATATTTTAAAAATGCGTAGAACTGGGAAATGCTTTAGGATTTCAAGCCCGAGTCCCTCCCGCTGCAACTGAAGCACCTTCTCATTCTCCTTGTGCGCCTGCCCTGGATGAGGCTTGAGAAAGGCCAAAGGACAGCTGCTTAACAGGCACATAACCTCCCTTCCCTTCCAAGACCAAAGGGTGGCATTAAATTTAGCTGCCTGCCCAGTCTAGGTAGTAGTGGACAGAGGTCAGCTGAGTAGATGCCTCTGAAGAGACTGGGGAAAGGTGACTCGAGTCACCGGCTGGGGACTTATGGCACCAGAAAGGGGGTGGGGTGGAGGCAGGGCTGAGTTGGCAGCAAAGTTCCAGGAGAGGCTGCCCCCAGGGCAGGCGGGGTGCCGGAGCTCAGGAGGTAGGAATGTGCCTCCCAGCCAGACGGTCCAGCGGGTGGCCCGTGCCAATTAGAGAAGGTTCCTGTGCTGGAGGCGGGGGCGCGGGGAGGGGACGGCTGGGCGAAGGGTCCAGGCCTGGCCATGGTGGTATGATGGGGATGCATTCCCGGCCCCTCCTTTCTCTGGCTCTAGTGGTGGGGTAGGCAAGGCTGGTCCGTGGGCCGCCCCAGGGAAGGGCAGAGCTGAAGCCCTAGAGGCTGCAGCTCAGGGCCCCCCTACAGCAGGAGTGGGGTGGGGTGCAGCCTCCCCATTACCCTGGCCGTCTTTCCACTGCCCCTGACAAGGGATTGCTGGGCTCCGCGAGCAGAGCCCGGACCAAGGTTAGCTCGCCCAGGATCCGACCGCCGGAAGTGCCGCGGGCTGCAGCGCGGGATTGGTTGCCGCCGCCCACAGCCCCGGGTTCCCGGAAAGACCCTGGTTCGGCGAAGGGGCGGGGCCTCGGCAGCCCGGCTCTGCAGCCCCGCGGAGCACGCCGGGACGGGGCGCTGCCATGGCGACGGGAGCGCCGCGCCGCGCCCCGCCCCGCCCCCCTCGGCGTCGCGGGCGGGCCTACCGGCCTAGGCTTGTCTGATCCAACCGCGCGGAGGAGGCCCCGGCGTGACCAAGATGGTGGGCGCCGCGGGAGTGGAGGGGGCGGGCAGGAAGCTCCGGAGTTTGCCCTCTCACCGCTCCCTCTCGAGGTCGGGGAGAGGAGAGGAAATGGTCCCGGAGGCTAAGATCGAGCTGCCTGCGTGCCTGGCCTGACAGTTATCCCACTAAGCAGGACTGCTCTCGCTAGGATCCAGAATTTGACACCCTCCCCCCCACAAGATGGCTCCTCACCCTCTCCGCAAGAAGGCCCTGCCTTCCCGGCTCTGTCCCTTCCCCCCTTCAGTGCACCTCCATCCTCAATGAAGTGAGGATGTTTTGTTTCCCAGGCCTAGGGTCCTGAGATGCCAGCCTCTACGCACCTACATCCCAGGTGTCTTACTGGACAGAATGAACCTGTTTCCCTCTCAGCATGGCTGCCATCAGAGCCCCCAAAGTGCCCACAGCTCTGAGTAGCCATTCCTGCCCTTCCAGGAGACCCAGCTAAGCTAGCAGCTCCCCTGCAGACCCTGATCTGATCCCCTTACCCTGCGTCCTCCCAGCAACAATGGGAAACAAGGGTAGGATGGGAGCTCACACTGCTGGGCTAGATGACAATCTTCATGAGTCTTCTATACGCGTGACTGCCCAGGTTCGGTGGGCAAACCAGCCCAGATCTGTTAAGGGAGTGAAGTGGCAGAACTGGGCCTCAGCCAGGCTGTGACTCCACATGCCTGCCCACATAGAGTGGCACTCCCTATTCGCTGGCCGCCCAGCCTGGGCTGCTCCAGCCGCTTATCGCTGGCCAAAAGCAATGGCCTGGCCTCCCTCCCCCTCCCCACTACCACAGGCCTGGCTTCCCTTCTGAGCTGCCAATCTGCAGCCACACAAAGCCCTGTTTGTTTGCTTTCTCTGCTCCCTCTGGATCCGATGTCTTTCTCTGCTACCTGCCGACCTGGCTTCCTTTCCTAGCGGCCTTCCCAGCCAGCTGAAGGAAAGGAGGCAACAGCCATTCCAGCAAGTCCTGACTCTCAGCCACCCCATCTTTCCATCGTTCCTCGAATCCACCTCCCCAGTGCAAGGGACGCCCAGCCAAAGTGGCCTGACCAGAATGGCTTTGCAGTCCCCCCACTGCCTCTCAGAATGTAGGGTGCCAGCTGGGTAGAGCAGGAGAGGTGCTTCAGCCAGGGGCTGGGGCAGGGGGAGGGGAGCCAGAGAGGCCCAGCCAACCTCCCCTCTCCTGTTTTGTTTTGTTTTGTTTTGTTTTGTTTGTCCATTAGGAAGGCTGCTCCTGACTTCCCAGCAACCCACTGGCTGCCAGGAGATAAGGAAATGAATAGGACCAGGATGACTGAATTGGAGGAGACAGAGGGACACCCTGGTTTCATGGCCCTCATGCACCCCTCACTCTTTATGGGGGTTCCTAGGTATCCCAGCCTCCGGGATAAGGGCTTACAGGCTGCATTGGGGCCTCACTTGGTGGGTATCCTGTCAGTGCTCATCCCGGGCAGATCTCCCTCTGCAATATCTTAGGAAGCCCTATCAGCCTAAGGTGAAAGAAGGCTTTCACAGGCAAAGAAAAATAAACACCCACATTCCACACCACCTTCTCTACCTGCAGAGGGGGGCTGCCCTCTCCCTGTTCAAATAAAGAAACCCAATACTGATACTGCACAGAGATACCACAATCTCACCAGCTCCCTCTACTCAGAGCACTTTTACTGTGTGCCCTACAACATTGGGTGGACTGGGCAGGTCCTAATCTCCTTCCCTGAGCCTCTGGGGCCTCCTTCTTCCCCTTCCAGTCCCCTTCAGCGCAGAGGTTAACTCTTACAGCAACTTTAGGATAAAGGAATGATTATGCCCACTTGACAATTGACAGGAGGCTCCAAGAGAGCCACAGAGACTAAAACTGCCTCGGTCAGAATTCAAGCTCATTTCTGATTCCAAGCCCTAGAAATTTAGAGTCAGTGATTATCTGCTGAATGGATGGGTGACCATCATGAGGAGGTGAGTGAGCAGCAGGCAGGACTTGGCTTTGAAGCCCAGCAGATGTAGTCTCCAATCTCAACTTTGCCACTTGATTGCTGTGTGACCTCAAGCAGGTCACTTAACCTCTCTGAGCTTCAGTTTCCTTGACATTCTGTATAGGGCAGTTAATAAGGCTTAGAGAGGACCACCCAATGCCCAGCATAATAGCAGGCACTCATTAAAGGATAGCTTTTCTCCATGATCCCTTTCAGCATCAAGAGACAGGCATTCACTTATTAGAGGAACCAGGCCTCTCCCACCTCTGCTTCCACCCATCTGACCCTGCCGCCAGGCACCCCCCAGTCACCATCTCTGGCCCTCTGGAATGCTCAGGCTAAAGCCAAGGGCTGCCAAGCTGACTTCCCCAGGCTCGGCTCCTACCCAGGAGACCAGAGCCTCTATGTTTAATTAGCCAGGGCAGGGCCCCAGGGGACAATGTCACCCCAAGGGAAGAAAGCCAGCTCCGTCCACATCCTGCCGGACTCAAGAAGAGAGCGCCACTCAATTAAGTCTGATTTCGCAAAACGTCTGTTTTTAGTGCTATTTAGGGCCACGATGGGGATTTTCTGTGCTTGTCTCAAAGGTATCCTAAACTGGATTCCTCCCCACCTCCCCCACTCCTATCTGTGTTTGAAATGAAAATATTGTTCTTCTTCTCTTTCTCTCTTTCCTGCTTCTCTTCTTCACCTATCAGAGGGATGCAAATGAGAGAAGGGGCAGAGGCTGGGGCCCCACAGGAGGGCAGCACTCTCTCCCATCCACCAGACCTCTGCAGGCCCCCTCAGCTCTGTCCCCTAGAACACAGCATGCTTGGGAGTTGTAGTTTCCTCAAAGAAGGTAACGTGAGAGGTCCTCCAGCCTTTATCTTCTCCCTACCTCTAGAAGCCCCTGAGGCTGGGTCACTTTCTGCTCTCCTCAGACACACCAGGTGTCTGCCCTTCCCACCAAACACCTTGCTTGGGCTGTGCCCTCTACCTGTTAAGACCCCACAAGGCCTCCCCTCCCTGGAGTGGAAAGCCTCTTCCCACACTCTGCACCTTATCTACTTAGCTGGCAACACAATTACAGTTAAATCCGCCGATATGCAATTATTTCTTTAATGTTGGCTCACCTACCAGACTGTAGGCTTCAAAAGGACAGGGGTGGCGTCCCCTTGGTCACTACTGTTTCTCCAGGGCAAGGTTTCTCAACCCCCCAGTACTGTTGACATTTTGGGCCAGATAATTTGTTGTGGAGACTGTCCTATGCATCGTAGGTGTTAGCAATATCCCTGGCCTCGACCTACTAGGTGCCAACACCTCCCCTATTGAGACAATCAAAATGTCTCCAGACACAGTCCAAATGTCTCTTGAGGATTTTGTCCCTTGGGACATTTGGACCATGAGAACCACTGCTCTAAGGCCTGACACAGAGGGCTCCCCAACCCCCAAATGAATGAATGCATGGCTCCTCCCTCTCCTCCCCCAGTGATTTTTATTTTACCTCTTATTATAATTATGTATATATTTCATTTTCTCTGTCAGACAAGAAGCTTCCGGAAGACATCCATGTGACCTCAGCTACATATCTGTGCTGACTGCACATAACTATTTGCTGAAGGAATAACTATCAAAGCATCAGAGAGCACAGCACCAAAACCCAGTGTGGTTCCCCCTTCCCTACTTGACTCTGGATTACTGTGTGATTTTGTTACGGTAGCTAAACTTCTCTGGACCTGAATATTTATCCAGTCCTTGTAATAATTCTTTGTCCTATAGGGTTAGTGAAGGTTTACAACTTCACATCTCTAAGGAGCTGTAGCCCCAAGAACAAATCTTTCAGGCGATTTTTAATTTACATTTACATTTTCTGAGAATTATTTTACTCACAGGCACCATTTATTCAGCACTTTGCTAAGTGCCAAGTACAGCTAAGTGCATTGGAGGCATCATCTCATTAAATCCTCTTAAAAACAAAACTGAAGTAGGTACTATTATTTTTACTATTTGATCGATGAAGAAATAGAGGCTCAGAGAGATGGAGGGACCTGCCTAAGGACACCCAGATATGGCCTGGTGGCTTCTGGCAATTGAGGATGTTAATAAAAAACAGCTTCAATACTTGATACTAAAAATCTTTAAGTCTGAAGCCTGCCTGGTGCCAGGCAGAGTTAGGCCTTTCTGGGTGAATAAGGCCCTCGCAGGGCCTCCCCACCGTCAGGTCTGACTCTCACCAACTGAGTTCCCGTTACAGAGAGCGGGCTCAGGTCCCCGTGGAAAGGTCCGACGAGGCCAGGCGGTGGCTAGGAGTGCTGATTCAAGAAGTTGGCCAGCCCGGGCAGGCGCTTGGCTTGGAGCGCTGCCACCCCTTCCCAGGTGTCATCCCTCTCAGGAAAGCCCTGGCTGGGACTGACTTCCCTCAGCACCAAGCTGGTCTGTGAGTCTTCAGGGCAGGAATAAAAATGATGATGGGGGAAGGAACCAGTCTCGAGCACTTGTCATGTACCAGGCACTGTTTAAATATTTTACCTGCATTAACTCACTAATTCTCCCAACAACCCTATCAGGTAGGTGCTATCATTTCCCCCATTTTACAGATGAGGAAACTGAGTAAAGGAAATAAGTAACTTGCCCGAGTTAGGAACGGGCCGAGCTGGGATCTGAACTCAGGCAGCTGAACCAGAAAACACATGTGCTTATTCGCTATGCTGTATTAGAATGCATCACACTGATGGCTGTGTTCCCAGCACCCTGGTGTGCAATGCGATTTATGAATGAATGAATGAACAAATGAATGGCTTTGTGGTTATACTGCTGCCAAAGTCCTAAGTTCCTGGATGCTTTCTCCGGGTCCACCCACACCACTGGGGCAAAGCCCCCTTTGAAAACAGAAACTGGCCAGAAAACTATCATTCTTACCTGCCTCACTGTGTAACAAAGACCCACTCAATCCATCTGCCTCAACCAGGGTGGACAAGAAACATTGCTTTAGCTAGCGTTACCTCAGGAAAGGTGGAGAAGCAACCTGGCATGAAGGGGAAAGGAGGAAGAACAGTGATCTCCTCCTCATACAAAGTCCTTTGGCAATAAGAGTAACAGCCATATATGCTGCGGGTAACTAGGAGGGGCCTGTGCTTATGCCCATTTTAAAGTGGGGACATGGCGCTTCAGAGAGGACAGCAGGTACCTGGATTCGAACCCGGGCTGGCCTAACCCCAAAGCCTGTCTTGATGGCCCCTAGCTCAGGGCCTCCATGCTTTCCATGCCAACAGCATCGTCACATTTAATGCTTAACAGCACTTAATGTTCTCGTTTTGATAGAAGACGAAACTGATGCTCGGAGAGGAAAGTGACTTGCCTGAAGCAGCAGTTAGAACTAAACCTCTTCCTGATTCCAAGCCCAGTGTTTCTCCCACCATACTGCCATGTGGGCCGGCGCAGTCTCCAAGGAAAGAGCTGCCCTGGAGCCTGCCCATCCTCCCTGGAGAACCCCAGCTTGGGGCCTGTTCACACTCTGAGCAAGCCCTCTGCCCCTATTCTGTCAGCCCTCTCTACTGGATCCCCTATTTTCTCAGCCCAAACAGTTAAGCCTTCTTAATTTACAGGTGAGATTGAGGCCCAAGAGGAGAGCGGAGATGCCCCCAACTAGCCCAGGCTCCACACCCTTAAAATTCCTAACCAGTGGCTCCCTAGTCCCCCCCATCCACACACACACACACACACACACACACACACACACACACAAGGCCCTGCTACATCTGTTCCTCCCTCACAGGACTCACTCCTGCCCCTCCACAGCATCCTGGGTGCCTTCTTTCCTAAGCCTGATCACTTTGTGCAAAAACTAGATGTTCACTGTCTACCTGGCCCAGAGACTGGGAGGGCCTGGCAGGCCAGACCAGAAGCACATCCATCTCTGGGGCCAGAGTGCACCCAGGGCTGAGGGGAGAAAACACGGAGGGAATGTCTGCTGAATGGAGGGACAGTTGGATGAATGAATGAATGAATGAATGAACGTCCAGTGTCACAGGAACCCTAGTACTCTTGGATATTTCTTTCCCAATACTAAGCATGCTATTCAGCAACAAGAACATTTCTCTCACTCTTTCTCATGTATTTCTCATCCCCTACCCCACCTGTCTCCCTCTCTCCCCCTCTCCCCATCCTCCCTCTGCTCCCTTTCCCTCTTCTCCTACCTCATCTCCCTCTCCCTCTCCCCACCCCCAACCTCTTCTCTCTGTGTCCTCCACCACACACACACACACACACACACACACACACACACTTCACAAGAACCAATAGAGCAAAATATCTCTTTTGCCAGCTAAGCCCCAGTCTGTGCTTCTAGCCCCTGGCCCACCTTCCCTACCCCCTCCCTGGTGTCACATTCCAGTCTCAGATCCCCAGTGGCCCACCCAGGTACAGGGCACAGCTCTGGCTCAACCATCTCCTCAATCCCACAGGAAACAGGATAAGCCAGTTTCTCCTCAGCCCGCCAGAGAGCAGCCTGGGGGAGCCGGACCCCTGCTCTGGCCTCCCTTGTTTCCTCTTAAGTCAGACAGAACAGAGGCCCCTGACCAGCAGATCCCACCTGTTGCTGCTAAGGATCTCAGGGGCCCACAGACACGATGTCATCGGCTCTCACCTGCCCAGTTTACCTGGCCCTTACTGCCAGAAAGCATTTCTGAGCGTCTCCGTGTTCCAGGCCTCGCTCATGGCGCTGGGGCTGGGAGGGTGAGGGTGGGGGTTGCTTTCAGGCCTAGATGCTCCAGCTTCATGGGGAGGACAGAGACACTAACAGAATTACTGATAATTCCATGATAAACACTATGCCAAGGGTATAGACAAAGGGAGATGACTCATTCTGCCTTGGCATCAGAGCAGGGGGAGACAGGATGTCTGTTTTGGTCTTGGGAGACAGGGAGGAAGGTGAAGGGCATCCTAGGAGGAAGGAACAGGACAAGCAAACACAGACACAGGGATATATGTGGCTGACCCTGGGAAGGAGGGCTGTGCTATGGCAGGAGGGGAAGGGGATTGAATGGGGGCAGAGCATGTGCAAGACGCCAGAAAGGGCCCCTGCAGCATGGGAAGGACTACAAGGCTGCACCTTTATCCAGAAGACAGCCTGAGCCCTTGGAAGTATCTGCTGTGGTTGAGAAAGATCGGTCTGTTGGCGCGGCCCACGCTGGGAGGGGACAGGATGGAGGCGAGGAGGCCCCAGCAACAGCTCAGCCTCTTCTGCTACCATTCCTTCTGGGCCAATGCCACCCTTCTAGGCCATGGTAGACAGGCCACGTCCATTTCAGCCTCCAAAGACATGCTGGTATGTTCCCTCTGCCAGGAATGCCCCTCTCATTCTTGCCTACCTGTGCTTAAAGCACCTGCTCCAAGCCCCCTCTTCCATGAAGCCCCCACCTCCACAAAGCCCCAACTCTGGCCAAGACTGGGCACACTTGCCCCTGAATCCTAAAGCTCAGGTTGTGTGTCCCACCCATCTCGGAACTGAACCATACACCATCTCCCTCTGCTCTTCTTCCCTTGGGCAAGTCTTAACCAAAGATGCTGCCCTACGCTTTCCCTCATCATCCCAATAACACCTGACCGGTGCTTTCACAGGGGGACCTGTTTCCGGCCTGTGCCCTGGCACAAGCTCCCATGACAAAGCTGGTCCCCTCGGGTATTATCTGGGTCTTACCTACTGGGCTGTGATCTCTTGGAGGCAGCTGCATTAAGCACAGTGGGTCCCTGGAAAATATTTGCTCCCTTGGGACCCGCAAGTCCTTGGGCCTCTCCCACGGAAGCTGCCCATCACACACTGCTGTGCACACGCCTCCACCTACTCCCTCCCTGCAGAGCCACACATCAGAGGGGCAGAGAAATATCCATGCCACAGCCACAGGCAGCTATTAAAAGCAACGAGGTGCAGGCCGGCCGAGTGGCGCGTTGGTTAAGAGCTGGCTTGGGACGCCAGAGGGCCCTGGTTCGGATCCCACATATGAGGGCCAGTGACACTGCCCTCTACAGCTTAGATGCTGCAGTTCAACCAGGAGCTGGGCTGCTGTGAGTAGCTGGCAATGACGTAGGCTGCAGCCCCTGCTGCAGTGGGTTGCCATGGGCTACCGTGGGCTACCGTGTGTAGCCAGCAGCCAGCGTGAGCGGCCAGCAGCCAGCGTGAGCGGCCGTCCAGAAGCCGGCGACTGATCTGTCTCACCTGGGAGGAGCACAATGATGGTGCCAACTTGGGCCAGTGAAGCAACGTCCTCCACAACTAGACTGAGGAACAAAAGGACAGCAACTTGTCTGTTCCCCTTCCCCCAATTCCCCAATAAAAATCTTAAAAAAAAAAAAGAAAAAGAAGAAATCTCTGTCCTTTGTTAAAAAAAAAAAGCAACATGGGGCATACATGGGCTGCCATGGAAACAGAACAGTAATAATAATGACGGTGGTGGCAACTGGCATTTCTAGGGACATGTAGGGTTCCATATATGTTTATATGGATTAACTCATTAAATCTTCACTACAGTCCTGTGAGGCTGGGACAGTTATTATCCCCATTGTACAGATTGGGACACTGAGGTACGAGAGGTAAATAACTCATTGAGTACGTGGTGGAACCAGAAGTCAACCCAAAGCCTTGTCCTGAAGCGCCTCATCCTATGACCTCACAGGGACAAATGGAAAAGGAAGTTGAAGAATAAGAGCCTGAGCCCGAGGTATGTTCTCATTTTGGGAAAAAGAAAACTAAGTATTTGTATGATAGATGCATATGTAAGTGGGCAGCAAAATACCTGGAAGGACATGCTCGAACTGTTAACTGAGGTTACCTGTGAAGAGGGTGGGGAGTGCAAAGGGGACTTTTAACTCTATATACTTCTGGAGTTTTTGCATTTTTTCACAATGAGAAAAATCCATGTGTTACATGAGTAATTAAAAAAAGAAAATTTTCTAGGGCCTCTTAGTGTTTGTTGAATGAATGGAAGCCAGATTCATTTTCTAGGCCTGTTTTTTCAAACTCTGGATATGACCCATTAGTGAATTATGAAGTCAATTTCGTGAGTTGTAACCAGCAATTTTAAAAAAAATCAAATAGACTAGAACAGAAAAATATCAGATCAACTGACAAAGTAGAAGAGTTAGTTCATTAAACTTTTATTTCAGTTACATACAGTGGGAGTGAATGGCATTGTGACCTACAATGCATTTCTTACTACAGGTCACCACCAAGAGTTTGAAAACCATTGGTCCAGACTTGGACCTTTAACAGAGGAATAAGACAAGGGCCCTGCCTGTGAGGCCGTCTTGGTCCAGTAAGAGAGAAAGAGGGCTTTGGAGAGAGTTGAGCTCCCTCTGTTTAGGAAGCCAGAGAGGGGGGGGGGGCTGGCTGTTGAGAAAAGTCTTATGTAGCCCACTCCACAGTTGGTTTCTGGGGCCTGGGTCACCCCTTGATACATTTTCCTTCTTTCCAAGGCCTTTGCCAGAATTTTTGGGTTGAGCCTCCCCCAGAACCAAATGTCTCTGTCTACTCCTCTGTGTCACCCCAAAGGCCACTTCTACTTGCTCCTAAAGATTTCCTCCTGGGACTCATACACCCCTTTGTTGTCAAGGGGGAGGGGTGGGGAACTAGATTTCTTTCCAGCTTCCAGATGGAGAGGGCCATGTCTAGGGAAGCCTATGGAAACGCAGCTGTGTGGTCGGTTGGGAGAGGCCTCCACTCAGTCTGCACCGAGGGATGCACCTACCTAGGGTGAGCCTGACCCCAGGCAGAGCCAGGTCCATATGCAGGATGGATTAGAAGGAGAGAAGCACAGCCCCCAGCCTGGGGCTCCCCTGGCACTGGCGCCTCCACATCAGAGCGCCCCTAACCCACCCGCCACCCCTTCCCCCCTCCCAGGGCAGCAGACTACTAAAAAAAGATAAAATAAAAAGTAGTTTCCCTGGTCTGACGTCAGCGCAAGGTCTTAACAGCCCAGCAGTGGCATGAAACTGGATTGCAACCAGATGTAATGCCCTTGAATCCTCAACACACTGTGCGTTGGAAGACAAATAAGGCGCGGGGGGGGGGGGGGTGGAGAGGAACACTTTGGGTGGGAGGGAAGCGTGCGGTCCCGCGTGGGTCCTTGAATCAGAGCCTGCCGAAACCACCGGGCAGGCGCTACGGGAGGGAGTGTTGCGAGCCGAGAAGCTCTGAGCTCGGGTCCGCCATTCAGGAGCGCTGCCTCCCCTCCCCCAGCATCCCCCCTATCCCACCCCCCAATAGCGCATTGTTACACTGGTTTATCGATTCAGAGTCGAAAGACCAGCGCTCCCTCTACCCGGGGCTCCCAAGAGGAGCGTACCGCTCCCGCCCCTGGCGTGGATTTGAGGACCAACAGCCCCAAGAAGGAAACCCCTCACTGAGAAAACTGGCGCCCCAGGAAGCTGGGGCCTCAGCGGCCTTAGGCCTAGCTGATGTTTCGCTTCCCCTCCGCCCCTCGTCGCGACCAAGGCTCCAAATGTCACTACCATGTCCTGCCACTCCCTCGACCCCACCGCACTCAACGACGACGCCTGGCGCTCGGCCCCCAAGTCCGTCTCCCGGGTCCCCTGCCTCCAAGGCGAGGGGTCCATGAACTGGCCGGCGCGTCACTGTCCGGGGGACACGAAGGTCGCGTGTCCGACGCCCCCGACCGTAATGTCACCCTCTGAAAGGCCCGCGAGCCCTGGGGCCTGCGTCGGAGCTCTCCGGGCCTCTGGGGCCGCTTCCTGCCGGGTCACGGGGCCTGCACACAGGCCCGGGAGCCGCTGCCCGCGCGGGGTGCCTTGTTGAGCCCCTCGCACCCCATCTCCCCACACAGGCCCTCCCGGCCCCTCGCGGCCCTGGCTCTCACGCCATGGCCCACGCTAGACCCCAAGTCCCACATGGAGACATCGGCTCCCCGCCCCCCACGCACCGACGCACTCACAAAGCTCTGCTCTCAGCGCCAGGCGAATGCCCACCACGTCCCCACCCCACGCACGGCAAACACTCCGCGCTCCAGCTGGCGCAGAGCCCCCGGCCACGCTCGACCAGCGCTCCTGGCGCCCCCACGCCACGAACCGACCCAGCCAGCCTCACAAATGTTCCTAAAGACCCTCTTCCGTGGCGCACGGCGCCCCCACCCTGCAGCTCCCCAGACGGTCATCTGATGACCTCGCGCACCCCCTACGCCACACAAAGCAATGGCCCCGCGGACCCCTACTTGCCGGCCCAACGCTTGCTCGCCCCCAAATGCGCCCCCATTCCTCACCCGACCTCGGATCCCGACACCTCGCGTCCCCTTCCCCCCCATACCCCGCGCCCTGGCACTCGCTGCTCACCTCGGCGCTCACTCGGGAGCTCTGTGTCTGGCGCTGTGACTTAGCGGCCCGGAGGCCCGGTAGGCCATTGGGGGTCAGGGCGCCGCGGCCCGACTGGCCCACGGCCAGGCAGGAAGGAGGGTGGGCCGCGGCAGTCCCCTCCTCGCGCCGGCGCTCAGGCTGCCCGCAGGGCGGCCTGCTCCGCTCGCCTCTAGACCTCGCCGCCGCCTCGCTCTCCAACTCGCTTCACCCAGCCCAGCCGCGGGCGGGGGCGGCGCCCCGGGGCGCGGAGAGTCGGCGGCGCTGGGACTGTGTCCTGGCCGCTCACCCGGCCGGGTCTGCCTGGTGTCCGCGGGTAAACGCGATCCCTTCGGCACAGGAAGAGCGAGCGGGCGGGCGACGCGCGGGGGGAGAATGAGAGCGAGAGCGGGAGGAAAAAAGTTCCCGGGCGGCCTGGCTGCGCTAGCTCGCGGCCCCGGGCGCCAGGTGGGCCGTGAGCGCCCCGACAGCACCCCCTGGCGGTCCGCGCGCCCCCCCTGAGCGTCCCCCGCGCCCGACCGCGAGCCTTGCGGGAGGGAGGCTTGGCTGTGGGGTCCTGGTGGAGCCCTCAAGGACTCTCACTCTCCGCCTTGAGCTTGGAAATGCCGCGGGACGAGGGCTGGGGTGTCGTCACGGCTGATACCTCGGTCAGAGGATTTGGATCGGCATCCTGCTCTCAGATGCTTCCAGTCTCTGGTCTGGTAGCTAGGCCGGGCTTCCACCCTCACCCCATCATTAGTCCTCACTGTGACCTTCTCTTGAAACATTTCGACTTCTAAACTCAATAGGCCAGACATAAATGTCTTCACTTACTGGGCACCTGGCACCTTGCTGAGAGCTGGGGAATCAATAGAAATAAGTGGTCCCTGCTTTGTTGTCCGACCAGGGCAAGAGACAGACAGCAAACAAATGCTTACATATGAAAAGAAGATAATTGCAAGGAGTGATAAGTGCTAGGAATAAGATAGTGAAGTGAGAGGATAGCAGCTACTTAGTTGGGAGTGTGAGTAGGAGGCCTACCAGAGCAGAGAACTGAATAGCAGGAAGGAACCTCAGGAAAGTAGAGCATCCCTGGTAGAGGGAAGAGCAAGTGCAAAGGACCTGAGGCAGGAAAGAGCTCACTGCGCAATGAGCAAGGGGACAAGTAGTGGGTATGCTGAAGGCAAAGCCATAATATAATGGATACCAGGGTCTTCAGGGCTACAGAGAGAGCCTGGGGAGGAATTTGGATGCAGTTCTAGTGCTGCTATGGGAAGGAAACTATTGGCAGATTTTAAGCTGAGAAGTGTTGAATGAATGAGTGAATGAATGGAACTATTAACTTACAGAGTCCCTGACAACTGCCACTCCAAGGCTTCGACTCACCACAGCTCAGGCAAAAAGCCTGCAGCCACCTGCTCAGGAAGCCTCCCACCCTCACCTAGCCTCTGGGTCTGTTGGTCCTGTGGAGGGGAAGGGTGGTCAGGGCATCAGAGCTTCAGACTCAGGAGTTCCTGTATCAAACCTCAGTCTCCTCATCTGTAAAATAAGGCAGCAGGGTTGGTAGGTAAAGTGCCCTTATATCTTGGTAGGTACCAGATGATTGTAACCCTTTCTATACATTGTTTTATTTGATCCTGTAGCTCCTCTTAAGCAGGCTCATCACATTTTGCTCATGAGGTGTAGAGTGGTGAAGTAACCTATCTTGGTTTTCAGGCTAAAGGGACAGAGTCGAGACTTGCACGCAAGCCCTTCCCACCAAGCACAGCCACCCGTCTTCCAGGGTGAACAATATGAGCAGACAGAAGATAGATCGAGATGTGAACTGTGTTGTTTTAATCTAGCTTGAAGCAGAGATAGACTTGGTTTCTAAATCTGGCTCCTTTGTGCCAAGCTGGGTGGCTTTGGGCAAACCACATATCTTGCAGAGTCTCGGTTTCCTCATCTGTAAAATGGGAAAGTAGTAATTCCTATTTCCTAGGGTTACTGAGAAGATTAAATGAGGTAGGGTGTATGAAGCATTTAGCCCAGAGGCTGGCATGCAATGAATGCTGTTAGCATTTTAGGTTAAATTCTGGGTGTGTGGGAGTGGTTCCTTTCACCCATCCAGGTTGAAACTGAGGTTTGATACAGGAACTCACTAATCCCCAAGTCACCGGGGAGCTTTGATGCCTAGCTCCTAGCATGGTCCTGTCTCCTGCCCTACCTGCCCTAACCTGCTCCTGGGGGAGAACCTAGGAGGAGGCCCAGCACCAGGAACACCAGTGGGTGGCAAGAAGAGGAGGCCCCCGTAGGGGAAGGAGACCATGTAAGATCCAAATACTGGTGACTGCCATTTCTGAGCACCTACTGTGCATCAGATGTTTTTCATGTAGTAGTTTCCTAGGGCTGCTGTAATAATTGACTACAAATCTAGTGGCTTAAAACAACACAAATGAATTCTTTACAGTCTGGAGGTCAGAAGTCCGAAATCAGTCTCACCTGGGCTAAGATCAAGGTGTTGGCAGGGCTGGCTCCTTCTGGAGGTTCTAGGGGAAGAATCTATTCCTGGCCTTTTCTTGCTTCTGGAGGCCACTTGCATTTTGTGGCTTGTGATCCCTTGTTGACTTCCAGAAGCTAGAAAAGACAAGAAAATAATTGATTTTGTTGTCACGTCTCCTTTGAGCATCTTGCCTCTTTTCATAAGGACCCTTGTGGTTACATTGGGGCCACCTGGATAATCCAGGATAATCTCCCCATCGCAAGACCCTTAATGGCATCTGCAAGGATTTCCCGCTCCTTTTGCCATAGACGGGAATATTCACAGGTTCCAGGGAGTGGGACCTGGATAGCTTTGTGAGCCATTATTAAGCCTCATACTTCATGCATTCTCTGAATGCTCCTTCATCACAACTCATTTTACAGACAAGAGAATCCAGGTCTAGGGAGGTGAAGTCACTGTCCAAAGTCACACAGCAGGTGAATTTATTCACCTATTCCATGCATATTTATTGAGTGCCCACTGTGGGTCAGACATTAGGTTAGACTCTGGGTTGCTATGTAAAGTTACCTATGAAAAACAAGCTGTGAAGCACAGGCATGAAGTATAATGGCCTGGTTCTGCCAAGGAATTCAGAGAAGGCTTCCTGGAGGAAGTGGCCTGTGAGCTGAAATCTGAATAGTGATTTTCTCCTGATTAAAGCAGGCAGGCTTATGAGTAAGGGCCACCTGTCTGTGGGCTTCACCATCCCGAGACTGCTCTGAGTGGTGCTGGCTGGGAGGGCATGGAGTTTCTCAGGTGAGAATCAGGAACTGATCAGGGGTCACTGCCAGCAGAGCCAGCATCCAGGAGATACTGGTGAGAACCTGCTTGTCACCCTTACCCAGATGCAGGGAA
Organism: Hipposideros armiger; assembly: GCF_001890085.2. Lineage (NCBI taxonomy): Eukaryota > Metazoa > Chordata > Mammalia > Chiroptera > Hipposideridae > Hipposideros > Hipposideros armiger. The sequence goes on along the minus strand of NW_017731614.1, from coordinate 1,353,361 downwards.
GAGGACGAAGAAGGAGTGGGCCCACTGTGTGACACAGATGCCCAGTAGACACAGGTCTCAAACGTGCAGCTTGGAGGTGGAATCCAGTCTGCTGGGTTTAAAAGAACAAAGTGTTTGAAACTTTTGGAGTAGAAATACCTTTAAGGAATCTAAATTCATGGAGCTCTACCACTACCTATTGTTCTATACCCACATTTAAATCACTCAACTGACCATCAAAGGCATTTGAATCTCGGATAGTCTTCCTCCTCCCCAGGAGTCTTAAGACCCAGTTCTGCATCTGTGTGGCCTTGAGCCTTGAGCTCCCCCTTGATTTTCTCAAAGGCCAAAAGGATACAATGACTCCTGCCTAGGGAGAAAGAGTGGGAAAGGGGAGGGATCTATCCCAAGATAGAGTCCTGTGCCCTTAGGAAACAGACGAATCATTGGCTCACTCTATACAATACAAGGGAGCATTTCACCAAGCCGTCCACCTCATTAGGCAGACATCCCCATTTCAATAACCCCCTTACTCATGCCAGGAAACTAAGGCTCAGGAGATGAAGTACCTGGAGCAGGGAAGTGCAGAGCAGGATTCAGGTGTGTCCAAATACTCCTCTGAGAGCTCAGCCTGAGCTCACCCAGGCTACAGTCCTGCCTCCTTGAGAATGAAAGATCCTGAGGTTCTTGCACAGTGCATCTTCTGAGTCCCAGCAGAGTGTGGGGTGTGCAGCAGGTCTCTCATTAGCGAGTACACAGCCAGCATTTATTGAACACTTACTATGTGCCAGATTCTGTGCATTTGGATCTGTGAGGTAGAGACTCTTATCTATTTGCAGAGGAGAAAATTAGGGGCTCAGAGAAGGGAGGGCACGCTTAGTCAGTACCCAGAGGAGCGAGACGGAAAACCAGAGGGGACCACTCTTCCTAGTTCTGCCCCATGCCAACGGCGTGGCCTTGGGAAGCTCCATGCCCACTCTTAGTTTCTCATTTCTACAGAGGGAGTGGAGGTTGCCCACCTTGCAGGCTTGTTACAAGGAATTAAAACCCTCCAGTGCTGCAGAGGTCTGTATGGCTGCGACTGCTCTCCCACTCCAGGCTTCTGTGAATTGGGCCCCTACCCAGGTGAATGTGAACAAGCCATTTCTTGCAAAGGTCTTGGCGGGTGTTCAGAGCCCTGCTGCAGAAAGGCAGGCCAAGGAAAAGGGGTAGGGGCAGCCCATTTCAGAGTGGGGGTCAGTGATGGGCAGGGCAGAGCAGTGAGAAGCCCCTGGGCTTCCTGCAAGTCCTCTGATTTCCAGCAGAGAGAAGGTGACAGGCAGCCCTGCTTAGCTCCAGGCAAGTTTGAGCACCGTAGGGTCAGGGGGCTTCTGTTTAGTGCCAGGAGTGTCCCTTAAGGGGTCCCAGACCAGCTGGCTTAGGACCAGCCAGGCATCACTAGGATCCTCCATTCACTCATTCACTCATTTGTTCATTCACTACACATTCATTGAGCCAAGCCCTGTTCTAGACTCCATCTTAGGAATAAAAGCACACAGTACCCTATCCACACAGCACCCCTGGGTCTGGTGAGCCAGACAGATATTGGACCCATTCTGGAGGCCTCATTATCCCAAGAAAAAGGCCACTTTGACCACAAATACTCTTGCAACTGGGAATCCACATTTCTTAGTAATTGGAGAAAAAAAATGTTTAATTGGAATTGTCTTTTTTTTTTAAGTAAAGCTATGAAAATACCTATATTTTATGTGCCATGCAACAAAATTTAGGATAATATGCTAATTCTTAGATTAATATGCTAATACTTAGAATGCAAAAAAGTTAATTTGAGGAGGCATGTTTTTCCCCACAAAATTGCCTGATGGTCTTTACTAGGCCCTTCCCAGCAGTAACTACTCAAAGACTTCATCATGCATGTACCCCTGTGTCCTTCATACCACTGAGTGCTATGACATTCAAATGACTTTCTTCTGAAGCACTATGTCATCATTTTTCACTCTTTAGACGGGGCCAACCCAGCCAGACAGAGCCTCGATTTGTCAGCCAATGTGCTAGACCTCAGGATTTCTCCAACATCACTCTCATCAACTTCATGAAATTCTAAAACTTTGGCAAGATTTAAAGATTTCCTTTGCCATCAACTTGCATAAACTAACCTGACAGTTTCCATAATGCCACGGAGAGAGGCTGGTGCTAGCAGTGGGTGTTAGAGTGGCACTTGTTTGTAAGCAGCCAGGACAGTTGCAAATATGGTCGTGTTTTAACAATTTTACTTCCAATGCAGATAACAAATGCTCAGCTGCCAGGGACCCCCACATCAGGACTAGCTGGATCAGCCCGGGACTACTTGAATCTGGAGTTATATCAGGGAAGTATGAAATTCCACCTCGTTTCAGCCATTATGTATCTCTATTACAGAACCTTTGTCCTACCTAATACACCTGGTCTTTTGGTGCTAATAACTCCTCGAAGGAATGTGGGGAACAGTCCTTCCCACTTTCAGCCCTTGTGGTTCAGCCTGGGCTGATCCTACCTCTGAAGTGCAGAGATGATCATATGACTCAAGCTTAGCCAATCAAAGTGCCCCATTTGCCTGGCCACAGTGATGGTTCAGGGATGACCACATGACCCAGGCTTTCTGGGGCTTTTGCTGGAGCCTCTAGGGGTTGATAAACTGATTAGGTGTGGGCCTGAGAATAAGGTCAATATGGAGGAAGTCCATGTAGAGACACACATAGAGACAGCATCTGGACACCTGGTTCCAGCTACACCTGAAGTTAAGAAACCCCTGGGGGCCGGCTGAGTGGTGCGATGATTAAGAACTGGCTTGGGGGGTCGGCCGAGTGGCGTGATGGTTAAGAACTGGCTTGGGACACCAGAGGGCCCCGGTTCGGATCCCACAT
>NW_017731614.1:1334573-1349824 GCF_001890085.2 Hipposideros armiger | reverse complement strand
CCAGTGAAGCAACGTCCTCCACAACTAGACTGAAGAACAAAAGGACAGCAACTTGTCTGTTCCCCTTCCCCCAATTCCCCAGCACTGTTCCCTTCCCCCCAATACCCCAATAAAAATCTTAAAAAAAAAAGAAACCCCTGGACTTTCAGTTACACAAATTAGTAAATCCACCTATTTGCATAGATCAGTTTGAGTTGGTTTTCTGTCACTTGTCTCACAGAGAACTCGGGTTGCTTTACCTGGAGAAATAAAATGAAGGTGGGGAGAACGGCAACACGACCTCTAGCTTCCAAGATCTGAAGGGCTGCCCTGGCCTTGTGCATCTACCTACAGATCGTGTGGTTCCAGTGGGTAGAGGGGCCTGGAGCAGGATTCTGACTCCATGAGGAAGAACTTCCCCATAATTAGAACTGTTGAAGGAGGGCTAGGCACCACCTTGAGAGAGAGAGAGTAAACTTCCTGTCTCTGGGGCTATGCAGACAAAAACAGGATGTGATGAAGGGGACACAGGCTGGCTGGACAGCAGCCCTGTAATTGAATGATTATGACTTGGTGCCTCAGACCAGCTTTAGCGGAGAGCTGGGGAGCACCAGTCTCTCCATTTGTCATTGTAAACTATTAAAGATTTTCAAGAAAGTACAAAAAATATCATTCAGTGATTGCCGCTGCATCCACCATTGTCAGCTCAAGAAATAAAGCCTTACCAGTACAGTCGAGTTCCTGATCATAGACCTCTCCACCCTGCACCCCTGATCCCTTGCTGGTCTTTGAGCTTTTACTACATATGCACCGTCCTAAGGGTTATGTAGTTCACAGGTCTTTCTTAAATACAGGGGTTAGAATTGCCATACTGTCAGACCCTACAGATTTTTTTTGTTATTACCAGTGGTGAAAATAGAAGCACTCTGCTACTAATAAAACATGTATTTTTTTCTTTGTTTTTTTAATAATAGAAAAATATTACAAAAGCAGTCCCCAAACAGTTTTTCATTTTGTTTATATAAAAGCAATTGCTTCGCTTCCGATCCCCACCTCCAACGCCCCAGCCTCCTCTGCCTTCCCTGTTCAGGTTTCTGAGCTTGGTCTCCCCCTCTGCACCATGCAGAGAATCACAATTTCAGAGCTGTGAGGACTGAGACTGAGATAAGGCAGATCATGCACTTTGCACATTCCCTGGCATGCAGTAAGTGCTCAATTATAGCATTAGTTGTTATTGCTCTGTTCCCTCAGGGAACTGCCCCACCACGCAACCCCTCCTCCTTCTGCTCCCCACCTTGTCTGTGAAATTCTATCAGTTTTCCCCTTCGGTCTTGCCCCTGATCACAGTCTGTGTAACTGGTCTCTTTGCCTTCAGTTTTAACCCCAATCCCCCAACATCCACCATCCTTGCAGTGGCCCAAGCAATTGTTTCTTTCCAGTGTGTCATTCCCTGGCTTGCCACATCCCCACCCTCACCACACACACCCAAGGGTGGCCTGGTCCCTACAAGCCTTCCCTGCTCCATCCCTGCAGAGTGACTTGCAGGCTCCTCAGTTGTCCCATTCCTTACTCTGAGCATCCCCACTTGTTGCTCCCTCTGCCTGAGATACCCTTTCACTTTTGCTCTGTCTGGCTGGTCCCTTCACACCCTTCTAGGCTCAGCTCAAGAGTGGGCTCCTCCAGGATGCCATCCCAGACCTCCTTGGGTCGGATCAGGCCCTCGCTCCTTCAGCTGTGCACTCCGACACTACTGTCCTATGACATTCTTGGTGATCACTATTCTTTACGAGTCTGTCTTGCTCCAGGTGGCGAGTTTCTTTCCCTTTCTTCCGTTCTTTCTTTCTCTCTTTCTCTCTTTCTTCCTTCTTTCCTTCCTCCCTCTCTCCCTTCCTTCCTTCCTTTTTTTTTTTTGCGAGTTTTTTGAGGGCTGGAATGCTGTCCTCTTTAGGGTTTGGCAGATAGCTTTTGCATAACAATTTTAAAAAACAGCAGCGTTTACTTCTCTAAGCCCTTTGCTACCAACTCACTTAAGCCTCACAAGAACCCAGGAAGGGAAGTACTCAATCAGCCCACTTTACAGACAAGGAGGTAAGGCCCAGGGAGCATGTATGTATTTCCTGTGGCTACCGTAACAAATTACCGCTAACCTAGAGGCTTAAAGCAACACCAGTTTGTTCTTTCATAGTTCTGAAGGTCAGGAATTCAAAATCAGGTTCACTGGGCTGAAGCCAAGGTACCGGCAGGGTTGGTTCCTTCTGGAGGCTCCGGGGAGAATCTGCGTTCTTGCCTTTTCCAGATTCCAGGGGCCGCCCACATCCCTTGGCTAACGGCCCCTTTCTCACACATCACTACAACCTCTTGCTTCTGTCATTGCATCTTCCTCTCTTCTATGTCCAATCCCCCTCTGCCTCTCTCTCATAAGGACACTTGCGATTACATTTGGGGCCCACCAGGGTAAGCCAGGACAATCTCCACATCTCAAGATCCTGACCTTAATCACAGCAGCAAAGTCCCTTTTGCCAACTAAGGTCATATTCACAAGTTCTGAGGGTTGGGACATGGGGATCTTTGGGGGCCACTACTCAGCTGAAACAGAAGTAACCCCCAAGTGGCAGAGCTGACTCCGATCCAGGAGGCCTGGCTCCAGGTCTCAGTGCCATGGTGCCTCCTGTCCAGGAGGTTTGCTGGCTGGCTGACTGCATGGGGCAAAGCATTCCAGGCCAGAGGAAGAAGGCAGCCCAGCCTGTGGGCAGGGAGGGAAGTTCACACAGCTCTGTGGCAGGAGGGAGGGCACAGGTTACCTGGACCCTGATGAGGCGTCTCTGTCCACCTACCATCACATTAGAGGTGGTGGCCAAGGAGCCTCGAATAGGGTGGGTACACTGTCCCTCCTACCCCCTCCCAACACCACACTCCCTAGTAGTCAGCAGGGCCTGGACGGTGGTCCTTCCTGAATGTGCCAGGCAGTGAGCCAAACTGTTCCCATCTCTCATTTAGTCTTTACAACCATAATCCCTCATATACACATTTCTACGAATGTAAAGAGTGAAGTTTATCAACAATGCTGGCATTTCTTGAGCCTCGACCACAGCCAAGCCCCGTGCTCCATACTTCATAGATTAATACTCACGTAGCACTCCCAGCTGCCCTGCAGGGGAGATACTGTTATTCCTCTGACCGTCAAGGGGAAACTGAGCTTAACATACAGTGAACAATCACAGAATAGGACAGTGCTTGGTATAGGGGCCGAAGCTGAGCTGGGTTCCAGAGCTGCGGGATGGCGTGGAAATGGAGGGCTGGCAAGGCTCTGTCCAGCACCAGGCAGCAGGGGTGGGAGGGAACGCTGGGTCAGGGCTATGGGACAGGGACAAGGGGAGTACAGGGACAGGACATGTAGATGTGGAGCGCGTGGGTGGTGGGCAGTGGAGGACTGGGGGAGAGGAAGGGTGGGCAGGGAGGGGGAGTGAGGTGTGGGGGACAGGAGGCGGGGAGGGAGGGAGAGGGAGTCAGGGAGGTCCAGGAGGGTTGCCATAGTAACTGGAGCCTGCTCTGCTCTGAGGCTGAGCTGCCCCTGGGGAAGGAGATAAAATGTTTTCTATTGATCTCTGTCGGGAAAGTCATTGATGATAAGCTCCTTCAGCCAAGAGAAGCTCATCTGGTGGGAGTGTGTATGGTGGCTGCACACTCCTATGTTCACTGTACCCAGAGTACCCGCTGGGGCTGGGGTCAGATTGAGAGGTGACTACCCCTGCCAGGGTAGGGCTGGGCAGAGCCACATCCACCTGCTTTGGCCTCCTACCTCGGTCTCTCCCGCTCAATGGGGCAGTTACACTTGGGCTGCCTCCCTCATCACTGGGGCTATGAGGAGGTGGGAGGAGAGGGGGGCTGGGATCTAGCTGGCATGTTGGAGATTGTGACACTGTTCCCTGTACCTGGAGGTTCGGCTGCAGGAGGTGTGTCCTTTCTCTTCCAGGGAATTGGTGAGATTAGCCACCTGGGGCATCGGCAGGTAGCCATGGGTGGGCGGAGAAGGGCTTGATGGCTTTTGGTGGGGACAAATACTCCCAGCACTGGCAGGGCCAGGCCCACTGCCCAGGGCCCACTGGACAAGGGCAGCTTCCACTCAGGGCCCATCTGCATGCATGAGTATGTGTCTGTGTGCAGCTGTGCATGTGAGCCACCGGGCCCCACAGTCCCATGTGTACAGGTGTACATGGGTCACCTGGCCCTGCCAGTCTCCATGAGTCCACCTGTGTCTGCATCTATGTGCTTCCTTCACTCCACAGGTGTTAGAGTTTGCAGTGTGCCAGGTGCTGGGCTGGGCTGGGGCTCAAAGGTGACCAAAGCAGGCACAAATCCTCTTCCTCAGGGCGTTGACATCCAGGGGTGGAGAGACAGACAAACAAAATAGATAAGTATATATACAGGCTATGGGAGATGATCTGTTGCGGGGGAGTAGGAAACGGGCAGGAAAGCAGGGATGTGGCTTCTTACTTATGTGAGAAAGTCGTGGCGAGCTAGAGAAAAGGTGCTTGGCGAGGGAACAGCAGTGCAAGGGTGTCCAGATGGCAAGGAGGCCTGTGGGGCTGTGATGGGTGCACTGGGCAGAAATGCTCAGGAAGGGCTTAGGTGGCCACAGCCAGGCCTGCAGCTTTAACTCTGAGTGAGGGGGAGCATGGGGAGGGGCACGATCCCCCTGGGTGCTGTGAAGAGAACTAACATGGGCAGGGTAGAAACAGGCCAGCAAAGCAGCCATATATGAGTCCAGGAGAGGTATGAAAAGTTTCCAATCCCAAATATATTGATACTTTGAAGGTAAAATTTACAAGACTTGCTGATGTAGGGTGAGAAAGAAAAGAGCCCAGAACACTCCAAGGTTTTGACCTGAGCAACTGGCAACACGCTTGCCTAAGGCAAGGGTCCCACAGCTCTCTGTGGGTGTTTGATTGTCATTCCCAGGCCCAGGTGTAGGACAGCAGGTATGTGTGTCTGCACACATGTATGTGGCGTGTGCATCTCTGGGAGTGCCCTCAGAGTGCAAGGCCAGGGTTTCAGGTCTGCAGGCTAGAGCCCGACCCTGTCTCACAGTGTCCAGCTCCCAGCGGCCTGCTTCCTGGGCCTTCCTTGGGCCTCCTGCTGTCCCAGGTACCAAGCAGATCCCCGCTTGTCTCATCCCTGCTTCCCCTCAGGGCCTGAGGGCTGGAAACAGGCAAAAGAGAGGAAACAGAGGGAAGAAAGGGCAACGATGGGCCTTTGGGGAACACTGATGGGTTGAATGTGGGCACTTTAGAACTAACAACTCCCTGGGGACCACCTGCTCTTGGGGTTCTTTCTGGAACCCCTGAGAGGAGGAACCTGCCCAACAGCAGAGATATTGGCCTGCATTCCCCACGTTACCTCCATCCAGATGTCAGAAAGAATCCCACCGATTCATTTAGCTCTTCGCTTCTCCACTTCCCCAAATCTGAGGCCAGTTCAAACTCTGGTTTTAGGGAGCCTGATGAGACACCAAGAAGGTGAGTACTGGAGTCAGCCAGAGGGGCCCACTTCTGCCACCTGTTGCTGTGTGATCTAGGGCAAGTCACTTCACCGCTCTGAGCCCTCTGTAACCTGGAGCTGGTAACATCTGTTCTGTGGGTTTGTACAGCTGTTCTCTCTGTGAGCCTTAGTTTCCTAGTTTGTCAAGTGGGCCTGTGGGAAGATAAAATGAGGCACTCTAAGTGCAGGCTGCCACTTAGCTCCTGGGTCATGGTACACCTTTTCCCATTTCATTCCTTTCTCCTCCCTGGGAATCCAGCCTCATCTTCCCATGTTCCCCACTCTGCTTCTCTGAGAGTCCTCCCCCGATTCTGGGGGGTGCTCACCAGGCCATGACCACAGGCCCATGAGACACACAACGTCAGTATCGAACAGGAACAGCCCTACTCCATCACCCAGCTAGTCAGAGCCAGATCTGGCTTTAGGAGATGGCGGCAGAATGTTGGGGGCTCCAGCTCAGATCCCATATGACTCACTGGCAGGCTGAAAATGGCCCCCAGAAGAGATCTACTCCTGGAACTAGTGAATGTCCCTTATATGGCAAAAAGGGGTTTTTGCAAGCATGACTGAGTTCAGGATCTTGAAATGGGGAGATTGTCATGGATTATCCAGGTGGGCCCTACATGCCAACACAAGTGTGATTTGACACACACAGGAGCGGCCCCGTGACCACAGAGGCAGAGATGGAGTGACGCAGCCCTGAGCCAAGGAAGGCTGCACCAGCAGCTGGACCAGGCGGGGACAGATTCTCCTCCCCTAGAGCCTCTGGCAGGAGTGCTGCCCCGCTGACACCTTAATTTCAGCCCAGTGATAGTTATTTCGGACTTCTGGCCTCCAGAGCTGTGAGAGAATAAATGTCCGTTGTTCCAAGTCATCAAATTTGTGGCAATTTGTTACAGTGGCCACAGGAAATGAATACACTTACATTTTAGGATTCCTCAGCCACTTCCCTGGGCCCCCTCACTGCCTACTGCTCACCCAGAGCTGGGATGTGAGTGGGTAGGGTAGGAGGGTGGTCATTCACTCCTGAAGGCCAGCAGAGTCCCAGGGGATGGTGGGCAATAAGGCAGGTAGAGGGGAGGGAAGTGGTCGGGGGGCCAGGGGCCGGGGGCTAGGACATGCTGGGGCTCTGTGAGCTGCTGGAGCCTCTGAGCAAGCCAGGGCTCCCCAGGGGCGCCAGGAGTGGTGGCTGAGCTGAACTGCCCTGGCCTGGTTCTGTCTGGTCTTCCCACAATTCCTTTGTGGGTCAGAGGAGCTGAAATCTTCCCTGAAGAAGGCTGCAGTTTCCTCTCAGACCTCAGACCAGGGGACACACACAGAAAGCCATTATCTCCTGCAGTGTGCGGGGAAGCTAGGAAGAGCAAGACCACAGTGCAGGAGGCAGCTGCCTGTGTGTCTACACACACCTGTGTGTGTGTGTGTGTGTGTGTGTGTGTGTGTGTGTGTGTGGGAGGGGAGAGTGCAGGTACATGTGGTCGGTGTGGGATTATAGATGAGTGGCATTCCCACACTGGTAGGGAGCAGGTATGCGTGCACCTGGCATAGACTCAGCTGAAAACCCAGCAGTGCCAGAAACAACCTGCTTCCTATTTTCTTTAAAGCCACTTAAATCCTATTCTAAGTACACATCCTACTGGTTGGTGGGAAATTGGATCTCAGCCAAAGGGCCCTCTTTGTCCCCCAGAGTGATGCAAAGATCCTGGAGCCACCACCTCTGGCAGGGCTGTGGGTCAGGATAGGTGATCACCTCTTCCCAACTTGGGGAAAGGCCAGAAAAACTCTCTTGAAAATGAAAAGCAAGGGGTTGGCCTGTCTGGAATTGGAGTGTGGGGCAGGTGTAGGTGAAAAATAGACAGAACAAAACCAAAATTAATATCCAGTATTCATCTATATATAACCCTAGAGTTGTGCTGCTTGATGTAGGTGTCATTAGCCACGTGTGGCTGTTTGAATTTCAAATTAAAATAAAATTTAAAAACTGTAATGTAGTTCCTCAGCCACATTTCAACTTTTCAATAGCCATGTGTGGAACATCACAGAAGTTCTCCCACTGACATGAGTACTACACATTTGAATGGAGTAACCTGCCCATTTTATAGGTGGGAATGCTAGGACCAGGCAGAGAGAGTGACTTGCCCAAGGCCATTCAGAGCAGCTGGAGCCTTCCGGTTCCACAAAGCAGTGGCTGTGTCTGGCTCAGTTGCCCTAGTAACCCCAGGGGCTGCCTGGCAGAGTGGGCACAGGCACTGGTGACTGCTGAGTGAGGCACCTGTGCCATGTTCTGCCTCCTTGGGGGAAAATGACTTCCGGAGAACAGTCCTGCCTCCTTCAGAGGTGGTGGGGCCTCCTGAGCTAGGCTCATCAAGAGGCTATGTGGCTCCAGCCTTGCTTTGGGCTCCATACCTCACTTCATTGTGACTCAGTTTCCCCATTCATGAGATGGAGATCATAGCAGCCTCAGAAGGCTACTGTGTGATTTCTACGAGTTACTTTGGCACTGTGGGGGCCACCCCAGGCTAAGTAAAACTGATCTGAGAATAAAGTGAACACAGAGGAAAGGGAAGCCCAGGGAAATGTTCTGTTCTTGATGATATCTGAGAGCTGGATCTATAATAGCTCTTCCCGAAGGTAGTTATTTTCTAGTATGTTCACCAATAATTTTGTCGTTTGCAACTCAAAGACTAAGTGTGAGGCTGTGTCATCCAACCCCTTGCCCCCTGATGTCTTGATGATCCTTCTCTATAGCATCTCTGATACTCTCTGCTTGAATGCCACTGGTGATGGGGATCTCACTACCTCCTAAGTGAGCTCCACAAAGACAGAATTAATGCTGGCACTAGTGAGATCTGATAATTGATTGCTCCTGTCTGGAAAGTGTGTGCACAGAGAGGCAAGAGGAGGGGATGTCCTGGATGTCCTGAAGAAGCCCTCCTGGTTCAGATACAGCACAGAGCAGTGGAAAGACGCTTTGTGGTCCAGCAGACCTAGGCTCAAGTTTAAACGGTGTTGGTGACTTGTTACATGACCCTGAGCAATAGATTTACTCTATCTGAGTCTCAGTTTCACTGGCTGCAAAATGGGTTCCCTGGCAGCACCCATCTGGTGAGGACATTGTAAGGATTAGGGGAGAAAATGTGTTTAAGTGCTGGGTGCACACCTACACCTGACAAGCTGGGGATACTAAAGAGTGGGAGCCATCTCCCTTACATGGATGATGACAGTTCATGTTCCACATGTCTTAATGGTCTGCTTTGAGCCTGTGAGGGGAGGGCACTGGGAGCTTGTAGGGGGATATGGGCTGCTCCTTCTCTGGCAAGCATCCTCTGTGGCTGTGATATACACCCCAGCTCAAATCCTTCCCCGGCTGCTGTGCACAGCCTGAGATGTGGGAACTGTCTGTTGTCATGGTGATGGAGGCCCATTGGAGTCCCAGGCCCGTCAGTCACCTAGGTATGCTGCTGTGGGTGCATTGGCATGTGGGTGTGGGATGCAGGGTGTGCATGGGTTGTGCATGGAATTCCTGAGTGTACAAGGCTGTGTGTGGGCCTGTAGGTGGGTGTGTGAACAGAATGCCTGCATGTGTGAGGCTGGGTGTCCATGTTGTGGGAGACTGCGTGTAGGCCGCATTTGAGCTATGTGTGGTCTGTGTGTTTGTCAGGAGTGTGTAGAATGTGACATTGACGCTGGCCCTGAGGGAGGTGTGCAGGAGGGTGCCTCAGGAAGAAGGGTGCAGGCTCAGGGGTCCATTGCTCTGACTGTGTGGCCCTGGGTGGGTCGCTGCACCTTTCGGATCATCAGTTTCCTCATCTGTAAACACAGCAGGTTGCAAAAGGCAACCCTGCTCGCTTTTCATGTGGTCTTCCTATGAAACCCATGGCTGCAAAGGTATCCATTCAGCATACATTTCCTGAGGGCTGATTGTGTGCCAGGCCCTGGGGATACAGCGTGACCTAAGTTCCTTCCTCGGGCATCTTCATTCTGGTGGGAGATAGACAACACACAAGTAAGCAAATAAAAGTACACTGATGCCAGGTATGTAATGTGGAAAAAAGCGACAAGATGAGAGTACTGAGTGATGGGATGAATACTGAACATGGAGTGGTCAGGGAGGTGAACTTTGAGCAGAGGCCTGAAAGAAGGAGTGACGTCATAGGAAGAGCGTTGCAAGCAGAGGGAACAGCAAGTGCAAATGCCCTGAGGCAGGGCAGAAGTTCGGGTGTCTATGGGACAGTGGATGTGCTGCAGTAGTGTCGGTTCCATAGTGAGAAGGCTGTCAGGTAACAAGTGGTGATGGGAAGGAGAAGGGGGTGGAGAAGAGAGGCTGGAGCTGTCCACAGGTGCCAGACAAGGGATGCTGAGATGGGGAAGGGGTTTAATTAATTAAGGCGTTTAATTGAGAAAGCCTGGACAGCTGCTCACATTGGAAAGGCCCAACGAGCCTGGAGGCTGGTGAGGAAGATACACAGGGGACCCGAGAGATGTGTGACCAAGGGTGTTGGTGGCAGCCAACGTCCCTCTCCTCTTGTCCTGTGTGATTCTGCTGTGGTCCTCACTGCATGCTATTTAGCAAAGCAAACCTGAAACTCTCACAACTCGATGATAAGAAGACAAAACTCAATCAAAATGAACAAAAGAGGGCCGGCCGAGTGGCGCGATGGTTAAGAACTGGCTTGGGACGCCAGAGGGCCCCGGTTCGGATCCCACATATGAGGGCCAGTGACACTGCCCTCCACAGCTAAGATGTTGAACAACAGCTCAACCTGGAGCTGGGCTGCCATGAGTCGCCGGCGACGGCATAGGCTGCAGCCCCTGTGGCAGGGGGTTGCCATGGGCTACCGTATGTAGTGCCAGCAGCCAGCGTGAGCGGCCAGCAGCCGCAGTGAGCGGCCGTCCAGAAGCCGGCGACTGATCTGCCTCGCCTGGGAAGAGCGCAATGATGGTGCCAACTTGGGCCAGTGAAGCAACGTCCTCCACAACTAGATTGAAGAACAAAAACGACAAGTAACTTGTCTGTTCCCCTTTCCCCAATTCCCCAGCACTATTCCCATCTCCCCAATTCCCCAATAAAAATCTTTAAAAAAAAAATGAACAAAAGACCTGAATAGACACTTCCCCAAAGAAGATGTACAGAAGGTCAGTAAACACAGGAAAAGATGCCCAATGTCATTAGTCATCAGGGAGATGCAAGTCAAAACCACATGGGAGACCACTAGGATGGCTGCAATGTAATAAATGGGCAAAACCAAATACTGGTGAGGATGTGGACAACAGGAACTCATACATTGCTGTGAGAATGAAAAATGGTACAGTCATTTTGGAAAAACAGTCTGGCAGATTCTTATACAGTGAAGTATACACTTACCATAAAACCCAGTCTTTCTACGCCTAGGTATTTATCCAAAAGAGATGAAAACATATGTCCACACATGTTCATGGCAGCTTTATTCATAACTGCCACCAACTGAAAACAATCTAAACGTTCATCAACTGATGAATGGATAAGCAAAACTTGATATGTCCATACAATGAAATATTATTCAGCAATAAAAAGGAATGAACCTTTTATTTTTATGCAAAAACCTCAGGGAATCTCAAGTGCATTATGCTGAGTGAAAGAAGCTTATGGGACATTCTGGGACTGTCAAAATTATAGGGACAAAAACCAGTCAGTTTTTACTAGGGGCTGGGAGACGATTTTTTAGAGCAGTTTTGAGATTCACAGCAAAACTGAGTGGAAAGAAGAGACATTTCCCATGTACCCCTCTCCCTAGCCTCCCCCAGCATCAACATCCAGTGGAGGGTGTTATTTATGTTACGGCTCACGCCTGGAGCTGTATATTCTGTGAGTTTGGACAATGTCTAATGACATGTATCCATCATTATGGTCTCATACAGAGTGTTTTTATTGCCCTAAAAGTCCTCTGTGCTCTGCCTGTTCATCCCTCCCTCCCCTCAAAGCCTTGGCAACCACTGACCTGTTTACTGTCTCCATAGTTTTGCCTTTTCCCAAATGTCATAAATGTGGAATCAGACAGTATGTGTCCTTTTCAGGTTGGCTTCTTGCACTTCACTTAGTAATATGTATTTAAGTTTCCTCCATGTGTTTTCATGGCTTGATAGCTCATTTCTTTTTAGTGCTGAATAATATTCCACTGTTTGGATGTTCCAGTTTATTTATTCATTCACCTACTGAAGGGCATCTTGGTTACTTCTGTATTTTGGCAATTATGAATAAAGCTGCTATACACATCCATGTGCAGGTTTTGTGTGGACATAAGTTTTCAACTTATTTGGGTGAATACCAAGGAGCGTGATTCCTGGATTATATGTTAAGATTACATTTAGTTTTATAAGAAGCTGCCTGGTTTAGTCAGTTAGGGCTGCTGTAACAAAATACCACAGACTGGGTGGCTTCAACAACAGAAATTAATTTTTCACAGTTCTGGTAGCACAACTTCTCTCTATGACTTCATTTAGTGGAGGGAGAGGGAGGAGATGGTTGGGGGGAGATAAGGGGAGAGAGTTGGTGGTGGAGAGAGAGAAAGGGTAGGGAGAGAGCGCTCTGGTGTCTCTTCCTATAAGAGTATGAACCTATCGGATCAGGGCCCTGCCCTTAAGACCTTGTTTAACCTTAATTATCTCCATAAAATTCCTATCTCCAAATAGAGTCATGTTGGGGATTGAGGCTTCAACATGAATTTTGGGGAAACACAAATATTCAATCCATAACGCTGCCACACTGTTTTCCAGAGTGGCTGTATGTATCATTTTGCATTCCCCAGCAATGAATGCGAGTTCCTGTTGCTCCATATCCTTACCAGCATTTGGTGTTGTCTGTGCCTTGGATTTTAGCCCTTTCTAACGGTGTGTGGTGGGATCTCACTACTGTTTTAATTTGCATTTGCCTGATAATGCATGATGTGGAGCATCTTTTCATATGCTTGTTTTCCATCTGTGTGTCTTTGGTGAGGTGTCTGTTTAGATCTTTTGCCCATTTTTTAATCAGGTCATTTTCCTATTGTTGAATTTTCGGAGTTCTTTGTATTTTTTGATAATAGTCCTTTATCAGGACTATTTTTTCCTCCCAATATTGTGGCTTGTCTTCTCCCAATCTGTGGCTTGTTTTCTCCCAATCTGTGGCTTGTCTTCTCAGTCTCTTGACAGTGTTTTCTCCCAATCTGTGGCAAATATTTTCTCCCAATCTGTGGCTTATCTTCTCAGTCTCTTGACAGTGTCTTTTGTAGAGCAGAAGTTTTAAATTTTAATGAAGTCCAACTTATATATTCTTTCTCTGATGGGTTATACCTTTGGTGCTATATCTGAAAAGTGATCAATCAACCTGTGTTCTTTTAAGTCTTAAAAGCTACTGAGAATTTGGGGCTGCTTGCTACCACAGCATAACCTTGCCTGTCCTGACTAATGGAACAGACCTGCTTGGCCTGCATAGCCAGACTGTAGTACTGGCTGTCTGAGAAAGCTGTTAGCTCTGCTACAGTGGGGACAGTGGGAATCAAAAATTCCCCCTGTCACCGGGTCTGGATGCCATTGCCACCATAGCAACCTCTGCATACTCACAAAGCCAGTGCCTGGCAGCTGGGCAGGGGCTCCAGCAAGTGCCTTTCCAGCAGGAGGATCCCCTTCCTTATTTCTTTCTTCCTGGTCTCGCCTGCTAGTGCACCGAAAGGCCAGAGCCCATTTCCCATCCAGAACCTAGCTGCAAGGGATCCAGGAATATGATTTCAGCTTTCCAGCCTCTCCATCCAGGGAAGCATAGGAGAAGGAGGTGGGAGCAGGTGCTGCGGGCCAGTCAACCATGGTCAATGAAATGCGTGGTGGGAAGGAGGGGCATGACTGCAGAACAAGGAGAGGCAGAGAATGAGGCTGGGGGAGACTGGCAGGAGGCACAGAGTGGCAGAGGGGCAAAAGGAAATGGGTACTGAGGGTCAAGGTGAATGTTGGCATTTGAGAGGAAGACAAGTTGGGGGATGGGGCAAGAGAAAGGGGAGAGATACGTTATAGTTTGATCCTGCTGTAGTGGATTGAATAGTGTTTCCCAAAATTTGTGTCCACCTGGCCCCTCAGTATGTGACCTTATTGGGAAATAGGGTCTTTGCAGGCATAATTGAGAATCTCGAGGTAAAATCATTTTGGATTGAGGGTAAGCCCTAAATCCAATGCCTGGTGTCCTTATAAAAAGAGGAGAGGACACAGAGACACATGGAAAAAAGCCACGTAAAGACAGGCAGAGGGCGGGCAGGTGGCACAGTGGTTAGAGTGCATCCTCTTATGGACTTGGAGCTGAGCTGCGCCCTCCACAACTAAAATTGAAGGACAACTTAACTTGGAGCTGATGGGTCCTGGGGATAACACTGTTCCCCCATAAAGTTAAAAAAAGGAAAAAAAAGGCAGGCAGAAATGGGAGGGATTGTCCCCAGGCCAAGAAATGCCAGCAGCCCCCAGGAGTTGAAGGAGGCAATAAGGGATCCTCCCCTAGAGTCTCAGGGGAGGGGGGAAAGGAGGTGCAGCCCTGCCAGCACCTTGACTTTAGACTTCTGGCTTCTAGAACTGTGAGAGAATATATATCTGTTGTTTTAAGCCACCCAGTTACAGAAACACAGGAAACGAATATACTGGGCCAGAATCTGGCGTAACAGGAGGTCACACTAGAGCGGGGCAGGATGACCTGGGGGAGAAAGAAAGATGTGGAAGGCACCCCAGGGGAGGTTGTGTGGCTCATCAGAGCCTAAGAGAGTCCTGTCAGCCCCTGAGGCAGAGAGCCCTAACAAGGCCAGGGGTCTCAAAACCCTTGGTGGGGGGAAACTGGTGTTAAGTGCGGGGCTGGGTCATTTTGCTGCTGGTTCCCCCAGAAAGGCAGCTGGGAGGAGAGGCAGAGGCTGTTCTTGGGGCCTCCAGCATTGGCTCCTCTCTGGGATTCTACCTCTCAACACCTGTTAGTTTTTCCCTACTTGCTGTGGATGGCAGACAAGTCAGGCCCCCTCAGGCTACTAGGAGGACCCAATAAGATAAGGCCAGACAGACCTATAGAAGTCTTGAGGACATGGCAAGGCCAAGGGATTGTGGTCACCATCATTCCTGGGGGAGGACTGGGGAACACAGCTGGGTCAGTAACTCAGGTGAGCAGGGACCACCTGCCAGCATGTCAGAATTTAGAGGAAACAGGAATTCATTCAGAACCCTGGTTTCCAAGACCTGGGAATTCTTGTAAAAGAGCAGAATGTTCCCTTTTCCTGTTCCAGTTGAGGGTTAAGTAGGGTGACCATTTTTTATTTTATTTTATTTTATTAATTTATTTATTTATTAAAGTTTATTGGGGTGACAATGGTTAGTAAAGTTACACAGGTTTCAGGTGTAATACATCATTTATATATCACACTTTGTGTTCACCACCCAGAGTCAGTTCTCCTACCATAACCATATATTTGATACCTTTTACCTTCATCTACCAGCCCCCCTTCCCCCTTCCCCTCTGGTAACCACTAAACTACTGTCTGTGTCTATGAGTTTTTGTTTCTTTATTTATTTGTCTTGCTCTCTTGTTGTTTTCAGTTTTATATCCCACATATCAGTGAAATCATATGTCTCAACTTTTTCTTTTCTTTTTTTTTTTTTTTAAAGATTTTTTTATTGGGTAATTGGGGGGATGGGAACAGTGATGGGGAATTGGGGGAAGGGGAACAGACAAGTTGCTGTCGTTTTGTTCTTCAGTCTAGTTG
>NW_017731614.1:1317160-1333543 GCF_001890085.2 Hipposideros armiger | reverse complement strand
CCTCTGGCGTCCCAAGCCAGTTCTTAACCATCGTGCCACTCGGCCGGCCCATTCTTAATTTTTTTGAGGAACCTTCACACTGCCTTTCATAGCGGCTGCACCAATCTGCATTCCCAACAGTGTATGAGGGTTTCTTTTTCTCCACAGCCTCTCCAACATTTGCTATTATTTGTCTTGTTGATGATAGCCATTTTAACTGGTGTGAGGTGATATCTCATTGTGGTTTTTATTTGCACTTCTCTGATGATTAGAGATGTTGAGCATCTTTTCATATGTCAATTGGCCATCTGTATGTCCTCTTGGGAGAAATGTTTGTTCAGGTCCTCTGCCCATTTTTTAATTGGATTGTTTGTCATTTGTTGTTGTTGAGTTGTATGAGTTCCTTATATATTTTGGATATTAGCCCTTTATTGGAGGCGTTATTTGCAAAAATCTTCTCCCACTTGGTTGGTTGCCTCTTTATTTTGTCGATGGTTTCATTTGCTGTGCAGAAGCTTTGTAGTTTGATATAATCCCATTCATCTATTTTAGCCTTTACTTCCCTTGCCTTTGAGGTCAAATGCATAAAATCCTCTTTGAACCCAAGGTCCATAAGTTTAGTACCTATGTTTTCTTCTATGCAGTTTATTGTTTCAGGTCTTATGTTTAGGTCTTTGATCCATTTTGAGTTAATTTCGGTACATGGTGACAGATAGCAGTCTAGTTTCATTCTTTTGCACGTGGCTTTCCAATTTCCCCAGTACCGTTTATTGAAGAGGCTGTCTTTTCTCCATTGTATGTTTTTGGCTCCTTTGTCAAAAATTATCTGTCCATATTTATGTGGGCTTATTTCTGGGTTTTCAATTCTATTTCATTGGTTTGCATGTCTGTTTTCCTGCCAATGCCATGCTGTTTTGATTATTGTTGCCCTGTAGTACAAGCTGAAGTCAGGGAATGTGACACCTCCAGCATTGTTCTTTTTTCTTAGGATTGCTTTGGCTATTCAGGGTCTTTTGTGGTTCCATACAAATTCGATGATTTTTTATTCTGTTCTTTAAAAAATGGTATTGAGATTTTGATGGGGATTGCATTAAATCTGTATATTGCTTTGGGTAATATGGCCATTTTAACTATGTTGATTCTTCCAATCCATGAACATGGAATGTCTTTCCATTTCTTTGTGTCTTCTTCAATTTCTTCTAAAAATTTCTCCTAGTTTTCAGAGTATAGGTCTTTCACATCCTTGGTGAAGTTTATTCTAAGTATTTTATTCTTTTTGTTGCAACTGCAAAAGGGATTTTTTTAAAATTTTCTTTTTCTGAGATTTCATTGTTAGTATATAGTACATAGAATGCGATCGATTTCTGTACGTTGATTTTGTAGCTGGAAACTTTACTGTATTTGTTCATTGGTTTCTAATAGTTTTTTGGTGGAGTCTTTAGGGTTTTCTATATGTAGCATCATGTTATCTGCAAAAGTGACAATTTAACTTCCTCCTTCCCAATTCGGACACCTTTTATTTCTTTCTCTTGCGTGATTGCTCTGGCTAAGACTTCCAATACTATGTTGAATAGCAGTGGTGATAGGGGACAACCCTGTCGTGTTCTTGAATGTAGAGCAAAGGGCTTCAGTTTTTCACTGTTAATTATGATATTCCCTGAGGGTTTGTCATATATGGCCTTTATTATGTTAAGGTGTTTTCCTTCTATACCCATTTTATTAAGTGTTTTAATCATAAATGGATGTTGTCGGTCTGATTTCTGATCCTTTTTGTGAGGACTCCACGCTCCTTTTCTTCTCTTTGAAAGTTATAGGAGCTTCCCTTAGTCCCTAATCTTCACAATGATGTGCTATGGTGTGATTCTGTTTTCATCCATTGTCTGGGTTCCTGGTGAGCCCTTTCAATCTGCAGTCTTTTCATCTTTCAGTTCTGCGATATTTTCTTAAATTATGTTATTGATGATTTCTTTCTCTCAATTTTTTTCTGTTCTCACTTTCTGGAACTCCTGAAGCTTGGATGTTACCCTCCTGTGTGGATATACTACATTTTCTTTTCTTTCTTTTTTTTTTTTAAGTTTTTATTGGGGAATTGGGGGAGAGGAACAGCGTTGAAGAATCAGGGAAAGAGAACAGACAAGTTGCTGTCCTTTTGTTCTTCAGTCTAGTTGTGGAGGATATCGCTTCACTGGCCCATGTTGGTATTATCATTGTGCTCTTCCTGGGTGAGGCAGATTGGTCACTGGCCCCTGGACAGCCGCTCACGGGGGCTTTTGGCAGTTCACGCCAGTTGCCAGCTGCTAGCCACTCATGCTGGCTGCTGGTCACTCACAGTAGCTTACGGCAGCCCACTGCAGCTCCACTGCAGCCTACGCCGTCGTTGGCAACTCACAGCAGCCCAGCTCGAGGTCGAGCTGTTGTTCACTATCTTAGCTGTAGAAGGTGCAGTGTCACTGGCCCTAGTGTGGGATCTGAACTGGGGCCCTGCTGCCCAGAACTGGTGTCCCAAGTCAACTCTTAATCAATGTGCCACTCGGCCAGCCCTACATTTTCTTATCTTTTCTATTTTCCATCTCATTATCTCACTGCTGTTAGAGATTTCAATTTTATTTTCTAACCCTTACATTGAGGTTTTGATTTCTGTACGTACAAGATCAGACAATTAAGTTCACAAACTCATCCTAGAAAAAGTGCTACGTACCTCATTGCTGAATATTACTATCACCTCTGAATATCACCTTTAATATAATATTACCTTTGAAGTACTCCCCTTGGGAAGCTATGCACTGATGCTAATGCCTAGTCCACCCTTCAAAGCAATTTTGGATTATTTTCTGGAATGACCATCAGAACTGTCATTGTCATTACCCGTGATGTCCTGAATGTCATCAAAATATCTTCCTTTCAACATTTCCTTTATCTTTAGGTAAAAAAAGAAGTCATTGGGGGCCAGATCAGGCGAGTAGGGATGTTGTTCCAATACAGTTATTTGTTTACTGGCTAAAAACTCCTTCACAGGCAGTGCCGTGTGTGCTGGTGTACTGTTGTGATTGATGCAAGAGCCATGAATTGTTGGCAAAAAGTTCAGATTGTCTAACTTTTTTTT
This sequence comes from Hipposideros armiger, assembly GCF_001890085.2. NCBI lineage: Eukaryota > Metazoa > Chordata > Mammalia > Chiroptera > Hipposideridae > Hipposideros > Hipposideros armiger. Next base: position 1,330,461 of record NW_017731614.1, on the reverse strand, counting down.
TCTGTTCTTTTTAAATTTTATTTTCTGGATGTCTATTTGTGCACATTCCATCAGGATTAAGTTTGTAGAGTTAAAATATGAAAAGCATTAACCAGCACATACTAATTAATAGTTTTTAATTAGTTAAATAGAGAAATAAAATAATGAAATAAAATTGCAAAGCCATTAACTCAATAAGTTAATGACTAATATGTCAACTTCATTTTCATTTTAAGAAATCCAAAACACTAATTTGAAAAGATATATGTACCCCTATATTCATTGCAGCACTGTTTACAATAGTCAGGATAGTGAAGCAACCTAAGTGCCCATCAATAGATGATTGGATAAGGAAGATGAGGTACATATATGCGTATATACAATGGACTATTACTCAGCCATAAAAAAAGAATTAAATCTTGCAATTTGCAAAAACATGGATGGACCTGGAAGATATTATCCTAAGTGAAGTAAATCAGACTGAGAAAGACAAATACCATATGATCTCAATAATATGTGGCATCTAAAGAACAAAAATAAATGAAGACACAAAACAGAAACAAGCTCATAGATACAAGGAACAAACTGACTGTTGCCAGATGGGAGGGAAGATGGGAAGCTGGATGAACAAGGTAAATGGATTAAGAAATACAAATTGGTAGCTACAAAATAGTCACGGGTGTGTAAAGTACAGCATAGAGAATATAGAAATAATGTTGCAACAAATATATATAGTGCCAGGTGGGTACTAGACTAATTGGGGGATCACTGCATAAATTATATAAATGTCTAATCACTATACAATACACCCGAAACTAATGTAAAATAATATTGAATGTCAACTGTAAGAAAAAAATAATGTTTTAAAATGAGATTTTAAAAAAGAGACTTTAAATTACTAAGAAGAGTCAGTCTACCCTTAATCACAATGATGATATGTGACACAAAATTCTGAAAAATGTGCTTACTCAAGTGAAAATTCCAAAAGGAAACAGAGAGCCTGATATGTTGAGTAATGTGCTACCTCAAATGAGAGAATTACATCCAGAATGACAACATGAGGAGCCCTGCAGCCCTACTGCTCCCAGCAAAACTACAGTAACTGGTGGAATAAAAAATAATAATAAAAAAGAAATTGAAAATATCTGGAAATTCTCCTAAAGGCAAAGAGCAAATGTAGAGACATTTATTCAAGAAAATCTCCTAAGTCTCAGTAAGAACAATGAAAATATTTGGAATTTGAGCCATAAACCCACTCCTTCCCACTGTTCCCCCAGCTTGGCATGACGAAATCTCCACACTCGGTGTGTATGGTCAAGAAGATGGGGCTCCCTCTTTCCTTGGCTCCTATTCAAGAGATACTAAAAAGGTTGCAATGCTAAGTCCCTAAGGACTACAACCAAGAGGTCATGGGCCCCTTCTCCCACTCGGACCCCACTCCCAGAGCAGAGGTTCTACTAAGCACACAAGGAACATTCTCCAGGATAAACTATATGCTTGGCTAGGCCATAAAACAAGCCTCCATAGATTTAAAAACATTGAAATCATGCAAAGTATGTTCTCTGATCACAATGGAGGGAAATTATAAATTAATAACAGAAATTTGGTGACAAGGCCTGGGCACATTCAGGAGCACACAAGTGGAGGAGGCCTTAGGCATGGGGCCTGGGTTGTGCAGATGTGTGCAGGCTGACATCTGGACCTTGAGTCCGGAGCCTCCAGGTTGTCTAACTTTTTTTTTTTTTTTAAAGATTTTTATTGGGGAATTGGGGAATGGGAACAGCGCTGGGGATTGGGGAAGGGGAACAGACAAGTTGCTGTCCTTTTGTTCTTCAGTCTAGTTGTGGAGGATGTCGCTTCACTGGCCCAAGTTGGCACCATCATCATTGCGCTCTTCCCGGGCGAGGCACATCAGTCGCCGGCTTCTGGACGGCCGCTTAGTGCGGCTGCTGGACGCTCATGCTGGCTGCTGGCTACACAGGGTAGTCCATGGCAACCCACTGCAGCAGGGGCTGCAGCCTGTGCCAGTCGCTGGCGCCTCACAGCAGCCCAGTTCCAGGTTGAGCCGTTGTTCAGCATCTTAGCTGTGGAGGGCAGTGTCACTGGCCCTCATATGTGGGATCCGAACCGGGGTCCTCTGGCGTCCCAAGCCAGCTCTTAACCAACGCGCCACTCGGCCGACCCTGTCTAACTTTTTCACACAGCCTTTTCAGCACTTCCAAATAGTAAACTTGGTTAACTGTTTGTCTAGTTGGTACAAATTCATAATGAATAATCTCTCTGATATCATTAAAAGGTTAGCAACATCATTGCAAAAATTCGTGAACTTAATTGTCAAACCTCGTATGTATGTGTGTGTATAGAGAGACACACACACATACAAAGGGTGACAAAGAAATGTATACACATTTTAAGAAAGGAAAAAACTGTATTAAAATTGTAATACTCAATATATACCAATAACAAAAGATGAATACAAGTCATCTGTATACATTTTTTTGGCACCCTCAGTATATATGATGTCTATAAATATAACACATAATATGTTATATAATATATATTATAAATATATTATATCAATAATATAATATAGATGTAGATATAATTTTCATGGGCTTTTTTCTGTTCTGTGAGTATTCTTTTTTTATTGCATCTTATTCTTTCCTTTTTTTTTCATTTAAAGATTTTATTGGGGAATTGGGGAAGGGGAATATTGTGTTTTTCCAGGACCCATCAGCTCCAAGTCAAGTTGTTGTTCTTCAGTCTTAGTTGTGGAGGGCACAAGCTCAGCTCTAAGTCCAGTCGCCACGTTCAATCTAGTAGTAGGGGGCAGAGGGGCGGGGTGTTCAGCCTACCATCCGTTGCGGGAGTCCAACCAACAACCTTGTTGTTAAGAGCACATGCTCTCACCAGCTGAACCATCCGGTCAGTCGTTGGCAGCTCAGCGGTAACTCAGCAGCAGCTCAGCTCAGGTGCAGCTCACTGGCCCATGTAGGAATTGAACTGGCAACCCTGCTGCTCAGAGCTCGCACTCTAACCAACTGAGCCACCTGGCTGGCCCTATTGCATTCTATTCTTGTTTTATGGTTGCAGTTCTCTTATCTCTCTGAAGATACTAATGAGGTTGTTACTGATTTTTGAAGTTTTCTTCTTCCTGTAGAGTCCCTGTTTTTTCTAAATTGCTGTTTAATGTTTGTTGATTTTGGTTTCTTTCTCCTCAGAGGCTTTCCCCAGATTTCAAATGATATCTGGAATCTTTAAGAGCATTGCTGAATCACCCATTACATTAGTTTGCTACAACTGTCATAAAAAAGTACCACAAACTGGGTGACTTAATGTTTTGTCTCCTTTCTCTCCAACTTGTCTCCTGCATCTCTGCCTGCTCTGTCCTGGGATCCCAGGCTTCTCATAGTTAGCTTGCCCCTTATGTTGTGGGCATCCCCAAGGCTCTTTTGTCTCCCCCTTTAGCTTTGCCAGGGCTGTGGGGTCCAGCGACCACCTGCATCGGGGTGACACTGGGCAGGGGGGTGGGATGCTGATTAAAAAGCCAGATCGCCAGGCCTCACCTGAAGCTGTCTAAACCAAGACTGTGAGATGGAGCCCAGGAATCTTCCCAAATGACTCTCCTGCACACTACATAGCAGCCAACATTTCCTTAGCAATCACCAGGCACCCATCTAAGCACCCTGTGATACTAACTCACTGAATCCTCCTTACAACCCTATAAGCTAAGAACTGACTACTCCCACCTTACAAATGAGGAAGGAGGCTCAGAGAGATGAACTAACTCACCCAAGGCCACATAGCTCATAAATAGCAACGCTCAGATTTGAGCCCAGACCATCTGGTTTCAAAACAGGAGTCAAACCACCCCTATAGGTTGTCACCACGGTTCCAGAGGCACTGTCCCAGGTACTCTCATCCATCTGGAGGCTTTATTCTCTAAGTGGGCTCTCTCAGGTCTCTGTTACCAGTCCAGGCCTTCCATCTAGGCTGCCAACACACATGTCCAGCTGCCTAAGGGTTGTTCCACCTGTCCCTTGGGCAGCTCCAAGCTAACAAATTCTGGACCTACTCTTCATCTTCCTCCCAGAGGGCTCCTGCCCAGTGCTTCCTGCTCTTGGAACCCCAGGCACTGAATCACCCAATTTAAAAGCTGGCCCGCAGCCTGAGTCCTTTCTCTCCCTCACCCCCACCCCTGCTGTCCTGGCTCTGGCCTTTGACTGTCTCACCTCTGCCTAGTCCTGCTGCCCCACCCATCCCCAGACTCACTTTCTCTTCACTCTCACAGCCCTGGAACCTTTCCCAACCTCCAAACCCAGCCACTCGCCTGCTTAGGAGCCACCTTGACTGCCCATTGGCATCTGACTAAATCCTAAATCCTTTTCCTGGCTCTCAGGGCCACACACGCTCCAGTCTTCTCTCTTGCCAACTGCTCTAGGTGGTTTGCAGTTCCTGGAAGACATCATGTAGCTTAGGGGTTTCATGGCCTTTGCTTTTGCTGTTTTTACTGCCAGGTTTGCCTTTTCTGTTTTTCTTTTTAAAAAAATAAAAAATTGAGATAAAATTCAACTTATTGAATTAAAAATTGAGAAAAGTATTAAACTTATTCTAACCATTTAAAAGTGGTTTTTAGTACATTCAAATATTGTGCAGCCACTGCTATCCAGATCCGGAACGTTTCATCATCCCCCCGCCAAAACCCGTACCTCTTCATTCCCCCTTCCCTCCATGTCCTGGCAACCTCTAACCCATTTTCTGTCCCTATGGGTTTGCCTTTTGCAGACATTTCGTATCAATGGAAGCATACAGTATGTGGCCTTTGGTGTCTGCTTCTTTTGCCTAGGAAAACGTTTTTAAGGTTTATCCACGTTGTACTATGCATCAGTACTCGATTCCTCTTAATGGCGGAATAATATTCCACTATATGGATTCACATTTTTTTCATCCATTCATCCGTCCATGGGCACTGGGTGTTTCCACCTTTTGTAAATATTGCTGTTATGAACACTCATGCACAAGTTTTTGTGTGGACATATGCCTGCAATTCTCTTGAGTGTCTTCCTAGGAGTAGAACTGCTGAGTCATATGGTAAATCTATCATTCAGGCCACTGGTGTAAGGGAAGGGTTGAGGCTGGGGGCTTCTTCCTCTGGTCTTGAGTTCAGAGACTTGGGTTTGTGGTCTGGTTCCATGTGGCCATGGATGAGTCACTCCTACCTTGTATGGTTTTCTCAACTGAGGGGACCCAAACTCCTGCCAGGGTCTATAGATGCTTGTATTCGCTTCCTAGGCCAGTCATAACAAAGGCCAGAGTCACACACTCGGTGGATTAAACAACAGAAACTTGCCTCACAGTTATGGAGGCCTGAAGTCCAAATCAAGGTGTCAGCAGGGCTGGTTCCTTCTGAGGCCATGAGGGGAGGACCTGTTCCAGGTCTCTGTCCTTGGCTTGTAGATGGCTGTCTTCTCCCTGTGTCTCTTTACATCGTCTTCCCTCTGTGTGTGTCTGTCTCTGTGTCCAAATTTCCCCCTTTTATAAGGATAACAGTTATATTGGATCAGAGCCCACCTTAATGACCTCATTATGACTTAATGAAATTATGATGAATGACTTAATTTGATCACCTCTGAAAAGACCCTATCTCCAAATAAGGTCACATTCTAAGGTGATGGGTGTTAGGACTTCAACGTATGAATTTTGGGGGACACAATTCAACCCTTAAGAAACTCCCTAATTAACCACTTGCCCTCAGGTCCTTATCTCAGGGTCTGCTTCTTGGGGGGCCCACTGGAGCCCTGCTTCGCTCCCAGCCTTGGTGAGATCAAGTGAGCAAATGCAGAGTTTATGGACCATCTTCAATTGGCTGGCTCCTGTGCCCGAGGCCATGGACTCAGCACCCAACGCAGCAGACAAAATCCCCAACCTTGTGGAGTTCATGATCTGAGATGAAGGCAGACCGCAAACACACAATGAAATTTCAGGTAGCAGGAGGTCTGTGAAAAATATCAAGTAGGGAGATGGCAGAAGGTGTGTTTGGCAGTGCTAAAAAGCCTGAAGTGGTCAGGCAGGGCCTCACTGGGAAGGGGACATCGAGAAGATTTCAGCCACGGCTGGTGTTGGAAAAGCAAGCCAGTTAAAGGGAACAATACAATGATGGCATTCCTGCCCTTCACTTCCTGACCCCAAGACACAACAAGCACTTACACCAAGGAGGACAAGCTTGGGGAGAAGAGCCAAATTCAGGTCCTACAAGCAATGAGGGAGGAAGCTGAGCTTCGAGGAGAAAAACAGCTTCTTTTGAAATTCTGAGAGGCTGTCAGAGAGGAAATAGAACATAGAAGAGTTCTTTTTGGAGATTGGAAGAGGAGCACAGAGTGGATGTTACAAGGAGAGACGTGAAAGAACATTGCAAAGAAGCTATTCAGAGAGTGAGCTCCCCATCCCTGGAGGTATTCAAGCCCAGCTGCCTGACTTCTGGGCAGGATACTGTGGAGGGAACTCAAGCATAACATTGGATGCTTGGACACCCACAAAAGTCTGGGTTCACTATTAGAAGCACCCAGTCGGAACCAGCCCTCTGATTTTCAGCTATGATAAGGATACTCCTATCTCTCTTATGAATTCAAGAGAACAACTGCCTTTGGCCTTGAACCTCAGGGGCACTTGGGACCATTTCCCACGGCGCATGTCATACCTGTAGTGCCCCTATCTCCCACCAGGTGACACTGTTCGCCTGGTGTTAGGGCAAAATTGAAATTTCTTACACGTTTTGAAAAAGCACTGGCAACAAAAAGAACACAGTAGTCAGTAGTCATGGGGATGTAGGGTATAGCATAAGGAATATAGTCAATAAGATGATAATAACTGCATGATGTCAGATGGGTGCTAGACTTATCAAGAGATAGATGGGAGGGGACATTGGGAGGGGACATAGGGCGGGCTGGGTGAAAAAGATGAAGGGATTAAGAAGTATAAATTGGTAGTTACAAAATAGTCATGGGGGTGTACAGTAAAGCAAAGGGAATATAGTCAATGATATGGCAATAGCTATGTATAGTGCCAGGTGGGTACTAGACTAGTCAGGGGAATCACTTTTTAAATTATACAAATGTCTAACCACTATGCTGTACACCTGAAATTAATATAAAATAATAATGAATGTCAACTGTAATTGAAAATTTTAAAAAGAGAGGAAAAGGATAGGGGAATAATTGGTTCAAATTCTCAGGTATAAAATAAGTCATGGGGATGTAATGTACAGCATAGGGAATATAGTCCATAATATTGTGATAGCGTGGTACGGTGTCAGATGGTTGCTGGACTTATCATGGTGATTGCTTATTAGGTAAATAAATGTTGAATAACTATGGTGTACACCTAAAACTAATATAATATTGTATGTTAACTAAAAAAAAAAAAAAAAAAAAAGAATGGCCAGGTGAAGCACTGCCAGAGGGTGGAAAATCCTTGTAGAACACCAGCCATGAGCTCACACATAAGTGGGCAGAATGTGGCCTTGTGAGAAGGGCCAGAGCCACCTGAAGGCCAGGCTCAGCTCTGCCACCTTCTGGCTGCGTGACATTGAGCGAGTCATCCCTCAGAGTCCCGGTCCCCCCCCCCCACACCCCGTAAATCAGGAACTGGTACTGTCTTTAAATTTTGCTGAGAGGATTAGAATTGATCCACAGTGCCTGGAGCATAATAGCAGGCTGTCAATGAACCATGGCAGCACTAGGACATGTGTGAGATCTGCTCAGTGGGAACCCTCGCTACAGTCCTTCCAAGTTCACCAGAGCCAAGTTTTCCATGTCTGAATGGCTGTAGCCCCTCTCTTATCTGAGCCCCTTACTCCCATGGTGGGGCCTTCCATTCACCCGGCGGTCCCGGCAGCTCTCCCAGGCCAGCCATGCTCCTGCAAAGCCAGGTTCTTCCTTTCAGCTGCTGTCTTCGCTCTGGCAATCTCTCCTGTCCCAGCTCCATAGGGAGCCAGTCTTTTGGAAAAAATGGTGCTCCTTTCCTCTCATGGTTTGCTTTTGTTCGTTTTGTTGTTAAAATAAATAGAGGTTCTTATATCCCTCCAAAGTGTTTCCTGTATGTAGACGGTGAAGCCTTCCACAGTTCCATCCCAGGGGTAAGCTCTGTTAGGAGTTTGGTGTGGACTCCCTTGGGAATTTTTTCTAGCAAGTACCTAAACCCCCGTTTATATAAAGATTATTATTACTTTTGAAAAGTGAAAACATACTGGTGCTTTCATTCCCGCATTCACTCTGTCGGGCACCGCTAGCCTTCAAGTATAGTGAGAAACAAGGCACTTAAAATTCTTGCCCTTGAGGAGCTTACGTTCTGGTCGGCAATGAGATCCGATAGATACTAGCATGTGATGCCAATTGGTAAAGCAAAATAGGGGTTAGAGAATGTATTTGTTCCTGTTGTAATATGTTGCCACAAACAACAGAAATTTTACCTCTCCCAGCTTTAGAGGACAGAACACAGAAATCATTACTGTTGGGCCAAAATCAAGGTGTTGGCAGGGCAGCACTCCCCCTGGGAGCTTTAACGGGAGAATCCACTCCAGGAGACACTGGGCCCAGCTTCTGGTGGCTGCAGCCTTCCTCAGCTCCATCTTCAAGCCAGCATTTCCACATCTCCCTCTGTCTCCCTCTCACAAGGATACCTGTGACTGCCCTTAGGGCCCGCCTCAATTATCCAGGACAATACCCCCATCTCAAGATCCTTAGTCACTCCCTCTTTTTTGCCATAAAAGGGAACATTCACAGGTTCCAGAGATTAGCACACATGACATCTTTGGGGTCCATTGTCCAGCCTGCCACAGGAAGTGTCTGGGAGGGTGAGGGCACTGTTTCAGTTCTGGGGATGTGAAGCAGAAGCTGAAGGAGGCTGTGGGACAGCCTCGCAGACCTCAGCCTGACATGTGGTGGGTCGGCACAATCGATCGGCTCGTTGTTCATGAACAGGCTGAGTGAACAGGCTGCTGACAGGTCTGTCTGAGACATAAACTGTGCTAATGATTGAATACTGGCTAACGTCCCCAACAGCAAGGTGTGAACAGCAAGGATTGGCTGTGGCTTATATTGTCCTGGCAGAAACTAAGTGTGAATGGGACCATCACAGCTCAGGCAGATACTGGTGTTTGCCAAGAGGCTCCTCCCCATGGTGGTGGGCACCCCAGCATTAATTCTACAAGGTGACCAGTGCATGAGAGTGTGGTGGCCAGGGCAAGAAAGGGGCCCCGACGCTGACAGGGCCTGGCTTCTGTCCTCGCTGTGTGGCACAGAGGGGACCTTTCCTCTCTGGTCACTGAGTGCCAACTACATCCCAAGCCAGGGTCTCAGTGGCTCCATGAGGGAGCCTATTCTCCCTCTGGTCTGCAACCCGGCCTCCCGGCAGCCCTGATGCTTCACAGGACCCACTGCTCCACAAGGCTGCCTGCTTTCTGGATGCTGGCAGGGGTGGGCGTGGGGCCATGTTGGGACATGCACAGCCCAGTGGCCGGTGGGCCAGGCCAGCCTCTGACCGGTGTCTCCTGGCCCCTTTCCCCCGAATCTGGTGCTAAAAGGCAGCCTGGTTGAACCTCAGTTGTTCTGCGTTTGAGATGCATTTCCCTGCCACCCTCCAGCCTGGCAGGCCTGGGACAACGGCTAACTCCTGCCGGGATTTTCCGGGGAATCATATCAACTGGGCTTATTGATAATAAGCAACATTCACTGAGCACTTCCCATGGGCCTCTGCCGTCCCAAGCACTTTGCCTGATTCACTCATTATGCCCTCACAACTGCTCTACCAGGCATAAGCTCATCTTCAAGGAAAGAAATACTGAGAGGTTTGATGACCCACCATGGTCAGTTGCCAGGAAGCATCAGTCAGGAATTGGACTGGGCCTGCCTGGACCAGAGCTGTCTGCCCCCTGTGCAGGCCATCCCTCACACTCTCTGGGGCTATCAGCCTGGGAGAGGGGCAGGCTCAGGAGTGGGCTTCACAACCCTGGGGAGCAGTCCTGGGGGTTGGAGGCCTGGGGGCCTGTGTTGGTTGCCCCCATTGCTAACCGGCTTGGCCAGCCCTCCCTTCATTGGCTCTTCCCTTCCCTGCCTCACTTTCCCACCAGTGCTTCTGGGAGGCAGTGGGGGTTTCTTATGAGGGGACCCAGCTTGAGACGCCACAATGGGCCAGGTGCAGTGCCGGCCATGTCTCACTTACTCCTCAATGGCCCCTTCCTAGTTGGCTGCCTGAGCTGGCTTGCTGAGGGTCGGTCACAAGGGGCTCCAAGTCTGCAGGGCTGGGCCTCAAAGACCTTCAGGCTTAACTGGGCAGCTCATGCTGTCCCCTGGCCGCACAGACAGGTCTTGGACTGGATTTCCCAGGGATACACCAGGGCTCAGCAGGAAAAGTACTCTGAGTGGGCTGGGCTGGGGAGTATAATGACCGAGGCCTGGCAGGGCGAGGTGCCCTAGGGTACTGAGGAGAGAGAAGGCCGCCCATTGTTCCAGCCCTGGGAGCCCGTGGCACACTCTCTTCCCAGCAGTGGTTCTACTTGACAGTGGTCAGGAGCCAAGGCATCCCTGGCTGTTCTAAGGAGGCTGTGTCCCCCACCCCAGAGACCCCTCTCAAGGGCCAGATGAAGCCCACTGTGCCTCTCCCTGCCAGACAATGCGCCATCACACTGAGCTCTTGGCTCAGCTGGCATAGCACTGAAAAATGCTGTCCTTGGGGCACCCCTGCTCAGCCACTCCTGGCAGAGCTGCAAGGCCAGACCCCTCTGGTGTAGCCCCCACCCTCTCCCATTGTGCAAGCTGCCTGCCTATGTGACCCTGGCAATCAGAGCTCCTGGAGGATGAGGGGTGGGCTACAGAGAGGAGAGAGCCAACACCAACCACTGGGGAAACCACTGGTTCTCCAAGTGGGTGTGGGGCTATTATTTTCAGTGATGCAAGGAGAAACACTGCATAGTTAGACACTTCTTTTTATATGTATGCATTAGAAAAAATATATATCTAGCATCAAATGTGATTGCATGGGTGTTATCGCTTGAGAGGAGGCCAAAATTTAGGAAGTAAATCAAATGAAAGAAAAATATTCAATGACTGATAGTACGGGACAATTTTCTATGTACTAGAACGAAGGCGTCTAATGATGCCAAGTGTGGACAAGGATGCCGAGCCACAGGAACTTGCGTGCGCCCAGGAGAGTGCAGACTGGTGCAGCCACTCAGGGAGACAATTAACGAAGTTGAAGATGCATTTCTGCTTCTAGGTGTGGGCTCCAGAGCTGAGCTCCAGGAGCTTTCGTGTGCACACGAATCACCTGGGTAATCTGTCAAATGGCAGATTCAGCCTCAGGAGGTCTGGGTGAGCCCAGAGGGCCCACCTTTCTGAGCAGCCTGTGGACTGTGCATGTACTCCCTAGTGCTCTCAGCAACACAGCTAGAAACAACCCAAATGGCACTGTCAAGGGAGTGGATACAGGTGGGGCCTGTACCTGCCCTAGGACTTCTGATGAGTCAGAGCAGAGCCAGGATTTGGGTCAGGCATCCCACCTCAGGCCTGGGACCTTCACAGAGCCCCAGCTGGAGGTGAGAAAGATGAGAAGCCTGCAGCCCTGCTAGCCAGGCTCCTGTAACATTTGAATTCAGAACATCCCAGTTCCCTGTTGGAGAGAATGTTGGGTGCTGACTGGAGACTGGCTGGGGACTGGCGGGGTGCTGGTTGGGTGCTGGCTAGGGGTTGGCTGGGTGCTGCCTGGGTGCTGGCTGGATCCTGGCTGGGGACTGGCTGGGTGCTGGCTTGGGGCTGACTGCGAGGTCTCCCAGGCCCCAGCCAATATGCTGGGGATCCTCCTTGACTCAGGGACTCTGGTTTGAATCCCAGCTCTGCTGGGGGGCCTTGGGCAAGCTGCAGGACACCTATGAGTCTCTGTTTCCTCCCTAGTGCTCTCAGCAGCACAGCTAGAATAGGAGATAATAGTAGCTCCTAACCTCAGAGGGACTGAACCGTGACAGTCCTCAGCCAGGTCCCTTGTCCCTCCAGCCACCCTGCTCTGCAGTGGGGCCTCCATTTCTTCATTGTCCAAGTATAGGGGGCACAAAGGTGGAATGGGTGGGCCTCCACCCTAAAAGCCCCCTCCAGCCTCTGCAACGTTGAGGCCTTACTGCCTGGAGGCTGTTGGGTCCATGAGGAGTGAGTAACTCATGGAAACGGCTCCCAGAGCCTGCTCACCCCAGAAAGTAGATGCCCCTGAGCTCTAGGCTATGCCCAGGTACTGGGAGGCAGGTCAGTGGTCATTGAGGGCAGATGCTCCCTCTTGAGCAGCTTGGGCCTCTCTCTGCTGCTTAATGTCTGGCCTCCCTCTGCCTCTGGCCTCCGTCTGGGGCCTGGCCTCCCTCTGCCTCTGGCCTTCCTCTGAGGCCTGGCCCTGCCAGGAGAGCTGGGGCTTGCATTTGCTGGCCTCCCACCCTCCTGTCTTGACACTCTATGCCTCTCTCATTGTCTTGCAGCCACTCTGGGTTCCTCACTATTCCTCAGAGGGTGTTTGTTCCTGCCTCCAGGCCTTTGCACCTGCTGTTTCCGCCGGCTGGACATCTCTGTTTTGACATCTTTGCAAAGCTGGGTTTCTTGTCTGCTGTCACCACCTTAGAGAGGCCTTTCCTGGCCACCCTACCTAATGTTGCCATCTAGTCCCTTTCCATTATATCAGTGCTCATTACTCTCTACGTGGTTTTGACTGAGCACCGGCTCACATATGGACCCTGCTTGCTTCATCCATAGTGAACGCCCAGTATTGGGCATAAAGCAGGTGTTCAAATAATACGTGTGGAAAGAAGAGAAGACAGAGTGAGAGAGAGTTGGAGTCAGAGAGAGGATGGTTACACATCGAGTGGGAGGAGAATGGAAAGAAGGCTGCTATCTGAATACCCAAGAAATATGGAAAAGAAGAGGCAGCTGAGGAGGCCGGGGTCCCATGCCTCCTGCAGGGAGAATGTCAGGCTAAAGCTCTGGACCTACTTACAGATGCTCAGGAAGGCAAGGGTCAGCTGTTTCATCACTTGGCCCATCTTGGGGCCAGGGCTGAGCTTGGGCACTGAGCCAGAGCGACCAGAGTAAATCACAGTGGCCAGGCCTCAGCCTCAGTGCTGGAGCTGGCTGCATGGGGCAGATCTGTGGCAGTCTGCAGGAAAAACCCCAGGCTGAAGTGGGGCACGAGGCTGCAGGTCGGCTCACCTTCCTCTGGCCTCAATTTCCACATTTGTGAAGTTGTCTGTCCTTCCTGGGCTGTAAAAAAGATCCCCTGGTGTGATTTCTTAGAGG
>NW_017731614.1:1314320-1316995 GCF_001890085.2 Hipposideros armiger | reverse complement strand
ATATATATATATATATATATATATATATATATATATAGAGAGAGAGAGAGAGAGAGAGAGAGAGAGAGAGAGAGAGAGAGAGGGAGAGACATGCAAAGGAGAGGCCACTGGATTTGACTACATAAAAATGAAGGATGGGGCCAGCCAAGTGGCTCAGTTAGTTAAGAGTTCGCTCAAGAGTGCAAGCTCTGAGCAACAGGGTCGCCAGTTTGATTCCCAGCACGAGCTGAGCAGCCACTGAGCTGCCAACAGGTGGCAGGATAGCTCAGCTAAAAAAAAAAAAAGAAAAGAAAAATGAAGGATGTTTGCTTCATGAAAGATACCACACACAAAAATTAACAAGTGACAGACTGGTAGAAAATATCCTCCTGGGCGACAATATATGAAAGACCATGTTGTTGGAGGTGGTGGATACTTGTGAGAAGTTGGGGTTTCCTGGCCTGCCTATTGGTTTTGTGGGTGCCAGGCAGTTCCCACACCCAGGAAAGGGGAGCAGAAACTAATAAGATTCTGTTCTCTTGAGTGGCATCGGCCCCAGAATTTTCCCCCGCTCTCCTGGCTTCCTGGTATCAAGCCAGGTCCAAATTTTAGACTGGCCAATAAGACCCTTAGTAGTTGGGGCCAGAGTGGACCCCTCAGAGGCTGCCTGGAACAACTGCCCCATTTTACAGTTGGGGAGATCAAGGCCCAGATGGGCACCCAGGGTGTGACATTCAGTCAGTCTCATTTGGCTGTTCAGGGATTCTCTATGCTGAAATATCCAGTAGACAGCTCACCTTGAGGGTCCACTGGGTCCCCAGCCTCTGCACTGTCCCCCCCAATGGTACAGCATGTTGAATAGGACCCCTGTGCCCATCCCACTCCCAGGATGAGAGGTGCACCCTAGAGGCAGCTTTCCACGCTGCAGCAGGAGCAGCAGAGCAAACACTTGTCATGGGTCTGGAGGAACAAAGACCCAGGGTTCTAATGTGACATTCAGGCACAGTGCAAGACCACCTGTGGGGCTTATCTGCTGGGCAGCCTTCCAATCACGGTAGTGGGGGCTTGGCAGAAGAGGGTGGTGATTGTGGTGCTGTAAGGACCCACAGGACGTCACCCCCTCTCAGCCCCTCTGTGAGGCTGTATTCCAGTCATCCCGTCTTTCTGTCTGAGATAACGAGGACGGCTGCTCCTTCTGCCTCATGTAACCCACAGACCCTCAAAGCCTCATCTGGGCCAGAGGGGCCCAGCGGGGAAGCTGGAGTGAGGAGGGGGTGGGGCAGGGCAGCATTGCATTCCCACCATTGAAGGCTGCCTGCCTGGCAGATGGACTTCTCTGGGTGATGGAAATATGGTTGTTTACTATTTTTTTCCTTTCTCTGTATTTTAGACATTCTTTTTAAAAAGGCAAAACAGAAAGAGTCACTAAGACTTGGGGCTTAGGATGAGTACTTAGAGGGAGATTGTGAAACCTGGCTAGGATTCTGTGTGTGAACATGTGAGTGTGCAAGTGCGTACATGTGTCTCCCCTTGTCTCCTGAAGATCAGCCCCTAAGATCAGCCAGAGATCATCCACATATCCCTCTGTTCCTCCAGCAGCCCCAACAGGTCAATCTTTTAGTTCCTGCTTTGCAGAGGAACAAACTGAGGCTCAGAGAAGTGAAATGATTTGCCCACGGTCCCACAACCAGCCAGCGGTATAGCTGGGATTTGAACCCAAGTCTGAGGCTCTCCTGACCTGCACTGTGAAGCTGCCAGAGGATAGGTTGTGTTTGCACAATTCCGAGAGGAGCTGCGCCCACCTCAGGTCCCTGATGTGCGGTGCACAGCTCACATGGCCGCACGCAGCAGCCCTGGGAGGTTCTGTGCTCTGGCCCCAAGGCCAAGCAAGGCAGAGTGCCTGCCTGACCTGAGAGAAGCCAGGTGCTGCTTGCAACACTGGGGGAGCCTCTCACAGCTCTGAGAATGTGGCAATATAGCACAACTCATCCGGGGCTGGTGTGCATGAGCCAGATGGGTGTGCCTTGGAGTTGACATTTTCCTGGCCAAGCTTTTCTTCTTAGAAAGGAAACACTGGATGTAGGGTGACTAGAGCAGTGATGTTTAAATGCCAAGGAGTTTATTTGACCTTCAGAAGCAGAGAAAACTGTCATGCTTCTCACAAACATTTCCATCTCTTTTGCAGGGAGCCCCTTTACTTACAAACACAGCAGTTCCACAGAGACTGTGACAGACAGGCTTCACTGCGCAGGTTGTGCCTAACTCTAGGAAGGACACCAGTCATGTCCAAGTCTGTATAAATGCTCCCCTGTGGGGTTGCACAATACCCAACCTGTGTAACTGTGCACAATGGCCCTGAGCCCCCAGAAACATTCAGTAGGTAGACAGATGAAGCTTTTAGTGGGCAGGTGTACTTATACTCCACTGAGCAGGAGAAATTGACCAGTTGTTCCCATAAAAAGGACCTGGAGGTGGATAGCCTGCCCCCACCCCACCCCCAGCTCTGACGCTCACATTCCAGTGGGCCTAGGCTTGGCTTGAGTTAAAAGTTTCTGCAGCAGCCCATCCCTTGTACTTGGCTCTTAAATTCTTTTTTTTTTTTTAAGATTATTTTTATTGGGGAATTGGGGGGATGGGAACAGTGCTGGGGAATTGGGGGAAGGGGAACAGACAAGTTGCTGTCGTTTTGTTCTTCA
>NW_017731614.1:1293529-1313655 GCF_001890085.2 Hipposideros armiger | reverse complement strand
CCTGGCTCTTAAATTCTTGAATGGATTTTTGATTTCCGCATCTCTGTGGCATCCTTCCCCTCTCCCAGTCTCTACCACCTTTGGCATCACTGTTGTCCCAGTTGCTCATGTTCCAATCCTTGAGTCCTCCCTGACTCTTTATTCTCCATCACCCACCTCAGCCCAGGCACAGCAAGCTTCTGGTGGCACTACCTTCAAGATACGCCTGGACCCTCCATTCTTGCCACCCACCTCCTGCCTGTCCTAGCCACCAGCATCCCTCACCTGATGGTGGCGCCAGCTCCCTCCGTGGACCCTTCTTCTCCCTGCAGTAGCCAGAGGGGCCTTTAAGATACTCCTCAAAAAAACAGAAGAAAACAAAACAAAACAAAACAAAACAAAACAAAACAAAACAAAAAAACGCTAAATTAAAAGAAGCCAGGCACACAAGACCACCTACTGTAGGTTCCATTTATATGAAATGTCCAGGGTAGGCAAATCCATAGGGACAGAGAGCAGGGTTTGGGGGAAGGTGAGGAATGGAGAATGATTATTTAATGGGTTCGGGTTTCCATTTGGGGTGATGAAATGTTCTGGAACTAGATAGTGGTGATAATTAAAATCCTCCACTGGCCCTCCAAATGCCTTCATGACAATCCTAAATTCCTGAGTGGGGCCCACATACTCCAGCACCATCTGTCCCAGCGGGCTCTGTCCTCATCTCCCTCTCCAGGGCCCCTCCTCCAGGGCTTTGCATGGGCTGCCCCTCCCTTCTGTCCGCTGCCTCTTTCCTCACCTTTGAGATTGCACCTCTGTCTCCCCCTCGGAGAGAACCTCAACCTCCTAGCCCACAGGCCCCGTCCCACTGCCCATTCTTGGGCCCTGTTTTATTCTGAGGTACACTACTTGAAATGACAATGTTTATTTATAATTTGACTTACCAATTCCCTTTCTCCTGCCGGAAGTTACTTTGACTAGCTGCAGGGGCTTTCTCTGCCATCTTTGCTGCCCATTCCTGAGTGTCCAGGACCCAGAGGGGGCCTTGCATGCTGGATGACTAGAAGTTGCCAGCTGAGCGGGCTGCTCCCACAGATGCAGTTCCTGGCAGCGACTCAACGTCCTCCTGCTGGTCACTCCACGTCCTCCTGTGGGTCTGCCATCGCTGATCCAGCATGGCCCCCCAGAAGCCCCGGTGTCTTCTCTGTCCTTCAGAAACCATTCTCCTCTTGAAAGACTCACCCCTTTGGCAAAAGCAGCCTTGATGTCTGCCTGACTGCCTTTTGCTTCTGAAGGTCCTCTGGGTTCTATGTCGCTTGCTTCCTGGCAGAGCTTGTGCCTTGGAGCACTTCTAAGGTCCTCTGGCTTTGGGGAGAGGTTGTTCAGAGAACCAGAACCAGAACCGGACCCAGATCTAGTACACACCACAGGCTGAACACTTGAGGATGGAATGACCACCGCTGACCATGAATGCCATGGGTTGGGATGGGCAACACTGGGGCTTATTTTGGAATGTTCCTTTGTGCATACCTATGATGGTTCCTAGGTTGAAGGTCAAGAGTATCTGTATTTTAGGGCCGGCCGAACGGCTCAGTTGGTTAAGAGCTCGCTCAAGAGTTTGAGCTCTGAGCAACAGCGGTTCGAGGCCAGCCCGAGCTGAGTAGCTGCTAAGCTGCCAATAGGTAGCAGGATGGCTCAGCTAAAAAAAAAAAAAAAAAGAGTATCTGTATTTTGTCAGCTGATGTGGCTGTCTCTATATGCCCTCAAGACTTTACCCAAAAGTCACCTTCTCAATGTGGAGACCTGCCTACTTAAAATTGCACCCCACCCCACCCCCTCCCTGCCTTATTTTTCTACCATCTAATGCTCCCAATATTTTAACTATTCATCTCTTTAGTGTGTGTCAGCCCTGCGAAGACAGGGAGTTTTATGTCCTCACAGCCCCGGGCCTGGAGCTGTTTATTCAATCCCATCTGGAGCGGTCCTGCTCGACCTGTCCTTCTCCTCCAGGACCATCCTCCCCCACCCCTTACCTGCTCCTTGCTCTGCCTTCCTGCCTCCAGACGCCCCTAGTGGGCTGCCCAAATGCAATGCTGATTGCACCCACTCCCCAGCTTAGCACTCGCTGGTGGTTTCTCAACCTCTACACCACTGACATTTGGGGAGTAGAGTCCTTTATTGTAGGATGTTCAGCAGCATCCCTGTCCTCAGCCCATGAGATGCCAGTGGCATCCCTGCTTATGACAACTAAAAATGTCTCCAGATGTTGCTGAACATCCCCTGGGAGGCAGAACCCCCCCCCCCCCCAGATGAGACGTACTATGCTGAAGTGATGCCTTCATAGTCTGGCCCCATCTCCTGACTATCATCACCCAGGTGGAGCTGCTTTCAGGTTCTCATAGGATTCAGGCTTCCTCAGTCCCAACTGCCTCTGGACACACTGTTCCCTCTTCCTACAATGCCATTCCACCATCCCCTTCCCAGTTTGTCTTCCCAGTATCTGCTTGTCTGTCACCACCTCCAGAGATCTCCCTGACTCCAGGCTGGGTTAAGAGGTCCTCCTCAGTCCTCCTACAGTCTGCCTGGGGGTCCCCCATGAGAAAGTTGAACTTACTGATACATTTATGGTCCCGAATGGATAGCAGGGGAACCCTGGTGCCAGACACCCAGGAGAAGTCAGTGTGGGTTTGCTGAATGAGTCAATGAATGAGTGAGACCATCAGCTCTCATCCTTATTGATTTTTCTCTTACGGATAATTCCAAGCAAATACAGATAAGAGGGAACTGTGTAAAGAGCCCCAAGACCTGTCACCCAGCTCCCAGTTACCAACCCTCGTTTCTTCTCTGTGTCTACTCATCCCCTCTCACTTATGACTTTGAAGCAAACTCCAGATATCATTTCATCTGTAAATATTTCAACATTTATCTCTAAAAGACAAAGATTCTTCTTTTATCAAAATAACTACACCACCATTATAATACCTGAAAAAAAGTAACAACAATTCATTAAAATCATCAGATAACCCATTGGGGGTCACATTTCTTCACTGGTGCATGCATTCGGGTGCACACACACATTGGTTTTGCTTGCAGTATGTTTGAATTGGCGTCCAAATAAGGCCCAGCATTGTAACCAGCTGATATTGGTATGCGTCTTCAAATCTGTGGATTCCTTGTTTATCTGTCTTTGATCCACTGCAATTTTTTTTGTTGGAGAAACCAGCTGTTGACCCCGTCGAGTCTCCCACAATCTGGAATTTTTCCTGATTGCATGCCTGTGGTGGTGTTTCATATGTTCCTCTGTCTCCAGTACTTCCGGAAATTTGGTGGTTGGGTCAACTGCTTGTATAGGTTCAGGTTCAATTGTTTTTGGCGAGAATGGTTCAGATCAGTGCTGTACTCTTTCACCTGAAAGAACCAGTGCCTGGTCTTCCTGCCTGGGATGCTAGCAGCACTTGCCTGAATTCCTGGCAGGCCCCATCCTGGCGACCCTGTGCCTGCCTCAGCCTGCCCCTGGCTCGTTGCAGCACAGACTGCTTGCCTGTGGGATACTTTTTGGGGCTCTGGGGTAGGGTGGGGGTCAGGGCAGGCTCTCAAAGGTTGTACTTGCTCTCCCAGCACTGTGTGTTCTTGAGACTGGAGAGCGGAGCATGTACTGTGGGCCACAGAGGGCTCTGCAGCCTGGACTCTGTCTCCCGGAAGTCAGAGGCGAGAACTTCCCCCCCCAGCCCTCAAAGAGGGGTGCTGGTTTGACAGATAAAGGTGAGAGAAGGGGTGCTTGGGGCAGGAGAAGTGGCAGGTAAAGGGTCAGAGGTGGGGAGTGAGTGGAGCACAGGGGCACAGCTGGCACCAGAGGCTGGTGGGACGCAGTGGACTTGGGAGCAGCAGCCCTGCAGAAATTGACCTCCTTTCGGTTGAACCTGCAGGTATTGAGGCAACCCTGAAAATACATAGATTTGAAAAACAAATCTCTGCCTCCAAGGGGTTTATCACAATCAGCAGCATAGTGGTCTTAACCTCATCATCTACTGTATTTTGTCTGGCTGGTGGTCGTGCTGTGGTTTTTGAAGCCAGATACCTTTGGGCGGGCCTGTGTGTTCTCACTGGCTGTGGGGCCATATCACTCCTTTTGTATCAAGATACCTAAAGGCGTTTAAGTGTGAACTCCCTGCTACGGTGGGACAGTGCCCAAACATGAGGGTGATCATGCTGTGAGTCCAAAAAGAGGAGAATGCTGCCAGACCAGGTCATCAGGGAGGACCTCTCAGAGGGAGTGACATTGACCTGCACTTGAAGGACAGCCCTTCTGGGGACATGTGGTCCCTGGGCACTGGGGCCAGCAATAGAGATGTGTTCTCTATGGAGGTCAGTCTTAACATATGGGAATGGTTTGGAGGGGTCAGGGGAAAAAGGAAGGCCGCTGTGGGAGTGGTAGCAGCCTACACAGAGGCACAGAGGTGGGTGGAACTAGCAAGTGAGGGCTCATAACACCAACTAAGCACTTTACATGACTTATCTTATGACAACCACCCTGTGGGGATGGAAGTATTATCACCATTTAACATATGAGGAAACAGGCTTAGAGTGATCAAGAGGTTTGCTCTAATCACATAGTTCATAAGTAGTTGAGGCACAATTCAAACCCAGTTCTGGGCGATTCTAAAGGTGACACTCATAAGATAGAAAGTGTAACTGGCAGTTAGTAAGAGATATTTGACTGTTGTTCCTTAAACAAATTAGGGATTTATTTTCACATAGAAGATGACTGGAAGTAGGGTCTAGGGCTGGCTTGGCAGCACTACAAAGTCATCAGAGACCCAGGATCCACCATCCTCAGTTTAAGGCTTCCATCCTCAAAGTCACCTCATGGGCCAAGATGGCTGCTGGAGCTCAAGCCATGTCATCTGTTTTATAGGCAAGAAGAAGGAGAAAGGAGTAGTGCTGAGTCCCTCGCAGCAAGGATGATGGGGAGTGAAAGGGGCGGCGCAGGGTTAAAGAAACACAAGAGTCAATTATAGAGTTAAAGCGAGGCCGGGGGCTGCAGTTCTCTCTCTGGAACTGAGCTCCGAATTGGGCCAACATGTGGCTTTTATTAAGAAACTTCAAAGAAGTTTTTTTTCTAAAGTCCGTGTGTTAAGTGCCTTATGGCTAATTTCCATCAATCAGCCCCACTGTATTCCAACACCTGCTGTGCCTTCATACTCCCACACACACAACCCCCAGGATGGAGCAGCTGCGGCCATGAAAATAAGGGAGATAACCGACATCATTCCACCGGGTCTCAGAGTTTTGAGACACTTCCTCGTGACCTCATTAGGTCAGGGGTTGGTGTAGGGGGGCCGTCGAGGATGAAGCTGTAAGGCAACAGAGTAGGAGCAAAAATACCTCACTCTTAGTTTAGTTGCCTCTTTGAAAAGGTCTACTAGTCCTATCCAAAGACTTCCAGCTTCTAGATCATTGGCCACCCCAACTACCAAGGAGGCTGAAAAATGCAGTCTTTTAGTTGGGCATGTTTCTGTGCAAAGAAAGACCAGAGCTCTATGGGTGAGAAAGAGGAGGATTATGTTACAGGGCCACTGATGGGAGTAACTTGAGGCTTTGAAAGTCATTCAGGCTTTCTCTTCTGGATCAATTTGCTGGGGGATGAAGATTCTGAGAGCCACATTGTAGGGGGTGTGCTACAGCATGAGCTCTTATGGTCCCACCACCCATCATTGGCTTTGCCTGTGGCCTCCTACAGGGACCCACTTCACTGCCTGATGTGTGTATAACCTGTTATATTTTGCTACTGGTTGTGCTCATTGGCATCAGGCTGACTGGTCAGTGGTTTAGAGTGTGGGTGTTGGGACTGAAAAGGCCTGGCTTTGAGCCCTGGCTCCACCTTTTACTGGTTGCATGACCATGGGCAAATACATAGTTATTTGTGAGTGTTATCCTCTCGTATATAAAATGAGCATGATAATATTTGTACACACCGAGGGCTTATTTTGTGCCAGCCCTGTTCTGAGTACTTTACACACTACTACTACATTGAGTTTCCCCAATGAGCCTATGAGGGAGGTACTACTATCATTCCCATCTTATAGATGAGGAAACTGGGGCACAAGGAGTTTAAGTACAGCTAGGGAATGACCAAGCTGGGAAAGAAACCTGATCTGACCACAGAGCTCACATTTTGGACACTACCCTAGTTATTACCTCTGTGAGCCTCAGTTTCACTATCTGTAGAATGGGGGTGGTTACAGTATTTCCTTGGACTGACTCGAGGGTCCAATAAGACACTGATGCCAGTGATGTGCTGCATTCAGTACCTGGTGCATAGTAGGTGCTTGGCATGTGTTGGCTATTATGACCCTGTTCCTAGTCCTCTCAATGCCTTCCTTTGTTTCCCACATTTGGCTAAACGTTGTCTGCCTGGGAGCACGTCCTCCATCTTCTGGCTGTTTTCAGTTCTATTTCCTTGGAATTCTGGATTCTATATATGAGCCTCAGTGGTTATTTGCAGCTCACATGAGAAGACCGGAGCTGTGGGGAGGTGTGACAGTTTCTCAAAAGGGAGTAACTGGGAATGCTGTGTTTATTCTTCAGAAACCACTGACCCAGCTGCCTTTGCTAGGAGAGTGACTCATGGACTCTCCTTCCATCTCCTGGGGACAGAGCCCAGCATTACCATAGTGACTGGGATGATCTCTTTTGGGAGAGGCCATTTGGAAAGGGTATGGTGGCTATGCTGAAGGCTTCCTGAGACGAAGCACCAGGACAGAGCAGTGGGTGGCTGTGGGAAGGTAGGCAAAGAAGCCACGGACTCCCCTTACATTTTATCCTTACAGAGCCTCAGGCCTGAGGAATACCAGGCTTGGTGGCCCTCTTGGTCCTAGAAGAAGGGGACTTCTTGGCAATAGCCTCAGAAATGAAGACTGGAAATGGAGGCAGATGCCATTGGCCTACTTTCTTAGGCCTATTTGCTTTGTGCTAACAAAACATTGATTAGTTTTTTAATCAATATTCTAAGCCAGTCGTGACCATATTGTTACCAAATTTCTCAGCCTCTCATGCTAGTCATGTGACCCAGTTCTGGCCATTCAATCCTCAAGTGGAAGTCTGCTGAGGGCATTTCTGGGAAAGCTTTTGCTCTCCTGATGAAAAGACACAGGTGAAGCTAGTGTGGCCCTTGACCTTTTCCTTACCTTTGGCCTTTCTTGAACCCAAGTGTGGTGACAAGAGCTATGGGAGCCATCTCGTGACTCTGAGGCCAAAGCATGAGGATGAAAGGTCAATTGTATTAGGGATGGTGGAGTCAGGGTCCCTAATGTTAACCATTGCCTGCCTCTAGTTGTGGTATGTGAAAATAAGAAACTCTTATCTATTTGTTTAAGCCTCTGCTGGTAGGATTTTGTGTTTTTTCAGGGGAATGTGTTCCTAACAGTACAGACCTCAAGGCAAAGGGTGGGCTGGGCCAGTCAGGGACAGTGCATGCTCATAGATAGCCACAAACAGTTTCTCAGCACTGTGCTGGGGCCTCTGCCGGACCTTGGTGACATCCAGCGAATCAGGCTCAGACTCTTCCCTCGAGGGGACCATAGTCCACTAAAAAAAGATGACACAAATTGTGTAACGGATAGGAGCTGTTGCACAATTCTCAGAGAGCAAGAAATTCCTTTACTTTAAAAAATTGGATTAAACCCTAATTGAGGTCCCACGTGCCAAGGGTGGCAAAAACTATGAAAAAAGCGTAATGGGGGAAGGGTGGAATTGCTTAAGATTAACCGGGATCTTAGGGCTTGGTCATTCCTGAAAAACTGAAGGGAACCTTTGATGTTCCTGCTGACAAAGTCTGGTTTTAGTTAAATAAGATTAGCTGCTATGACAAGTGAATCCCGAAATCTCAGGGTGCAACACAATGAAGATTTATTTCTTGTTCATGTCACAGTCTGATGTGGGTTAGTGGGAGCCAGGAAGCAGCTGAGGCCTGCTTTGCGCAGTCATTCAAGGATCTAGGCCCCTTCCATCTTGTGGGTCTGCATTTCTCTAGGTCTTCAGGGTCCTCTCATTCAGTGGGGAGATGGGAAAAGAGAAGGGAGGGTCCTGTGGGCCAGGTTCAGAAGTGGTGACATAACCTCCTCTCACGTTCTATTGGCTGAACTCAGTCACATGTCCACAACTAACTTCAAGGGGGAGTTGGCGAAGGAATCTCGTTGTGTGCCCAGAAAGAGAAAACATAGATATTGTGGACACCAGTTGGCTCTCAGAGGTGGTGGGGAACAGGCTCACTTTCTCGTGTCCCCAAGCCCTTACCTACAGCTGCTCCTTTTTACAGACCAGCCAGCCAATCACCTCAAAGCACCTGGATCTTCCCAACATAAAGACTTGAGCATGGGCCATCTCTAGGAAGTCCACCTGACCCAGGCAGTACCCTCTTGCCCTGAAACACACACACACACACACACACACACACACACACACACACACACACCCCTTTATTTCCACCTAGGGTTACAACAGGCTTTCTCAACCTCAGCACTATTATATTTTGGGTTGAATAATTCTTGCTTGTGGGTCTGTCTTGCACATTATAGGATGTGGAGCAGCGTCCCTGGCCTCTACCCACTAGGTGAACATAGCACCTCCCAGCTGTGACATCCAAAATGCCAACAGACATTGCCCAATATCCCTTGGGGGGGGGCGGTGTATGTGGCAAAATCACCCCTCGTTGAGAACACTGGATCAGCAGATACCAGAACTTTAAACAGGAAAGGCTACCTTTTTTTTGGTGGAGGTCTGAGGTATGGGGAGGGAGAGGCACTCATGGTTCCTGGTGTGCCTATAGCAGAAGAAAATAAAACCAAGTTGGCAATTCATTTCCCAGAAAAAATCATAGTTCAAATAATAGCTGGATGAGATCAACATTGTTGTGAGGTTTCTGCAGGGTGGGGGTATCTCAAGGGCAGGACCAATGTGACAACTCTGCAAGGGGAGGGGGGTGCTTCACAAAAGAAGAGACACTTCAACCAGGTCATGAAGGCTGGAAGACTTGGGGAGGCAGGGGTCTTCAGTGGGTTTGCAAAGACAGCGTGGTGCATTCTGGAAACTGGAGGTGATTTGAAGTGGCTGGAGTGTGAGTGGGTACTGAGTAACCACCTCTTTCAGGAGTCCCCCTTCAAGCTGGGTTTGGTCCCCTCCTCTCCATCCCCAGTGTCCCCCTATAGGCCCATTGTACCACTGATCACCTTGGAATGGCTTGCTTCACCTCAAAGCCTTGCCTTTTGTTCTACTATATTCCAGTCCCTCACACATAGTAGGTGCTAAGAAACTGAATGAATGAATCTATAAATGAAGGAACTGATTCGTGTGGGGTCTCCTATGCCAGCTTGACTGGATTGGATTTTGGTCTGGGCAATTGGGAGCCATTGCAGGGTTTTGAGCAGAGAAGTCACCTGCTGTTGGGTGGAGAAAGCTTTGGAAAGGGTGGAAGCTGGGAGACCAGTTGTAGAGTTGGTCCAGGTGGGAGATGATGAGGCCTGAGCTGAGCTATTTCAGTTATAGGAGTTGATGATGATTAGTTGTGGTGGGAAAGGAGAGGGAGAGGAGGAGTCAGAGTGCATGGGAAGGGGTGGAGGTGGGGCCTAGGGTCCTAGATGAGGGAGTGGAGGAGCCTGGGGGCAAAGTGCCTAGAAGACCCCCAATGGGGAGGAGTCCAGCAGGTGGGAGTCTGAAGTCTGAAAGAGTAGTCTAACCCAGAAATGGAAAATAAGGAGTCATTCATGTGTAGTGACTGGGAAAAAAAACCACGTAATTCTATTTTTAAGAAGCTGGCTGTGGAAAAAAAAAAAAAAGAAGAGGCTGGCTGTGGTTATTTCTGCCTACATATAAGGCAACAGCAGTACAATACTTACAGAGCAGCTCTTGTCTGGAAAAATACTTTTAAGAGCCTTGATTAGCTGAAAAACCTTGGGTCTGCCTGGAAGCAACCTCACAGGGGAAGGAATGCTCTATTTTCCCTGGCGATGGGGAGTGGGGTTGGGTGCAAATGCTGGAGGGCTGGAGGAGGTCCCCACAACAGGGTTTCCTCAGGGTGAAAGGGATGACAACCTTGAGAAACCATGTCCAACATTCCATTTTAAATGACCCCTGGTGTGTAATTACCCTATATTTCAGAACCCAATAATAAGAAGGCAAGTAACCCAATTGAAAATAGGCAAAGGATCTGAACAGATATTTCTCCAAGGAAGATATACAGATGTCCAACAGCACAGGAAAAGATGCTCAGTATCACAGCCATCAGGAAAATGCAAATCAAAACCACAGTGAGCTGCCACTGCACATTTATGAGAATGACTAAAATCAAAATGACAGAAAATACAAGTGTTGAGAAGGGTGTGGAGAAATTGGAACCCTCGTGTCACTGCTGGTGGGAATATAAAATGGTACAGCCACTGAGGAAAACGTCTGGAAGTTCCTCAAAAGGCTAAATACAGAGTTACCGTATGACTCAGCAATTTCACTGCTGGAGACTACCCAAGAGAAATGAAAAGAGCATCCATTAAAAAAAAAAGAAAAAAGAAACCTGTACATGAAATGTTCACAGCAGCATTATTCACAATTGCCGAAAGATGTAAACAAGTGTCCATTAACAGACACATAGATAAACAAACTGTGGTGTGACCATATAATGGAATACCATTCAGTCATAAAAAGAAATGAAGTACTGACATATGCTACAATGAGGACAAACCTTGAAAATATCATGTTACGTGAAAGAAATCAGATGCAAAAGTGTTAAGATTGTAATGGTGGCACTAAATCTTCTATTTTTGAGATCTGGTTACAATCCCATCTTAACAGAAAGGTCACACATTGTGTACTTCTATTTATATGAAGCTTCCAGAATAGGCAAATCCATACAGACTGAAAGTAGATTAGTGGTTGCCAGGGGCTGGGGAGGAGGATAGAGAAGGATAGCTAATGGGCATGGGCTTTCTATGTGGGCCAATTGAAATGTTCCGGAATTAGATCATGATGATGGCCACACAACATTGTGAATGTGTTAGAAACTACTAAACTGTATGCACTTTAAAATGTTTAAACTGGGCCGGCCGAGTAGCTTGTTAGTTGGGAGTTGGCTTGGGAGCGTGGGCTCTGAGCAGCAGGGCTGCCGGTTCAGATTCCTCATGGGCCAGTGACGCTGCACCCTCTGCAACTGAGATGGTGAACAACAGCTTGACCTGGAGCTGGGCTGCAGTGAGTCTCCTGCAATGGCATGGGCTGCGGTGGGGCTGCAGTGGGCTGCGGTGGGGCTGCATTAGGCTGCGGTGGGCTGCTGTGAGGGGCCGGCAGCCAGCATCAGCTGCCGTGAGCCGCTGTGAGCGGCCATCCGATGCTCAGCCGGGCAGAGCGCAATGATCACAGTGCCAACATGGGCCAGTGAAGCAGCGTCCTCCACAACTAGACTGAGGAACAGGGAGACGGCGACTTGTCTGTTCCCCTTCCCTGATTCCCCAGCACTGTTCAGTCCCCCAATTCCCCAATAAAATCTAAAAAGAATAATAATAATAAAATAAAAAATAAAATGGTTAAACTGATTAATTTTATCTCAATACAAAAAAATTTTTTTTAAGTGTATGGGAACTCTCTGTACTTTCTTTTTCTTTCTTTTTTTTTTTTTTAAATGACTCTTAGCTTTCTCTTTTAGGAACCCTAGGAACATGTGAAATGTGTTTCTCTTTCTGGAGTGTTCTTTTTTAAAAGATTTTTATTGGGGAATTGGGGGGATGGGAACAGTGCTGGGGAATTGGGGGAAGGGGAACAGACAAGTTGCTATCTTTTTGTTCTTCAGTCTAGTTGTGGAGGACGTTGCTTCACTGGCCCAAGTTGGCACCATCATTGCGCTCTTTCCCGGGCGAGGCAGGTCAGTCGCCGGCTTCTGGACGGCCGCTCACAGCGGCTGCTGGCCGCTCACGCTGGCTGCTGGCTACACACGGTAGCCCATGGCAACCCACTGCCACAGGGGCTGCAGCCTACGCCATCGCCGGCGACCCACAGCAGCCCAGCTCCAGGTTGAGCTGTTGTTCAGCATCTTAGCTGTGGAGGGCAGTGTCACTGGCCTTCATATGTGGGATCCGAACCGGGGCCCTCTGGTGTCCCAAGCCAGTTCTTAACCATCGCACCACTCAGCCGGCCCTCTCTGTACTTTCTGCTCATACTTTCTGTTAACCTAAAAGTACTCTCAAAAATAAAGTCTATTAATTAACAAAACAAGAACTGACCATGAGGAGTATGAAGTCTGTGGCCCTGGGCCCCTTCATGCCAACTGCAGGCAGCTGGTGGTTTGGACCCCCGCTTGTGCATTCAACATCATGGCCAGCCTGCGCCTCCTCAGCCCCTCCAGGGCCCATCCCTTCCTTTTTCTGAGTGAGGACTGAGCTTCCCATAGGCAACCTGGCCTCCTGCCTAGAGCCAGACAAAGGCATGTTGCCTTTGACCCTCATGACAAGCCAATGAGGAAATGGGGGCTCAGGGAGGTCGGGACATTTGCCCAGATAAGTCAGTGGTAAGTGGAATAGCTGGGAGGGGGCTTCAGATGTGTCTGGCCCCAGCATAGGCAAGAGCGAGGCATTGCTGTTGGGCCTGTTCCCATGCAGCCTCTGGACAACAATGCTCTGAGACAAGAGACATACAGTCACTGCCCCAGAAACACAGACACACATTCACACACACTGAAACATGGACACACACTCCCCATACACACGCCCACTGATAAACACATTCACACACACACCCTCTCACTGAAGTACAGTCACATCCATTCTCTCTCTCTCTCTCTCTCTCCCTCTCTCTCTCTGTCTCACACACACACACACAGAAAAACAAACATATATGAAGTTAGACAATTAAGTTTGTGAACTCATTCTAGAAAAAGTGCTACATACTTCATTGTTGAATATCACTACGGTCACCTTTGAAGTACTCCCCTTAGGAAGCTATGCACCAATACCAGTGCCTACTCTACCCTTCAAAGAAATTTTGGAATTATTTTTCTGGAATGGCCATCAGAGCCGTCATTGTATTATCCTTGATGTCCCGAATGTCATCAAAATGTCTTCATTTCAATATTTCCTTTATCTTCGGGTAAGGAAAGGAGTCATGGGGGGCCATATCAGATGAGTAGAGAGGGTGTCCCAATACAGTTATTTTTTTTTAAAGATTTTATTGGGGAATTGGGGAAGGGGAACAGTGTTAGGGAATTGGGGAAGGGGAACAGCCAAGTTGTTGTCCTTCAATCTTAGTTGTGGAGGGCACAGCTAGCTCAGCTCCAAGTCGAGTTGCCATCCAGCTGCCCATCGGCGGTTCGCGGCCGCTCAGCTCAAGGTGCTGTGTTCAATCTTAGTTGTAGGTGGGCATAGCCCACCATCCATGTGGGAGTCAAACCGGGAACCTTGTTGCCAAGAGCACACGCTCTAACCACTGAGTCAACCGGCTGCCCATCAGCAGCTCAGGGCAGCTCAGCTCAAGGTGCCGTGTTCAATCTTAGTTGTGGGTGGGCATAGCCCACCATCCCATGAGGGAGTTGAACTGGCAACCTTGTTGTTAGGAGCACGTACTCTCACCAGCTGAGCCATCCTGCCACCTGTTGGCAGCTCAGCTCGGGTGCAGCTCACTGGCCCATGTGGGAATCAAACTGGTGACCCTGTTGCTCAGAGCTTGTGCTCTTAACCACCTGAGCCACTTGGCCGGCCCCAGTTATTTGTTTACTGGCTAAAAACTCCCTCACAGACAATGCCGTGTGAGCTGGTGCATTGTCATGATGGAAGAGCCATGAATTGTTGGCAAAAAGTTCAGGTCGTTTTCGTCTAACTTTTTCACACAGCTTTTTCAGCACTTCCAAATGGTGAACTTGGTTAACTGTTTGTCTGGTTGATACAAATTCATAATGAATAATCCCTCTGATATCAAAAAAGTTTAGCAACATTGTTGCAACAAGGTCATGAACTTACCGTATTTCCCCATGTATAAGACTCACCTTAATTTTGGGGCCCCAAATTTGAAAAAAAGATGTATTACATAAAGTTATTAAACTCAAGTTTTATTCATCGTAAAATTCATACAACTCCTCATCACTGTCAAAACTCCCAACCATTAACCTCTCCTCATCTGTGTCTGATGACGAATCACCTAATTGCCCTTTGCTCTTCAATCCATATCTTCAATTCCCTCTTTAAATGTGGCCATTTTGCTGACTTGCCTCCCATGGCCTTCTTCTGCCGTGGAGTTTTCAGTAGAGTTTCTTCTTCCCGTAGCCAGTCTCAGATTGTTTTCTCAGTTGGAGGAGGACCAAACTTACGTTCAGCAGCACGATTTCCATTCACTTTTGCAAACTGGATCACTTTTAACTTGAATTCAGCACTGTACGAAAATCTTTTCTGAGCCATTTCTGGGCAGAACGTGGCAAAACGTAACCTACCGTAATATACCGGTAACAAGTGCGAAACAATGAGCACAAAGACAAGCATGAAAAAGCGGGAAATGCAAGTTAAAAAACTACAACCACTGTATAAAACGCACTGTTTTTAGACCCCAAATTTTTCGAAAAAGGGTGTGTCTTATACATGGGGAAATGCAGTAATTGTCCGACTTCCTATACACATACAGAGAAACACAGATACATACAACTCACACAGACAGATACACGCACAGAAACACAGACTCAGACACACTCACACTCACACTAGGGGCTAGGCTTCAGCCTGTAGTTAAAAGTGCTGGTTACCTGTCCTGGGAGGAAGTAGGGGGAAGCCTGTTGGGGAGGGGCAAGGCTGGCTTGGAGTTTCCCGGGGCTGTGGGTCACTTGGATGAGGCAGGGCCTACCACCAGGTTCTGGGCCATCTGGTGCTCAGGTAGCCTGCTCTAGATGCTCGCTGGCACCTGAGAATGGGTCAAGGGGATTGGGCAGCTCTGGGGCCAGGGCAGCGTGCTCCTGGGGCTACCCCCTTCACCTAAGGCTAACTCTCTCCAATTCATTCACATCAGACTGTTGGAGCCTTTGAGAGTAGAGTGAGGTTAGGGCTCGTCGTTGGACCCTGCAGGTGACAGCTAATGGTAATAGTCATAATAGTGGTGATACTAGTAATGAATAAAGAACATTTACTAAATGTTTTCTATGCACCAGGCACTGTGCTGAAAGCTTTATCACCTATCCTCACAGCCAGTCTATAAGGCCAGTACTATTATTGTACCATTGTACAGAGGGGGAAACAAAGGTCTGCAGAGGCCAAACAACCTGTGCAGGCTGGTCCCAGACCCAGCGTGTATCAGTCAGCTATTGCTGCAATAATGCTGCTAACAAACCACCCCAACTCGAGGGATTATAGCAACAAGGATTTATGCATGCTATGGGTCTGCAGGGTGAGTGTGGGTTGGCTGGCCTGGTCTGGGCTGGGCTAGGTGGCTCTGTTTCAGTCTGCAGGTCAGCTGGACTGGACTGAGCCCAGGTCTTCTCCACATGTACTCGCTCTGGGGCCTGGGCTAAAGAGGCAGCTGTCACCAAGGTTGTGTGCTTCTCATGGTAGCCCCTGGAGCACAAGAAGCCATGGCAAGCCACACAAGCACATTTAAGGGCAGCTTTTGTCATGCCCACTCTCATTTCAGTAGCCAAAGCCAGTCACATGGTCAAGTCCAAAGTCACATGGCACAGGGAGGTCTGCTCTGCCCACAGTGAGAGGGGAAGAGTGAGGTTTGCTGAGCAATAATAATCCAGTCTCTCACTTAGGTTTAACTCAGAAGCCTGAGGTCACCACCAATATGTGACATTGCCAGCATTAGTGCATAGCAGTGAACAGGATGGGACAGAAGAGCCAGGCCCATTGGGACTGAGGTTCTGGCTCCAATACTTCCTGGTTGTTGGTTAAGTTTTCTGGGCCTCACTTTTCTCATCTGTAAAATGGATTGTTATGAGGTATAAATGGGATATTGTATTTCAAGTGCTTGGCACTAGGCCAGCACATAGAAAATATTCAATACATAATAGCTGTTGTTATTATCTATCTGTCCTCAAGTAGGGGTCACAACCCCCTCCTCGGAACCATTTGGAAATGTTTGTAGGGTGTTTCAGGTTGGGGATGCATTTCAAGGGTGAGGGCCAGGAACACTCAACATTTGCAAAACCAACCCACTCCACAAAGAACTGTCCCACTCAAATGCAGATCACTCTCATCAAGAAACCTGAAAGGCTCTAACACGGGCACTTCCTGTTACCAATGGAGAGACTGAAGCCTCGTGAGGAGCAAAAGCTAGACCAGGAAGTGGCCCTGGGGTCTTCCATAAATCCAGTGAGTCTGTTTGCTGCTGGGATGCTGGCTTCTCCGTGGGCGACTTTCTCCTTCGATCTGCAGCACCGGCTCCTGTCCTGCCTGGTTTCACAAGGGAGGCGGGGATGTCAGCATGCACAAGGACACACTGACCAAGCAGCAGGGGCTGCTGGCAAGGGTCTGGGATGACAGCTTACCCCGCTGTTGTCCTGCACACCATGGAACCTGGCTGTGTCTGAGCCGCCCTCCTGAGCTAGTCTATAAAACCCCAGGAGTTTTATGAATCAATAAGAGCAACACTCCAGTGGGTGACGACAGACCAGGTAATTCAGAGGAAAGAAATTAGTTGATTTCACTGTCCCTCTGCTGAGACCTGAGGTTCACAGCGACGTCGGCTCATGCCCCGGAATGGGCAGCATGATGTCATGCGCTGAGGAAGCAGCAGTGAGATAGAAGACCACAGGCAAACAGGAACATGGCCACAGTGGAGGAGATTAAGGCCTAGACCATAACAAAAGCAAAGAAAACAACTTTAGAATAGCTAACAGACAAATTCAAACTGCAGAGCCCACCAGAATTATCAGCCCAGGTGCAAGGGGCCAAACAGCTTGTAACAAACAAATTCAAACTGCAGAGCCTGCCAAGATTAACTGCCCAGGTACATGGGACCAATCAGCTCTGACTCAGAGACATTATAATTCCCAGCGCAGACCAGCTTGGAGGTGGGGGGTGGGGGTGGCATTTCACTTTCAGATTTCCCCTCTCTTCGGAGAGCTTTTCTCTTGTGCTTTTCAATAAAACTGTACTGCTTAAACCTTGCCTCTTGGATCTGCGTTCCCATTCTTCAGCGACTGCAAGATCACGATCCCGGGAACACACCAGGATCCGATATCAGCAGCACTTGGGTGATGTTGAAGCCTGAGACACACAGCCTGCAAGAATCATGAGGCGGTATAAGACAAAACCCACCCAAGGGGCAGTCTGCAAAGTGCCTGGCTCTAGTCTCCCCAAATGTCAGCATTGTGAAAGACAAAGATAGACCAAGGAACATTCCAGATCAAAGCCAGTTAAAAGGAATACATGGCCCTGCAGTGGGGCCTAGATCTGAGAAAAACCACATCGGGAAGGCCGTTTTCAGGATGGTTGGTGAAATTCCAACATGGCCTGTATGTTTGATAAGCTCTTGTATTAGTGACAAACTTTCCGATATTGATTATTGTATTGAGGGCTCACAGGAGACTGACGTTGTTCTTAGGAGATACTCACTGAAGTCTTCAGGACTGAACAGTCTTACTCTCAAATAGTTAATAAAAAAATAACTTTATGTACACAGATAAAGCAAAGGAAATGATAATAGGTAAATCTATTTTTTTAGGATGTATGGGTGTTTATTGTATAATCTTGCAATTTTGGGGTGGGTTGGAAATTTTTCAAAGTAAAAAAATTTTTAATCATTTAAATGTTATAATAGTCTCATTTATTTAATTAGTAACTTCAAGAGATTGCTAAAACTAAGGCTTTTGTGTCTTTGTGAAAGAAGGCATTGGTAAATAGTGCAAATAAAACACTATTCTAGGGTGGCCGAGTGGCTCAGTTGGTTAGAGCGTGTTCTCTGAGCAACAGGGTTGCCAGTTCAATTCCCACATGGGCCAGTGAGCTGTGCCCTCCGCAACTATTGTAGATTAAAGACAACAACTTGAGATGAACTGCCGCTGAGTGGCTGGGCGGCTCAGTTGGTTACAGTGTGTGCTCTTTTTTTTTTTTTTAAAGAAGCACAAAATATAGAAGAGCAGAGAGGAGGGGAAGAATGGGACCGGGAGAGGAGGAGAGGGGAGGGGAGGGGAGGGGAGGAGAGAAATTTCTAGAGGCATTGGTAAAAGTAATAGGACAATTTAGAAGAAAAACAGTATAACAGAATAGACCTAGTAACTGAAGAGGAAGAGAAAGGACTTCACGCAAACAGAGGATGAAAAAGGCCAAACCTGTGTTGCAGTTGTTATTGTTATCCATGTTTCACAGCTAAGGAACCTGCATCACAGAAAAGTTAAGGAACTAGGCTAAAGTCACAGAACCAATAAGGAAGAGAGCCCCAATCTGAGTCCAGGTCTGACTGTCTGGGCCTATGATATTGAAATTCAACTCTTTTTAGACCTTTGAAAATATAAAATGTGAATCTACAATTATCTCAAAATAAAAATTTAATTAAAAAACTTTATAACATTCTTATTGCTGTCCTTTATTAGTAAATTAGCATTGTTCCAGCCACAACCCCTTAGCCATACCCCCACTGTGACCAAGGGTCTGAAAATGGAAGGTGGTGGCTGGGGGTCATCTCTGTCATGAAATGGAAGAGAACTAGCAGAGTCCTACAGAGTTAGGAACCTCTATCTTTAATAGGCCTCATTAAATGCCAGTTCTAACCAACAGAACCAATTTGCCAAAAAACGATAAAGTTAATGTTTGACAGCCCCAAAAGTCAACAGCAGACCACCTGGGAACCTTTAACTATGCAAAGTGCGAAGGTACGCCATTGAGGGACCTCGACACTGACAGGATGACGCATGAAGATGGCTGCTTGTGCCACATAAAGTGTAAGTTGTGTGGAAGAGTGGGTCACAGGAGACAGGGGAGAGGACAAGGTGAGAGAAGGACGGAGAGACAGGAACCAGAAATGAGATGATGGGGGAGCAGCGAGCAGAGGGGGGGTGGAAAAGAGGACAGAGAAGAGGAGAAATCAGAGATGCTGAGAGGGAGAAACAAACTACGGCCCAGACACAGACAGGTTAGGATCTGAGTCTCTGGGGGCAGTAAAAGGCAGCTAAGAACTCTTAGTGCAGAAAGCAGGGTGTGGGCCCTCTCTCTATATGGAAAATTAAAGCAGCCTACAGTTCACTGACTCATCTGGGCTTCCTACTTCTACTCGTTTCTCCTCTACCTTCCGAAGGAGCTCCAGAAGACCTCCTGCCTTAATAGTCACCATGCTCTCCAAAGCTCCAGAGCAGGTCCAGTGCTGTCCCCAGCTCAGCTGGGATAACCGACACCCCTTTCAAGTGGCACCCTTCAGTGTTTCTGTCTGCACCAAGGTCTCCCAGTGGGGCCTAAACTCAAGTTCGGACTGGCGAGGCTCCCTGTGAATGGCATGACTGGTGGGGGTCAGGAAAGCACTTTCAGTTTTAAATAT
Source organism: Hipposideros armiger (assembly GCF_001890085.2). Classification (NCBI taxonomy): domain Eukaryota; kingdom Metazoa; phylum Chordata; class Mammalia; order Chiroptera; family Hipposideridae; genus Hipposideros; species Hipposideros armiger. The sequence continues at coordinate 1,294,197 of NW_017731614.1, read as the reverse complement.
ATATTTCCCTTATGGCCCAGTATGGTGTCTGAAATTCCACTAGTAGAAATTCCTTCCTCTGAGTTAAAATATAAATGCCCCCCACCTCCAAAAAAAAAAAAAAGGCATAAATGCCCTTGGAAAGAGTGGTACATCAGTTGTTCTGCTCTTATTTAGCCTCTGCCAAGAACTTAGCTTTTCAGGCTGTCTCCCAGTTTGAAATGAAACAGGGACCTAGGAGGATATAATGGAGGGGCCACGTGGAGGACAGACCCAGGACTGAATGTCAGGGTGCTTCCTGGGAAACTTCCACCAATGACCAATGCAGGAAGTGGGGGCAGGCAGTCAAGGGGCAGAAAAAGCACACTGGCTGACTAAAGAAAAGGGAAGTTGTCAAAAGGGGAGAGAGCAGCACAGGGAAAGGGGATTTCTAACATGATTAAAAATACATTCTCCTCCAGTTGCATACCTTTTCCCAGGGCTCACCATGGAGATCGGGATGGCAAGGTTGCCCATATTGCTACTTGGAAGTCCCAGAAACACAGAAGAAAATCCTATTCAAGTCCTAAAACTAACTCCCAGCAGACAAGAAACCAGCTCCGGGTTAGCTGCCACAATGTGTGCTCTTAACAACAAGATTGCTGGTTCGATTCCCGCATGGGATGGTGGGCTATGCCTTCCCGCCCCCC
>NW_017731614.1:1288044-1292895 GCF_001890085.2 Hipposideros armiger | reverse complement strand
CTATATCCTCTGTGCTTCTGGGGTCAATCCTGAGGAAATAACCCTAAACTGTACTCCATGCTTTAAGCGGACCCATGTGCCATAGGAGGGAGTGTCTTAGCTGAGATCCACCCAGTCCTTAGCCCTAATCATGATTGCTTTCAGCTCTTCCTTCCCAGCCTGTGCATAGCCCCTGCTGAGCAGTTTTCATGCTATTGTAAGACCTGCTTACACTCTCTGAGCTGTGGGCAAGACCTGACTGTTATGGTGCACTCGCATAGCCTTTTAGTCCCCGTAATACTCAGTAGCACTTGGTGTTCCACTCCTGGAACCATGAAATGGAAAACGCTATCTTCTCCTAGTGTCTGGTCACTCACCCCTCCCCTGACCACTGTTGCTGGACTAGAGCTGGTCACCTGACCTACTCTAGTCTGGTCTAGCACCCACACTCTCAGCCACCCTTTGTGGTCCATGAATGGACACCTGGCCCAGGTGGAACCAACGGGACCTTGTCTCTGGGGTTGGAACAGAAGTGTATTGTCAGGCGATGTTTTCTAGCTTGTCCCACTGTGTGTAGGAAAACAAACTATGGGACCTCAATCCCTTGAAATCTACTGAGATTTGCTTCATGCCTCGGCATCTGGTCGATTTAGGCAAATGTTCTGTGTGACCTTGAAAACAACATAGGTTCTGCAGTTGCTGGGAGGACAGTTCTGTAGATATCAATGGCATAGAGCTGGTTCATCATGTTCAAATTCATAGCCCTGTGGGGTTTTACTGACTTTCAATTACTAAGACAAATATTTTAAGTTTCACAAAATGCCTGTATTGTCACAAACATCTAACATTCATTTAGACTTACCTATCTTCGTGCCCTTCATCCCTTTCTGCAGTCCTGGGCTTCTGGATGGGATCCCCCTTGTCCTGAGGCTGGGGTGAATTCTCTCTGCCTTTGTTTGTCTGAAAATATCTTTACTTTGTCTCAGTTTCTGAGGGGTAATTTCACTTGAGTAAAATTCAGTTCTGGCCTTCATTAATTTATTTATTCCTTTGTTCCATGAGTGCCTAAAAGGTGCTGAGTGTGCTAGGTGCAGGAGATGTGGTGGTGGCCAAAGCAGGAAAGGTCCTTGCTCTCTGAGAAGAGAGAAAAGAGTGTGCCTGGCCTATCTGGGACCTCGGGGCCATGGTGAGGATTAATGCTTTGCCTCCGTCCTTATAGGAGCAGTCAGGCTTCTCAGAGAAGATGAAACTTTAACTGGAACCGGAAGGGTTGATGTGAGGAAATGAAGCAGAGAAGGGAGCAGGAACGTGATAGGTTTTGAGTACTTAATATTTGAGTAAGTGCTGGGTCCTGCGCTGGATCCTGTGCTGGGCTTTTTATGTCATAGCCTTCATCTCAGGAAGGCAGGACTGAGTGGTGGTAAAAGGCTAGGCTTGGCTCCGGGCTGGCAGCTGTCAAGCCTGTCACTTACTCAGCTGTGTGACTGTGGGCCAGTCCCTTCCACCTGAGTTGGTTCTCTGATCTGGAAAGCCAGAATAACACACCTTACTTCACAGGGCTGTCAGGAGGCTTAAAGGAAACTTGCTGAGCACAGAGCCTGCAGCATTATGAGCTCAAATATCCCAGCTATTTATTATTTTTTTTTTTAGATTTTTTTACTGGGGAACTGGGGAAGGGGAACAGCCAAGTTGTTGTCCTTCAATCTTAGTTGTGGAGGGTGCAGCTAGCTCAGCTACAGTCCAGTCGCCATCCAGCCGTCCATCGGCAGCTCGCGGCCGCTCAGCTCAAGGTGCCGAGTTCAGTCTTTAGTTGTGGGCAGGTGTTGCCCGCCATCTTGAACAGGCAACCTTGTTGTTAGGAGCAGGTGCTCTCACCAGCTGAGCCATCCTGCCACCTGTTGGCAGCTCAGCAGCAGCTCAGCTCGGGCGCAGCATCATTGGCCCATGTGGGAATCGAACCAGCGACCCTGTTGCTCAGCACTTGTGCTCTTAACCAACTGAGCCACTCGGCCAGCTCCCTAGCTAGCATTTTCTCTTCTACTGAGAGTCAGAGAGGGTAAGTCACTTGCCTCAGGCCACACAGCCAGAAAGTGGTGAGGGACTTCAAATTTCATGTGATTGGTTTGATTTTCTATTCACAGACCCATCATCCTCCTCATTCCATAGACGGGGTCACTGAGGTCCAGAGAAGTGCTTTGCTGAAGAACTCAAAATTTGGGAGTGGTGAAATCATTCATTCATTCATTCATTCATTATTGAGTGCCTGCTTTGTACCAAGCGTGATCTAGGTGCCAGAAGAGAGTTGTGTATAAACAGATAAAAATCCCTGCCCTCATGCAGCTCCCATTCTCCTGGGGGAGGCTGACATTATACAAAATAAATAAGTGAAAAAAAATAAATTTGTTAGATGGCAATTTGGGCTGTGGAGAGAAATAAAGTTGGGAAGGGGATGGAGAGTATAGGGGGAAGTTGACATGTTCAATAGAATGGAAAGGTGATGCTTGACCAGAAGGAGGTGAGGGAGGGAGCTGTGAGGACATCTGAGGGTACAGCATTCTAAGCTAGTGCAAAGGCCCTGAGGTGAGGGTGTGCCAAGGGTGTTTCAGGAACAGCAAAGAGGCCAGCAGGAAAGTAGGGGTTGTCTGAACTGTGGATGCTGAGGGGCCTGGGAGGCTCTGCCAGCACCAGAGTCCTTGCTGGTGATTCCTGGGTCTTGGACCACTGGATCCAGGTAAGTCCATTCCTGAGCCTTCTTCCCAGCAATAGAAGGTCGCTGGGACTCCTTCCTGAGCCCTGGGCAGAAGGGAGGGTTGACTCATGACAACAGCGCTGCTCTCCCCCAGCTCCTACCCAGGCTCCTGCTGAACCTGTCACTCTCTGGTTCCTGGACCCTCCACAATTTGGCCTGAATTTAGGAGGAGGGGCGCTGGGAATCATGGCCACCCTATTGGTTTTAAAGAACTCCTGATGACGTGGTTTCTAGTGATGCAGGTGAGGCTGTCTGGAGAGCAGCTCTGGTTGCCTATCCTGGCTCCTCACCCTACATTCTCCTGGGAACTTGGCAGGCCATGAGCTGCCACCCAGCTATCCTGGGCCCTAGTGCTGGCCTGGTCCTAAACCCCAGAATGTCCATGAGTGTCATGAGTGTGATCTTAACAGCTGAGTCTCAATTATACAGAAAGGAAGGTGACAAACATTTATTGAGAACCCACTGTGTGCTGGCCACTTTTGTGCATATTCTTACCTCTAATCCTTACCACGGCCATGCTCAAGAGATTTTATTATACCTATTTTATGAGCAGAAAATAGATTCAGAGTAGGGAAAAGTTCAGGTTTTACTCAAAGCCACCCAATAAGCAAATGTTGATTTTAGCAATAAGAGCCCATTTTAGTGATTGCTGGGAGCCAGGCAGCCAGCAGTGCCATTGCCATTGGAGAAGGTGAGAGAGGAGGGGGAAGGAAATGCAGAAATGGCTTTTAGTTTTGATCTCCTTATAGTAAGGGTCAAACTCCTGGCCAGAGAGGCCATCTAGAGATATTTGCCCTGGAGCTACCTGGGAGATGTTCACTGATTAATGGCTCCATATTTGAAGAGCTATCAAGAAGCAAAAAGAGATAACCCTGAGGGTAGAAAGCAGCTCTATTTGTTAGAGCTTAAGGAAGGGTGACTTTGGGTCTGCACCTTGAATAAACACCTTATCCAACAGTGGAGCAGGCTACCTCCAGAGGTGATACACCTCCCATCACTTGAGGCATGTAAGCTGAAGTGACTTTTCTATTTGCCAAAGGCGCCAAAGAAAGACTATTCCAGTGAGAGGTGTTGGCCTCAATGACTTCCCTACAAGTCCTTGGACTGGGGAGTTTTTAAAGGGTCCGGCAAAGACTATTGCCCTAAAATATCTTCCGCAGGAGGGTTTTAATATGAACAGCCCCAGTTACATTGGAAACTGTAGTCTGGCTTCTGTATGTCTGGATGTTTCATTTTCATAGAGGGAGAGCGGCAGGGGTTCGGTTGGGGTGGAGGAGTGGATTCCCCTAGTTGCTTCAGCTCTGGTGTGACCTCTGAGGTTTACCTTCTTTGCTCCCAGATAAACCAAACACACAACAACTCATTTTCCTGGCTTAATTAAACCACGGGAATGGCCAGATAGGTCAGGAGAAAGCTGAGGCTTCTGTGAAGTAGACATGTAATTAAGACAGGCTAGTTAGTATAACATCAGGCAGTAAGGAATTCCCTGGTAGGCTGAGCAAAAGAACAAAAACACTGGCCATTCCTTATGTGGCAGAGGGCCCTAGACAAAAGTGTATTGTCTAGGGACCACATGGCTACCAAGGCTTCGTGTTTAACATTTCCTAATTCCTACCTTACCTGGGAGCCAGTCAGAAACTAACACAATGCCGCATGTCCTAATAAGGAATCCTAGCTGTTAACCTGGAAACCTCAGGGTATATAGCTCCGAGACCTGTCCGGATCAGGGGTCAGCCTCTGGATATGAACCCGCTGAGCCAGTGCCGGCATCAATAAACATTGCTTCCCGAGCCTTGGTGTCCCGTCTCTGTCACAGGATCCCACAACACTTGCACTAGCCATTTCTTTCAAAATTATAAGATAACTCCCCTTACTGGAACAGAGATGTCAATCATACCCCAGAGCAACTGCCGGGGTCCTGCCTCGGTGTTCCAGTGAACAACACCTGAAGTGGGGGTAAGGCTTAGAAAGAAAGAAAGAGACAAAGGGGGTCCGGGAGGACTGGAAGCATTCTTAGCAACCAGCCTCGAGTTTATTTTTCCTCCCCATTATATACCTCCAGAGTACATGCAACACAGAAGGGATAAATATGCATTACCTCATTAAAAGTACATCATTAGCTA
>NW_017731614.1:1278645-1286549 GCF_001890085.2 Hipposideros armiger | reverse complement strand
TAAAATAAGATAAACTAACCATTTTTCCTTTTTACACACTAACTGCTTTTTTTTGCTTCTGTATCCAGCTTCAGCTATAAATTCCTTACCCACCAAGACTTAGCTGCTGATCTCTCCCTTCGAGAGACAGTCCCAGGTCTGGTCATAAAGTCTCTGGAACGAAAATCTTTTGTGCAAGTTTTGTTAAGAAGCTGTAAACCTAACACTGTTGTTCAGCATCTTAGCTGTGGAGGTCAGTGTCACTGGCCCTCATATGTGGGATCCGAACCGGAGCCCTCTGGCGTCCCAAGCCAGCTCTTAACCAACGTGCCACTCGGCCAGCCCGGGCATCCCATTTTCTGAGTACGCCCTCCTGCTCGGGAGCTGTAACCTTTCTCTTGCTTTAATAAAACTACCCTCTGCTACAAACTCTACATCTCTGGTCCATGTCTCTATTCTTTGGCTTCACGAGACTATGACCCCGGCACAAGAAATATCCTACATCATAATGGGGGCGGGCGAATGCTCACTAGGAGCCGTCCCCCTTTGCGGGCTTCCCAGAATTGACTCTGGTTCCCACAGGCCCTGCCTGGACACGGAGGAGTGGAGCTCCTGACTGTTGTAACAGTGGTCAGAAGGCAAACCAGGCCTTAGCAGCCCCATTGATTATTTAAGCACTTCCCACTGCACCGCGTGGAGCGTTCAGGTCCCATGTAGTATTTCCATTTTACTTTTGAAAAACTGAAATTTGCCCACAGTCACAGAACTAGAGCCTGCTCCAAAGCCAGAGTCTTTCCGGGTCTCTTTGGTGGGCCTGTCCCATCCTAAGGATGTAGTGATGGTTGGGCCTGTCTGTAAAGCCCTCAGCAACGGGGAACATCCAGTGGTGGCTCAGTAAATGCTCTATTAGACTGGTAGGTGCTTAGTGTCGTGGCTGCTTGCTGGCGGGTTGTAAAAGAATTCATAAGGCAGGTAGAAATACAGATTTATTAAAGTAAGAGAAGGGTCAGCTGGGCAGAGTCTGCTGGAAACTGCTGCATGGAGTCTTTGTCTCACCTACTCTCCTCTTCATGTGGGATTACTACGGGCAGGAAGGGATCGCACGCACGTTTCCATAACACCCGCCTGCATTCAAGGGGTCTCTATAATTTCTAGCGAGGATGTAAATGCTTCAGCCTGTAGTGAAATTTTCTATGGAGTTCGGCTTTGTCCGTTGAGGTGGGGAAAGCAGTTAAACTGGTTATTGCAATCTTTGCATACATTATGTAGATTTAAGTTGGAGCCAAGAGTGGATCCCATACAGATGCAAAACCTCTCCCAAGTCACAGGGTCAAAGTAAACAGAACCATTGAAACTGGTATGCACAGTGAATGTACAGCAAGTGGAGCCATCAAGGCCTGGCAGAAAGAAGGCAAAGAAAAGAAAGCTTTCAAACAGTCCCAAGCTAAATTACACTTATTAAATCGAATTATACCAGAGATCCAAATCTCAGAAGATTTAGTGCCACCGTTACAATCCCGTCTCCTCACTTAGGGCCAAGGTGGAGAGCAGCTCCCAGCTGGACTTAGTGCAAAATATGGGAAATCTGTTGAGTCCATTTCCCCATATATGTAATACCTGGGGCTCTATTGGGACCCAACCATCTAAAATCCCACCTACTTTTCTCAACCCCTTCCCTCCCACTCTCAACTCCTCCACAGCTCACCAGCCTTTTCTGGGCTCCTGAAGTGCAAACAAGGTCTCTTCCTAGTCTGCCCTGGCCCCACACTTTGCATGTCTGGCACCTTCTCATCTGCTCAGCCCTCCTTCAGAGGCCTTCCCTGAGCATTCTAAGGCAGAATCCTTTGTAATCATCTGACCTAATCCACAGTTTTTTCCATCATAGTACTTATCCAAGTTATAATCCTTTATTCATGTTTTGTTTCATATTTCCATTAAGAGATAGTGAGGGCTGGGACCTTGTGTTTGGTGCTGGTTACTGTACCACAGCACACAGCTGAGTTCAGCAAATACCGGGTAAATGAATAAGTCTAAGGAACGAAGGAACTGGATGTGTCTCTGGCTGGGACAAAGATCGTACAAGCCGCGTGGGCGGGGGCCTAGTGTACCGTAGGCTACCAGGTGTGCTGGGTCTGCACTGCATCTGGGCAAACAAATCTCAGAAGGGGGCGGGGGCAGGAGGCCCAGTCTGCAGGGGGCTGCGCACAGATACTTATACCTACTACCCGGCAGTCTCTGGCCTCTAGCCCCCACCTCCGTCAGGCAAGGACAGGGACGCCAGGTCAGTTGGCGGGCCGGGTGCGGGAGCCGGAGACCAAAAAGGACAAAACCGGAGGCCGAATACGAGCGGACTCTGCCGCGTGGCCGCCTCGAAACCGGCAGTCACTGCAGCATACGACCCTGGGACTTGTAGTTCTCGGCTCAAGAGACCGTCGCCAGCTCCAGGAAAGTGGCGCGTCGCGGAGACGGAGAACTACATTTCCCGGAAGGCCGGCAGAAGTGATAGTCACCGGGAAAGCGCCCCGGCCGAAGGCGCTTCCCCAGCGCAATGGGGCCGGTCCTGGAGACGAGTGGCTGCCGGGAGGCTCCCGCGTGGTCCCTCCAGAGGTGGTCCCCGGGTTGAGAGAATTTGAAGGTCAGGGAGCAGAGCCTATGAGCAGCTCCCTGGCGGGGCCAGACTGCTGCGGAGGCCTCGGCAATATTGACTTTAGGCAGGTAATGTACTGGCTGGGCCGCGTTGGTACCGGGAGAGGGATGCTGATGGCCACCGGGTTTGCGGGCCTGCGGGCACCGCCTCCAACGCCCGGTGGGCGGGTCCACCGTTACCAGGCAACGGGGTAGGGGTGTAGTGTGGGGGCGAGGTTACGTGTGCGAGGGCGTTAGCGTGAACCTCCGGAATTGTACGAATCTGTGAGATGTTGTATGTGGGCCTTTGGGATTGCGTGCCTTTGAGATTTTAGTTTATGAGATTGTGCGCCTCTGAAATTATGAGCCTCTGAGATTGTGAGCCTCTAAGATTGTGTGTGTGTGTGTGTGTGTGTGTGTGTGTGTGTGTGTGTGTGTGTGTGAGCGAGCTTTTGGGATTGTGTGGTCAGAGTTGCTCTGAGAGTGTGTGTCTTGGAGTCTATGTGACTAAGCATGTGTGAGTGTGACAGAGGCATGTGTGTTTGGGAGTGTGGCTGTTGGGGGCATGTGGATGTGTGGGAACTGTGAGGGTCGCTGCTTCACACATCCCCGCCCCCCCAGGAGGCCAGCTCTGCAGGTGAGGCAAGAAAATAATTTGAACCTGGGCTTCTCCCTGGCTGGCCCTGAGCCCGCTGCAGAACTCATCCTCCTTCCTGGATCTATGGATGGAAATGGTTTACAACCTGTAAAGCACAGCATTGGGAGGATGGGATGGGATGGGATGGGATGGGTGGGCCCTGGTGTCTGGAGACCTGGCTGGCTGAGGTGGCAGCCCCTTTGCAAAGTCATAAGCCAGAGTTTGCCTTTTCATGGCATCCCTCCCCAGGCTCCAAATTCCAATGGCTTTTCCTCTCTTCTGCATTCTCCATTTTATCAAAGCTTCCTCTTAGATTCTTGATTCACTTTTTTCATCAGTCATCTACTCACTATGGAGCATCTAGTTCATTCACTCCCTTTATTCATTCATTGATACAGCTGATCTTTGAGAACCTGGTGTTGGGGGGACAGTTGAAGTTCTCTCGCTGAGCTTTCATTCTAGAGTTGGAGACAATAAGCATGGAAACAGAAAATTCTCTGAAGGAGATAAAACTCGTTAATGTTTTAGAGAATAGCTGGTGGAGGGGTGAAATTGAAATTCTGAGCTAGCCAGTTCCGTATCTGTGAGGTGATCTGAGACCTGAGGGACAGGCCAGTGGGGCCAGATGCTCTTGGTGGAGGGACGGCAGGGAAGAGGCCTCAGGAGGAAGTACTGTTCAAGGCACAAAGAGGATGCTAGCATGTGGTCCCAAGGGAGGGAGTCATCAGGACAAGTAGAAGTGGGTGGGAAGCAGAAGAGAGGAAGACTCTTATTTTTCCAGTAAATTCTTCCTTAAGAATAACATAGATTTAGGGGGTGGCCAAGTGGTTCGGTTGGTTAGAGCGCGAGCTCTGAGCAACAGGGTTGCTGGTTTGATTCCCACATGGGCCAGTGAGCTGCGCCTGAGCTGAGCTGCTGATAGGCGGCCGGATGACTCAGTTGGTTAGAGCACAAGCTGTTTACAGCAAGGTTGCTGGTTCGACTCCCACATGGGATGGTGGGCTGCGCCCCCTGCAACTAAGATTGAACACGGCGACTGGACTTGGAGCTGAGCTGTGCCCTCCACAACTAAGATTAAAGGACAACAACTTGATTTGGAGCTGATGGGTCCTGGAAAAACACAATGTTTTCCTTCTCCAATTCCTAGACACTGTTCCCTCCTTCCCCAATTCCCCAATAAAATCTTGAAAGAAAAAAAAAGAATAACATACATTGAGATGAGCGATATATCACACGGTACAGCTCTAGCATTTTCACAAAATGAACATTCCCCTGTAACGAGCACCCAGATCAAGGTAGATCATCACCTCTCCCAGGGAGCCGCTCTCAGGAGGATGATTGTATTGATGGAATCCTTAGAATCTTAAATTGTAAATGATGTCAATGGCCATTAGAGAATCTCAGGACGAACATGGTCAGTGGTGGGACTGCAATTCATGTTTCTACCACAGTAAATCTCAGATGAAAAGGGCACTTGGAATGCCAAAGAGGGACCCTCGCATTGCATGGCTTGGGGTGGATGCTTCCTGGACAGTGACTTTGTGTGGGAGGGTGACTTACCATTAACTTGAGGTGGGGAAGCCTTCAAGCCAGAGGGCAGGATGCAAGGGGGCAGTGGGCTCAGTGCAGGCCCTGCTGGAGGGTTAGAGTCCTGCCCTCGGGTTTCTGAGAAAGTCCTGTGTTCAGGAACTAGAAGCAGGAGGTGAGAATCAGCCATGGTTAGGGGAAAGTTAACTGGGTGTGTGTGGGAAGGTGTTTTCTGCTCTTTCTTCCTTCACTCTAGAGCAGCGGTTCTCAACCTTCCTAATGCCGCGATCCCTTAATACAGTTCTTCATGTTGTGGTGACCCCCAACCATAAAATTATTTTCGTTGCTACTCTATAACTGTAATTTTGCTACTGTTATGAATCTTTTTGTTTTCTGATGGTCGTAGGTGACCCCTGTGAAAGGGTCGTTCGACCCGCAAAGGGGTCGCGACCCACAGGTTGAGAACCGCTGCTCTAGAGCCTGATGGGCCTGTGCAATTGGAGAGAGCTGGGAGCATTTCAGGGGACAGGTCAGGATGACCCTAGTTGACTAATGTTAGTTTTTCCACTGCTGCCTTACAGTTAAGCTTCTTGTTGCCAAGAGATTTTTCCTCAAAAAACAAAACAACACCATACATTATGTATTTGTTTTATGTGGTAGCTCTCCTCCCTCCTCAGTCAAAATCTACGGTTTTAAAAGATGTCAGTTCCTTGGGCCGGCCGAGTGGCACGCTGGTTAAGAGCTGGCTTGGGACGCCAGAGGGCCCCGGTTTGGATCCCACATAATGAGGGCCAGTGACACTGCCCTCTACAGCTAAGATGCTGAGCAACAGCTCGACCTGGAGCTGGGCTGCTGTGAGTTGCTGGCGACGGCGTAGGCTGCAGCCCCTGTGGCAGTGGGTTGCCATGGGCTACCGTGTGTAGCCAGCAGCCAGCGTGAGCGGCCAGCAGCCAGCGTGAGCAGCTGTCCAGAAGCCGGCGACTGATCTGCCTCACCTGGGAAGAGCACAATAATGGTGCCAGCTTGGGCCAGTGAAGCAACGTCCTCCACAACTAGACTGAAGAACAAAACGACAGCAACTTGTCTGTTCCCCTTCCCCCAATTCCCCATCACTGTTCCCATCCCCCCAATTCCCCAATAAAAATCTTAAAAAACAAAAAACAAAACAAGATGTCAGTTCCTGGCCTGAGTGAGTTTCAAGCTTACTCTTCACCGCATGGGCATCTGAACAGCAGGCTCGCCTGTGTGTTAGCCCTTTGCTGTCTGATAGGAATAGAATGTGTCACATTTAGAATTGAAACTTCTCTAGTAGCCACATTTTAAAAAGTAAGAAGAAATCAGTGAGATTACTTTTAAAAATTTTTTTTATAAAGGGAGGCCTCAAGGGACACTAGATCACGAACCTTCTTTTTTTTCCCCTTTTTAAAATTTTTATTTATTTTTTATTTTTATTGGGGAACTGTGTGTTTTTCCAGGACCCATTAGCTCCAAGTCAAGTTTTTGTTTCAGTCTAGTTGTGGAGGGTGCAGCTCAGTGGCCCATGTGGGGATCGAACCGGCAACCTTGGTGTTATGAGCACTGCACTCTAACCACCTGAGCTAACTGGCTGCCCCGAGGTTACTTTTAACATATTTGATTTAACCCAGTATATCAAAAGTATTATTCTGTCACGTGGCACTGTAAGCGCTCTATAGCCACACATAGCAAGTGTACCGAACAGTGCAGCTGTTGGGGATAATACCCCAGCAGTTGTCTTCTGGGCCTGTTCTACCTGGTATGGAATCTTGGTTTTGTTTTTAACTTAAAAAATCACCCTTGGAGTATGGAGTGTACCTGCCGCAGCCTACTTGACCAAGGCTCTTCTTTGCCCTCCCTGCGCCCCTTCCTTGGGATTCCAGAGCCTTGCTCCTCAGCTTGGCAGCAGCATGAAGCAAGCTGACTGGAGGGTGGATGGGAGCAGGGACTGCCAACTTGCTGTTCACAGGCGGGAACATCTCAAGGACTCAGAAGATGGCTCTAGTGGAGCCTAGGGGTGCTGGCATCTTGGAGAGCCCAGGTCAAGGTGGGCCTGTTTCATGCCCAGCTATCAGGTCCCTTTTCATATGGACTCATCTGCTCTTGTGTCACTTACTCAGTATAGGTGTCAAGAGGTGCACTTCAGTTTGTTGATCTGTCAAATGAGGTAATTGTAGGGCTCTGGCGAAGACCAAGATGAGATAAGGGTGCAGAGGAGCTTTATCAGTTATAAAGTACATCCCACCTGAGAGTGGTCTTCAGAAGGCAAAGCCCCTGTTTTCAGGAAGCTTTGAGGCCATGTTGTGGGACAGGCCTCTTTAGTCACACAGTCCCACTTTTGATAGGAGGCTAAACTCTGGTGACAGATATGAGATGTCTTGACTGCCCTCAGGGCAAGATGTTTGCCTGCTCTACAAAATTATTTTTAAAAATCTGTTATCACTTTAGTTAGAATAAATCTCAGGCCATTTTGTTGGATGACTTATTTGGTGAAGTTCTCAAGGACATCATTTTTGTCTTCAGTATTGTTTGGATCAAAGTCAAGACAGCAGGGTTGGTGCTTTCCTCTGCCTAAGCTTGGGCAGGTCACTTAAACTCGTGGAGCCTCAGTTTCTTCTGCTTCTATTGATATGATCGTATGGCTTTTCCTCATTCATCCGTTGAGATGGTGAATTACACTGATGTTTTGGTTGTCAAACCAGCCCTGCATTCCTGGGGTGACCCCCACTTGGTCCTGACATGTTATTCTCCGTATATATTGCAGGATTTGATTTACTGTTATTTTATTGAGGATTTTGGTGGCTATGTTCAGAAAGTATGTGGTTTGTAGTGTCTTTGTCTGGTTTCAGTATTAAGGTAATGCTGGCCTCTTAATGTGAGTTGGGAAGTGACCCCTCCTCTTCTGTATGCTGGGAGAGATTTTGTGGAATTGGTGTTATTTCTTCCTTAAGTGTTAGGTAGAATTCATCCAATGAAACCTCCAGGGACGGGAGCTTTCTTTTTTGGAAGGTTTTTTTTTATAAAGATTTTATTGGGGAATTGGGGGAGGGAACAGCATTGGGGGATTGGGGAAGGGGAACAGACAAGTTGCTATCCTTTTGTTCTTCAATCTAATTGTCGC
>NW_017731614.1:1245802-1276895 GCF_001890085.2 Hipposideros armiger | reverse complement strand
TGTAGAGGGCAGCGTCACTGGCCCTCATATGTGGGATCCGAACCGGGGCCCTCTGGCATCCCAAGCCAGTTCTTAACCAACGCGCCACTCGGCCGGCCCCCCACACTTTCTGATATGTTGTATTTTCATTTTCATTCCGTTCAAAATACTTAAATTTCCCTTCAAATTTCCTCTTGCCCGTGGATTATTTGGAAGTTGTGTTCTTTAACAAGTATCTTCCTATTATTGATTTCTAGTATAATTCTATTGTGGTTCAGGAACATATATTTATGCTTTCTTATTCTTTTAAATTTCATGTTTGTTTTATGGCCTGGAACGTGCTCTGTCTTGGTGAATGTTCCATGTGCAGCTGAGAAGAATGTGATTCCTCCTGGTGTGGGGTGTTCTGTAAATGTCAGTCAAGTGGTTGTTAGGTCAACACCAATTTTTTGCCTGTCTACTCTGTCAGTCACTGAGAGGAGTACTGAGTCTTCAACTGTATTTGTGAGTTTGTCTGTTTCACCTTTTAGTTCTATTACCGGAGAGTGGGCCTTTCTTGGCATGATGCCTTGGTTCCCATACAGAGGGTCGAACCTGGTGGTGTCCAGGCTTGGTTCCCATACCAGGGGTGGAACTCGGTGGTGTCTGGGCTTGGTTCCTACACCGGGGGTCAAACCTGGTGGTGTCTGGGCTTGGTTCCTACACTGGGGGTCGAACCCGGCTGTGTCTGGGCTTGGTTCTCATACCAGGGGTTGAACCCAGTGGTGTCCGGGTTTGGTTCCCATACCGGGGGTCGAACTCGGCGGTGTATGGGCTTGGTTCCCATACCGGGAGTTGATCTTGGCAGTGTCCGGGCTTGGTACCCACACCAGGGGTCGAACCAGGCGATGTCCAGGCTTGGTTCCTACACCGGGGTCAAACCTGGGCCTCTTTGAGGAAAACTGGGAATCCTAGCAGCTACGTTGCCAGAGGGTGGGCCCTCCTTGGCACGGTGTCCAGGTTCTTGGAATCTTGAACAAAGAATTTAATGAGGCACAGAAATAAAATGGTGAAAGAGCAGTTTATTAGGAGAAAAAGTACACTCCAAAGAGGTAGGAGTGGGCCGCAGCAGAAGGGAGTGACTCAAGGGCCATATTAGAAGAGAAAGTACACTCCAAAAGTATAGGAGTGGGCCTGAGCAAAAGCATGGCTCGAAAGGCTCAAAAGGTGCTGACTGGTGAGGACATTGGGAATTTTAATCCCTTTTTTTCTCTAGAATGGTTTGTTCCTGTCCAGCGTGGGACCACTTGATTGACACCTGTGATAGACAAGAGACTATTACCTTATCTTTTTAGACTGCGCGTGTTCCTTCCCAGAATTCAGTCTGTTATAATGATATTAATGAACTTCTGGGTATATGTATGATATTATAATGATTGTTTAATAAGGCCTAGGTGAAATGAAGGTTGTTGTCGCCTTTACTGTGCAGGTGTGAGTGACTAGTCTAATCTAGTTGGTATTTTGTACCCACTTGTTTCCTCGTAGGGGTAGATAATTATAACGAAAAGGGAAAGTTTTGGGTGGAGAGGGGAGGTCTTTTGGGTGGTTGCATTCTGTGGGTTGTGTTGGACATGCAGGAATTCAGAGACCTAATGCCTGTCTCTAACTACCTGTCTTGTTTTCCCCTTGAGAGACGTGATCCCCATAAAATCTCTATGGGAAGTTGAGGTACAGGTCTCTTTTTCTGTATCTGCTTTCTCTCGGGCAGGGGTGTAGAGTTGTCCCGGCCTATTGGGGGATTCACGGGACTCTCGTCCTAGCTGATCTCAGATGAGAGGAAGGGGTCTTGAGATCTGCCTGGTAGACCATGTTGGCTTCTTTGGTTGGGACTGGTAATCTTGGTGGGGTATCATCTGTATCCCCAAGGCCCCTGAATGAGGAAAAATAGATTTTATTATGGAGCCTGTGGCCATTCAACTGGTCATTTAGGTGGCGTTAATTGTCCAGGAGCTGGGCCCAGAAAGGGTTGGAAAGAACATTAGGCTTCAATGATTACAATTAACAAGTATAAATAAACTGATTCACAAAATAATTAAGAAACAGGGGGGTAAGAGCTAAGAAACTGGGGAAAAGGACACCTGAATTCCCTATAGGAAAGAAAACTTAGAGTTTTTCAGTGTGTGTGTGTTGGGGGTGCTCCTCACTTGGCCCATTTCAGTTCTGTCAGTGTTTACTTCATGCATTAGCTGCAGTTTTTTAATCTGAAAGATGGGCATGCCTCACAGAGTTGTTGTGTGGACTGAGTGGCTTAGTTATAATAGCTAACATCTATCAAAGTTCTTCTACAGGCCAGACACGATGCTAAATGCTTTCCTTGCAATATCCACTTTAATCCTCCTGACAGTCTCATAGAGGAGATGACACTATTGTTCAAAGTGTATGGAGGGCACGTGACATGCCTAAGCTTACAAAGGGCATCAAGCCTGGCCAGTCTGGGCGGACCCTGTCTTAGGACCGCTCTCTGCCCTGCCTCATGAAAGCCCTTTGCCAGGGCTCAGTGCCCAGTAACTTCTGGGTGAAGATCAGCCAGCTTCCTGTTATTACCACCTTTAACACATAATGCACATTTAAATAAATATACTTAGTAGCGCCAACCTAGTAGGCTCTACCTTGGTTCTTGAGGGTGACTGTAAAGAAAAGGGGTCTGCAGCTCACAATCACACAGAGGACAGTAGAGCGGGAACCCCAAGGGGTGATGATGAGAGCCTTGATGAGAGCCTTGAGAAGGGCAGGGCCCAGGCACAGACCTCACCCCCAGGAAGGGGGCTCGCTTTGGTCCCACTGACTGGGGAGCATGTGAGCCATCAGAACCTTCTGCACATGGCCCAGGACATAGTTCTTAAATGAAGAAGAAAGAATAAACATCTTTTCCCCTTCCCGAAGAGGGTTGTGGATTTAGGGAATCAGAGTAGCTCCTGGCCATTTCTTTTTATTGTGGGATTTAGGGACGCTTCAAAGCGGTGTTTTTCCAGGAATTGTCTGCAGCTGGTCACTGTCACATTATGATATTCCAACAAGCCTCCTGCCTAAATGGTTTCCAGGGCTGGCTTGTCCTCCAATTCCAGCACGTGGGCCACGTTCCTTGTGTTGCTATCCTCTCTCTGGCTATTCCTTAGAAGCATGTGTTCCCAAAGGGTGCCTCCAGAAAGAGAGAGGTGAGACATCTGTCTTAGCATTAAGCTAAC
Source organism: Hipposideros armiger (assembly GCF_001890085.2). NCBI lineage: Eukaryota > Metazoa > Chordata > Mammalia > Chiroptera > Hipposideridae > Hipposideros > Hipposideros armiger. The sequence continues at coordinate 1,273,692 of NW_017731614.1, read as the reverse complement.
AGAGGGAGGGGACAGAATAGCCTGGGCCCCAGAAGCACCCTCCACACCTTGTACATCTGTCCTCCCCTATGTCTGGAATGTAACCAGGAGTGGTGGTGGGGGGGTGGGCAGTCTCATCACCTCCATTTCACCAGTGGGAAACCCTGGGCTGAGATTGGTCATGGGAGGCCTGCTTGTTTGCTTCCTGGAGGATGGGAGCACCCTGATTCCAGCCTAGGTTGTGGGCTGCCCAGGTCCCCTGCCCCCATGCAGAGTAGAAAAAGTGAGGTCAGGGGGCTGCCTTAGTATAAACCTTCTTCAAGGAAAAAGACTATGGCACAATTATTCTTAATCTGTGTCAGGCACGGGGCTCTAACCAAAAGTTGGACAGTCCATGTTGCCCGAATCAACTAAGGATGCCAGGGGCATGTGGGGCTCCTTCGGAAAGGCAGGAGGGGCTGTGGTTCCAAAGATGTATTCTGCAGTTGATGGAGGGTTCCTGTTGGCGAACCCTGCTCCCTCAGGCACCCCCACCCCCACCCCATTCCTCCTGCCCTTTGCTGTATGTGATATGTGGATCCCACTTGTGATCGATGTGACTTTGACTCTCTGGGCCCCCGCTGTTTGTTTGGATGTCACAATGTGACCCTGGGTGCTGTTGACCGGTGGCAAGTCATAACCTGAAGTGTTCTCCAATCCCTCAGTAAAGTGAACTTGCTATGAGCTGCTTCCTTACCAACCCTTGGGGTTGCAAGAGGTGAGCCCATTCATCAGACCCGAGGGGACTTCTTCCTGGTTGCGGTAGGTAGCCCTTCTATTCAAGCAGAGAACACTGCAGCCTGTGACCTTGGAGGGGGATTCCATTCTTATAGTTACCCTTTAGCAGAAAGCCAGGACTTTGCTACTTCGGTAAGGTTGGGATGGAGAGGGGTGAGGGTGGGGGACACTACCCTGAGTCAGGCGGCTCATAGGTGTGCAGGGGTGGCTGAGCCACCTGGTACCCTCCCGGGACCTTCTTGCTGTGCTCATGTCTCACGCAGGTTTTTGGTTCCTTTCTGCCTGTCTAGTTTCAGGAGAGAGATCTGCCCTTTCAAGTGGCTTTTGGGAAGTAACAGCAATCCTAAGGGACCTTTAGCATTTTGGAGCTGGAAGCCTGGAGGGGCTCCCTTCTGCTACCTGGAATGCTACTGTGTATCATTACTCATTCTTTCCTCTCAGGCCCTCCTCAGGGCAACACAACCTCTCGCCCTCCCCACCCCCACCCCCACCCCAAGGTGACTGGAGGCACCTGATACTGATACTTCCCTCCCACAAAGACAGGTTGACCCTAGCTCACTTGGACCCTGGTGGGGGTCAAGGTTCCAGTTTTAACCAGTTTGGCCCTAATTGAGAGACCTGGCTGGATGTCAGTTATTGCCATCTTCAGCCTATTAGTTGGTTAACCTTTCAGTGCCTCAGTTTCCTCCTCTACCTCTGCTCCCACATAGATGAAAGAAGCATATTTCTCCTTGCCCCTCTGGCAGCGGTGACTCCAAGTCCTGACAGAAAGCCCCAGTTTCTGCGAGGACTCTGGAAGTGCTGGGCTGGCCAAGGCAGGCTCTGCTGTCAGCCTGGGGTCTGAAGCCCAGGAAAGCCCAGCCTCTGACTTTACCTGTAAAGTAGGCTGAACAATAGGGCTTTCCTTTCTGATGGGTGAAAGGACTTGAGATGAGATATGTGAACTTTGAATTTTAAATAAATGCGCACTGATCTTGTTAACTGACATTGTGGTTTCTTTAGGGGCCTTAGCTCTCAGTCCCAGTGATTTTATTGTCTCAGACACCTCCCCCCCCCCCCCAAAAGCAGGGCCTTCTTAGTGGATGCTCAGTATCTATTGAATGACACTGAGTTAAATTCTTAAAAATATCTTAAGCATTTTGAGAGTGTTTCCCCTGAGGGCCCGATGGTGAAATAAGGGACACCATTTCCAGTTCCCAGCACTGAGGCACGGCTAACATTCTTTTCCCCAGAGGTGAAGTGCACAGATGGAGAAGTTTGACATAGGCTCACTCCTGGCTCCCCAGGCTTTATCACCCCTCCTATCAGCTCCCCGCCTTGCTCCCCGGGCAGCCACTGTCTGGGTGGCTGCACCTTCCTCCTGCTTCCTGTCACCCGGGCTGGGTTTCTGGCTGGCCGTGAGCCTCTGGCTACCCACCATCTGCACCCTCTGCCCTTCTGGACAGGACTCTGCTGTGTGCCTCACACCTGACCGTCTCTCCTCTGGCGTGGATGCACAGCACTGAGGGCACACTGGGTTTGCCTGGGACTGCGGTGTTTCCCGACCTTGAGAAGGTGTACATCCCCTCATCCAGACCCTGGCTCCCCACCAGCTCACAGTGAGAGGTGCTACGGGTCCGAGAGCCTGAGACCGTGCTGGCTCTGTGAACACTGGTGGGCCTTGAGAATCAGGCCGGCAGAGGTCTGACCTGGGGCTGCAGGCTGCTGGTCCATACATACCACGAGGGTGCTGAGGACGGTGAACTACAGCTCGTAGGGTCAGCGGGGGTTGCAGCAGAGAGTGTTTTCCTCTCTGCTTAGGAGAGTCGGACCCAGACAGTTGCACACCCTGACGGGGGGTCGTTTTCAGCACTGTGAACGTTGCTGCCTGACTGCGCTGAATGGTGGGAGGACCCGGGAATAGAGATTCTGGCTTAGAAGAATGGCGGCCTTGGACAGAACTCTCCTTAAAGGGGAGGGAACCTGGCTAACAAAATTCCTGTTGGTAGAGTTGCCACATAAACTCCCATGGCCAGTGGGAGCTATCGTGTAAGAGTTAGCATGGTGGTGAAAAGTCCATTGTGCATGTTGGCCCTGAGCGCCTTCCTCTGTGTAATGACTCAGATGGTGAGCCCAGGCCTTAGGGGACCTTCGGTGGGGGCTGCGGGTGGCTGGGTGGTCAGTTGGTGGGGATGCCTGGCCTGTGGAGTTGGTGAATGGGGACAGTAGTGCCTGGAATGCAGGGAGGGCTAGTTTCCCCCGTAAACACCCTGCACCCCCAGAGTGGCACGCCCCAGGGACAGGTAGGCCTCAACTGGGGAGACGGGCCTGCCTTCAGTGGATTCCTTCCCTGAGGTTTGTAAGAACCTGAGGAAACCCTAGCCTTTCCTTGGTCTGGCCTCCTGAACATTGCTGGGTTTCTCTGCTTAAAAGGTGCCATACAAATAAATATTTGTGAAGTATGGTGTCTGGGCAACTGGTGAATCTGTGGTCTCTGCCTCTGTGTCTAGCGGGATCTGCTGGCAGCTCTCGGCTGCTCACCCACAGAATTCCCATAGCGGCCCCTTGGGGGTATCCAGTATCTAGTCTGAAGCCAGAATGGAGGGGATCAGAGTCCCAGAAGCACATGTGGCCAAATCAGAGGGCCACTCAGGCATGTATGTTTAGCCCCTGCTTTTTACTGATGATGAAACGAGGGTTACTGTTCACTCGGTAAACATTTACTCTTTGTGTCAGGCAGAAGATACAAAAGATGGGGGGAAAAGGTCCCTCGCCTGGAGAAACAATTACAAGGTAGGGACATAACTAAATATTTGTAACAGAATGTACACTAAGAACGCAAAAGAGGGTGCCATGATGAGGTTAGAGGAGATGCTCCCACTGGATCTTGAGGGATGAGTAGGAGTTTGCTGGGGGTTACAGTGGGATTACAGAAGTTATTTCAGACAGGTCCAAAAGCCACTGTGAAAGAGCGCTCTGTCTGTGGGTGATGGGGGGAGGGCAGGAAGCAAGGCAGATGAGGTCAATGGAGGTGAGTTCAGCTGTCAGTGAATGCTGCAGTGGGTGGGCCATGTGCAGGTGCATGGACCTGGGGTGTGCTGAGTGTGGCAGGAAGGCAGGCTTGGGAAGCCAGCTGCGGGCTGAGTGCACCCTCCTAAGGGCAGTGGGGTGTGTTGGAGGAGTTTTGAACAGGGGAACATTGGGGTCACCAAACAGATTGGACTTCTGGATGAGAGGAGGGGGTACCAATGGCAAGGCAAGTTTTGGCTGGGCATTGAGATGGGGACCAGATGGAAGGGGCAGAGATGAGTGAGACTTCCAGCTGACAAGGGGTCTGCTGTTCACAGCGAGACAGGTACCTTACCTCAGCTCACTCTGCAATGGCTGAGCAGGACCATAGCAGGGCTCCGTGTGGCTCCCAGGCCAGTGTTTCCTCTCCCTCCCCATAGCTACTGCCCCACCAGGCAGCCCCATTCAGACTCTCATTGGACAGGACCTTGCAGTCAGATGTGCTTACTAAATATTTCTTATCAGACAGAAGCTCCAGCATCCTCTGGTCCAGCCCAAGGTTAGAGGCTTGGGGCTAAGGTGTGGATGTCTCCCTCTAGGGCAGCCTGTTTTGAGGCCTGCTGAAGCTGTTCCACCCATCACGAGTGGCTTCACTTGGTTTGGTGTGTTTTCCAGGGGAACGTGAAACTTCGTGTCACAGCCCAAGGGTTTGTGAAGTCCCTGCTCTGACAGCTGCTAATCGGCAGCTCTGACTGAGCCTGGGATGTGACCTGGGACAAGACAGAAGGAATCTGGAAGAACGGGTGTGGGTTTGTATGCCTGTCAGGTGGCTGTTGGCAGTGTCCACAGGCTTACCAGAGGCAGTGGTCAGCCTGGGCAAGGCCGTGCTTCCAGTGTCACTCTTCTCACTGTTGGCTGAGCAGCCTTCCTTTGTCATTCATTTATTAGTGCACTTGTGTGCTCGTGTGGCCACTTTCCCTCAGTCGTTTCATCTGTACGTTCACGTGACAGTGCAGCCTTAATTCCTTTATCGGCTTATTCATTCTTCACTCACTCTGAATTGGAGTGCTTGCTCTCCAAGTAGCTGTGCTCTTGGCTACACTGAGGTGAGGGTTTGCCCTTGAATAAAATACAGGCTAGCTGGGAGAGGAGGCTCACGTATGTGAGGGACATGTCAGGCCACATCCTCCGTGCTCAGTGACTGTCTGGGATCTTCCCGCTGTCACAATCAGCAGCACTGTCTGGATGGCAGGCTGAGTTATGCCAGGAGAAGGACTTGGTGAAGCAAAAGTGAGTCGCTTGGAGGCTGCTGCCTGCCCATCAGAGCTGGGAGGGCTGTGCGGCAGACCAAATCAGAAGCTCCATCTCCCCATCCCCCAAAGTGGGAGATAAACATTTCTTAAAAGATTGTACTGCATTCCCAAACAACAAAACAAAACAGAAAACACCATCAAAATAGACATTATGGAAAAGATGAAAACTCTGGTGGATTTAGACTTATTTTACAGTTTAGACTTGTTTTTATTTTGAAATCATATGGAGGGTTGCCAGAGTATGAATTTCAGTACTTTGGGTCTCTAAAATCCTTTCTAAAAAGAAAAAGAAAACTACAAAGAATGATGCAGGAACTCAGTAAGACTCACCACTCAAAATGTTGGCGGTGCCTCTTTTTTTTTAAAGAAAGAAATCAAGGGGTGTCCAGTTAGCTCAGGTGGTTAGAGTGCAGTGCTCATAGCAGCAAGGTTGCCGGTTTGATCCCCACATGGGCCACTGAGATGCGCCCTCCACAACTAGATTGAAACAACTACTTGACTTGGAGCTGATGGATCCTGGAAAAACACACTGTTCCCCAATTTTTAAAAAAAAAAGCTGAAATTAAAAAAAAGGAAAAGAAAGAAATCAATGTTGAAAGAGTGCAGCTGTTTTCTCCTCTTGTCCCTAGGGGCAGGGGTTCTCAACCGTGGGGGACATGTAGGCATGTCTGGAGACATTTGTGGTTGTCACAACTGGGGAGAGCTGCCAGTATCCATTGGGTGGAGGCCAGGTGTGCTGCTGCATACCCCATGGGGTAGAGGATTCCCCCACCGACTCTCCCCCTCCCCCCGTGATCCAGCCCTAAGCGTCCGCAGTGCGCAAGACGAGGAACCCTGCTACAGACACAGCATCATGAATTTAGTATATCATATGCCAGCCTTTTTATAAACATGCAGAGAAAGAACATTTATTCTGCGTGGTTGTGTGCTGTTTTCTAGAAATGCATATAGTATATGCTTTAGGGCTTCGGCAGCTTGCTGTGTTCATTTGACATATTTTGAGAATATCACATGTTGACACATACATCTAGTTTATTTAAATTCTGTAGCTTAGCCCTTTTAGGAATGGACCACATTTTATTTATCCGTTCTTCCATAGGTAGACACTTTCATTGCAAGGGTGCCCATGGCTTGGCCAGGCCTGTGAGTTTCTCTGGGGCAGATGTCTGGGAGTGGAACTACTGCAGGCACGTGGGAGCCCACCTTTTTAGTTCACACCTCATCAGCACGCAGGACGGCCCGTCATTCTGTTTGGTGAGAAGAGCCACATTCACGCTGTTAGCTTGCATGTACCTGATTGCTAGTGAGGCTGCTCGTCTCTTCACACGATGTCAGCCCCTCGGGTTTGCTCTGGGCCCTCTGAACACCTCTGCAGGATCCTGGTCACATCACCCTGGATGCAGACGTTGGTCCTAGTGGGGCCACTTCCCCCTCGGGGTGCTGGACCTTCATGGTCCAAGTCGCCGATTTCCTTGTCTAGCGTCCCTGCACGCTGCTCTTCTGTGGCTTGCCTGGCTCCTGACAGGGCACGACACAGCTGATTGGGTTTCCGCTCTTTATCTTCAGTTTTATGAGACTGTACTGTAGTAACCTTTGCTTGGCTTGGATGTGCCAAAGTCTCCCAGTGTGTTCCCAGAGTGTAACTTTGTTTCTGAGTTCTCTGAGCTTGTCACTCCTCTGGTCCCCCATGTGTGGGCCAGTGGGGGCTGGGTGGGGGATAGTGGGTCTCTTGCTGATGCCAGCTGTGTCCTTGCAGGCAGACCTCTGCGTTATGACCCGACTGCTGGGCTACGTGGACCCCTTGGATCCCTATTTTGTGGCTGCCGTCCTCACCATTGCTTTCAATCCACTCTTCTGGAATGTGGTAAGTGACCTGACCCTGACACTGTCCGAGCGGGCTGCACAGACAGACAGACTGACCACTCTTCCTTCCCTTTGTTTTTCTGTGGCCAGCATGGAATCACCTTTTCTGTTTCCCAGTTAGGGGACACTGGCTGGGGAAGCCCCTCACCTTAGGGATCTAATGATGTCTTGGCATCGGCAGGTGGCCCTGGGCTGCTGCTGGGATGGGCTCGGGCAGCAGGACTGGCCTGTGATGGGGCTGCCCACCTGTGCCTGGCGATTTCACTCAGCCTTCTAGTTGGTGAAGTAGACTGTCTTAGCTTGGGCTTACCCCGCTCCCTACCATCCACACAATGAAACTGCTTTCTTGTGAATTCCCACCCCCTTATGTGTCCCATAAACATGATGATTTTTCCTAAACGAGGCTTCCTACTAAATAGTTTGCACACTGCTGGCCTGAGGTGTGCTAGGTAGCAAGAACAAGCCTCTGAAAATGGGACAGTGAAAACAGGAGACAGTGGCACCCCACTCTTTTGTGGGTGCAGAGGCTGCTAGGAGGACGAGAGCTGGGGTGGAGCCTTGGGCTGCCTGGAAGGCGACCCTGGGCCCCCTGAGGGAGGTCGGGAGGTCCTCTTGCTGCAGCCTTTCTCTGAGACACTCCCTCCCCGACTAGGCATGGGGTCTCTTGGGGTCTCTGGTCCAGCTCGCCTGTGCAGCCATCTCTGGAGGAGTGGAAGGGGGCAGCTGTGGTGCTCCAGGAACTGAGCTGGTGGTCCCTGGGGCTGCGTGCGTGGGTTTGCTGATGCGATCTGTGAATGTCCTGTGATCACCCTTGAGGGTAGCCGGAAGAATAAGGCCAAGCTCAGAGTTAGCAACACACTGTTCCAGACTGTTTTCATTTCAGGTGATCCGTTGGTCCCAGGGGCAGAACAGGACATGTTTTTCATCTGGTTTATGAGTTAGGTCTTTTCTCCATCTGGGGAGATGGGGGTGGGGCAGGCTGCTCATCTCAAAAAGACTGCATTCCGAATGTACTGTCCCTCTTGTCCTGAACACGCTGGACCTGCCCTGAGGTGGTGGGTGGGTGGGGGAGACCTGAGAGGAGCGGAGTGATGAGGGACGGAGGTCCAGAGCTTGCTTTGTCCAAAGCCATTCTTCAGACCTGGGACCCTGCCACACTTCCAGGAGGCCTTGCCCCCGCTCAGTGCCTGTGCTGGCCTTGACCTTCAGACACAGGCATAGGCAGGCAGAGAGCCTGCAGAACCCCTTAGCCCTCTTGCTTACTTCTGCTCCCCCTGCCCATGCACCTTCCTTTGCACTTGTTCAGCATCTGCAGCACTAGACAACTGAGGGGTAGAAGGGTGTGGCAAATATGCCCCACCCACCCCAGTGTCCACACCCTAATCCTTGGAACCTGTGAAGGTTACTGTGTGTGGCAAAGCGGGGCAAAGCTGGGGGAGGGGGAGCTGGGGCTTTGCAGGTATGACTAAGTAAAGGATCTTGAGGTGGGGGGATTGTCCTGGATTTTCGGGGTGGGTCCTAAGGGCAGTCACATATATCCCTGTGAGAGGGAGACAGAGGGAGATGCTGGCCTTGAAGATGGAGCCGAGGAAGGCTGCAATTATTAGAAGCTGGAAGGGGTGAGGAATGATTCTCCCCCTAGAGCCTATAAGGGAGTGAGGCCCTGCCACACCTTGATTTTGGCCCAGTGAGACTGGTTTTGGAATTATGGCCTTACAACTGTGAGGGATTATATTCTTCTTGTAAACCGCCCAGTTTGTGATAATTTGTTACAGCAGCCGCAGGAAACCGATACAGGGTATTAAAAGGCCTTTGATCCCTGCTAGAAGAGATCATGGTCTGCTGGGGGTGTGCTGTGCTGTTTCTGGTCCTCCCACCCACAACCTGGCCATGACCAAGCGTCAATCTGGTCTTACAGCGTGGGGGGCTTGGCTTGACAAGTGCACAGAGTGTCCTGGGGATCCTTCCTCATGCACAAGCCCCTCTGGTTATTTCCTGCTGGCCCTTCTGACAGTGTGCTTTTGAGAGTTTATGTTGAAGCCACGCTGTGGCCTACAGCAACATTCATAACAGCCAGGTGGTCACGGTGCCTGAGATTTGAAAGATGGGCAGCTTATGTCTGTGTGTTTGTCATAAGGCTTTTTTCTTTTGCCACAAGTTTTTGATTTGCCTCATTTTTGAAAAAATTATTCACTGGAACATATTGTGGTCATTTGTGGGAGAGAGAGAGCTCCTCAAAGTAGTTTCAGAATGAGAAAAGTTATAGAAACAAGTTGCGGTTTAGTGGCAGCAGCGGACCTGCATGGAAGCAGGAAACACTGGTTTAGGTGAGGCTAGACCCCATGCTGTGATGCTTTGGGGATGAGAATCCCAACCTGGAGCAGTGAGATGTCCCACTTGTGAACTACTGAATTCAGTCCTCACGGCAGTTCATACAGTGTTTGGCAGGACTTGCTGAGCTTGTGCTGAGTGCATGTCATGCAGTATTTTAGCGAATTGTCCCAGCAAAAGCGATTATTCTCCCCTTTGGAAACCAAGGTGTGAAGAGGTTTGCTCATTTCATTCAGTCATTGTCCTGAGCACCAGAGCACATGGCCCTAGGCCTGCTGAATAAACACACACAGGGGAAGGGGAAGGAGAGACCGAGGGCTTGGCAGAGTGACCTTTGGGCAGAAACCTGCCCCTCTGTGCGGGGGAGCCCCCCAGTATCTGAGGAAGAGCAAACAGCAAGTGCAAAAGTCCTGAGTGATTTCAAGGAACAGCCGCTGGCTAGAATTCTACAGAGGGAGAATGGAGGGCAGGTTACAGAGGTGGCTGGACAGCAGTGAGGACTTTGTTTTTTGTTTTTTTTTAAAAGATTTTTATTGGGGAATTGGGGGATGGGAACAGCATTGGGGAATTGGGGGAAGGGGAACAGACAAGTTGCTGTCCTTTTGTTCTTCAGTCTAGTTGTGGAGGACGTTGCTTCACTGGCCCAAGTTGGCACCATCATTGTGCTCTTCCCGGGCGAGGCAGATCAGTCGCCGGCTTCTGGATGGCCGCTCACTGCGGCTGCTGGCCGCTCACGCTGGCTGCTGGCTACACACGGTAGCCCATGGCAACCCACTGCCACAGGGGCTGCAGCCTACGCCGTCGCCGGCGACCCATGGCAGCCCAGCTCCAGGTTGAGCTGTTGTTCAGCATCTTAGCTGTGGAGGGCAGTGTCACTGGCCCTCATATGTGGGATCCGAACCGGGGCCCTCTGGCATCCCAAGCCAGCTCTTAACCAACTCGCCACTCGGCCGGCCCAGCAGTGAGGACTTTGGCTTCTGAACTGGCTTGGATTGGTGAGTGGCCCGACTTCATTCAGGTTTTCAAAGTTGATGTGGGCTTCTGTAAGAAGAACTGGTGGAGCTGGGAGGCTGTCACTGCTGTTGAGACCCAAGATGGCGGACTGGACAGAGTGGCACCAGAGGAAGTGGGAGAAGTAGCCAGATTCTGGGCACAATTTGAGGAAGAGTCACTGGCTTCACCATGGTTTGGTTGGTAAGTGCAAGAGAGGAGGTATAGCTAGCTCTATGGTTGGGACCTGAGTGACTTACAGTAAGAAATATACATGTGATCTCCTAAGTGTTGAGTACGATCAAGGTGTCTTTTATTATGTGAGAGGTGATTTTTTGGAAGCACCTATGGATGAGGGCTAGTTATCAAGGGAACCAACCTTGTGATTAAAAGTTTGGAACTTTCAAGGGCCGGCTGAGTGGCTCAGTTGGTTAAGAGCCCACTCAAGAGTTTGAGCTCTGAGCAACAGCAGTTCGAGTCCAGCCTGAGCTGAGCAGCCGCTGAGCTGCCAACAGGTGGCAGGATGGCTCAGCTGAAAAGAAACAACAACAACAACAAAAAAAGTTTGGAACTTTCATTCCCACCTCCTGACCTCTTGGGAGGAGAGAGGAGTTGGAGATTGAGTTCAATCATTTAGGTCCAATGATTTAATCAATCATGACACTGTCATGAAGCCTCTATAAAAACCCAAAAGGACTGGGTTTGGAGAGTTTCCAGGTTGCTGAACACGTGGAGATGTGGGGAGAGTGGCACACCCAGAGAGCACAGAAGCTCCGTGTCCTTTCCCCATGCCTCACCCTAAGCACCTCTTGCATCTGGCTGTTGATTTGTATTCTTTAATATCTTTTGTAGTAAGCTGATAATCTAGTGAATAATCTGGTTTCTTGAATTCTGTAGATAGCCTCAGAATTGAGTTGAATTGTAGGACACTGGCTGGTGTCAGAGAATTGTTTGGGTGTGTTGGGTGCAGAATTATAGAGGGCATGGGCATTTGCTGAGATGGGACAATGAGGGAGGCCAGGGTTACAGAGGAAGAGAGCTCAGTTTTTGTTGTTGTTTTTTCTTTTCAGCTGAGCCATCCTGCCACCTGTTGGCAGCTCAGCGGCAGCTCAGCTCAGGCTGGGACTTGAACCGCTGTTGCTCTGAGCAGTTCAACTTAACCAACTGAGCCACTCAGCCAGCCCAAGAGCTCAGTTTTTGCCCTGTCAGATGTATGATGTCCGTGAGACTCCAGGTGGAAAGGGAGCCCATGTGAGTCTGGAATTCAGGGGAGTGTTTGGGGATGGAGATGATGCCTGCCCGCCAAGTCTGCCCTCACAGACCCACCTGCTCAGCATGGGGCCACCACCATTACCCAGTCACACAGCAGCCTTTTAGTGAGGTGTCTACCATTCCCTGTCTTTCCAGCCTTCCCACCTGTACACTTGCTCATTCACATGTCATAAACATGGGGCCAGGGATTGACCCCCACCTGGTGCCCCAACACACATGCAGTTGCTCAGAGGCACCTGGAGAAAGACTAAGCTTTTGCGCCTGGCCTGGGAGGCCATTTTCTGGCAGGCATCCTCTCACCTGTACCCTCCGTCACCTTGGGTCCCTGCCCTTCCCTGGATGATTCATTCTCTTACCGGGGACTCTCCCCACACCTGTGCCACCTCTTCCAGGCAGTCATCCCTGCTCCCCACAACCCCCTTCCCTTCCCCTCCCCTCTAGGTCAGGGTGGCCGACCTTGGTATTGTTGACATTTTGGGCTGTTCTGTGCACTGTAGGATGTTTAACTTGATCCCCAGCCTCTACCCACTAGGTGTTAGTAGTACCCCTGAGTCCTGATGGTCCCAAATGTCTCCAGACATTATCAGGTTCCCCTGAGGGGCTCAGTTGCCCCTGCTGGTCTCAGTGAGGCAGCCCTGTGTGCCCTCCACATCACTGCTTGGCTCTCGGCCTTCCCTTTAGCCCAACAGTCATGAGAGAGCTGAAGCAGTGCCTGTCTTGCCCCTCTTTACCCCAGTCTGGCATGTCCCAGGCACATGGTATGGAGGGCAGACATCTGTTTTGCCTTGGGCTTGTGCCCAGTGCCACCTGCATGGACAGACCTGCAGGCAGCGTTTACTGGGCTAATAAACTGGGCTCTTTCCAAGTTTTTCCTGTGGCATCCAGTGCATAAGATCCTTCTCCCTCTGTGACATTTGCATAGGCATACCCTGACTGTGCAAAGAAAGGGAATTGCAGGGTGTGAAACACAACTGCGTCCAGCTATTCATGGTATCTCAGTAGAGATAAGATAGGCAGCAGTCGTGCATCATTGCAGCTGCCTAGAGCTCCCTCCGTGTCAGAACACACGTGAGCGAGCCTGTGTTATTATAATATAGCCTTGATCTCTCTATTGGCTACAAAAGAAAACTGTTCATGTGCTTTGGTGTTTTAACTATTATTGAAGGCAGATTGCTTGTCACAGGCATCAAAGCCGTTTGAGACATGTCAGCATGTTTGGACACCCTGGCTAAAGTAGGTGGGTTCATAGACAGGTGACCATATCGTTAATCTTCCACATGGGGACCCTTGGGAGAGTGTAAGGGCTATTAATAACTCTGCCAGGACAGCTGGTGCAAATGGGAACTGGCCTGGCACATGAGTTTCTTCAGAGTTGAGGGTGCTTCTGACTGAGGTTCTGCTCTTCCCAGCCCCCAGCCTCAGCCCCACTCTCTGCTACCCCTACCCGCTGCATGCCCACTCGCTCACCACCATGCCCCTGCTTACTCTTCCTTCTGCCTGAGACCTACCCGCCCATCCTTCGAGGGTCAGTGTGCAGCCCCCATGGTGGGCTTCCACCTGCGGCATCTGGGCCTCTGACCACTCTCTCTGAAGGAAGGCTCTATAGCCGGGGCGTGGGGCAGCTCCCTCGTGTGCGTTCACAGAGTGAATGTATTTGATGGATCAGGTGCTGAGACGTATCATGGACTTCCCATCCAAACCACGGCCAAAGCCCTAGCCTGGGCTCTGCCGATGTGTGGTGGTTTCATGTCTGCTCAGGACAGCCAACTTCCGTGATGGCCTTGGGCTTTCATAGGGATAGCCCTTAGAGCCCCCATCCAGGAGCCCCTCAGTCCTGGCTGGTCACTCTAGTCTGCAGGGAAACGAGGCCTCCCCAGAGAGTGGGGTTGGGAGGAAGTGGCCCTTCCTTTCTAGCAAGTGGGGCGCTTGCCGCTTGGCCTGAGGAGATCCTGTGGCAGAGGGACAGTTATCCTACCTAGTACTTGTGGCTCCTGGGCTGGTGGCCACAGGCTTTGGGGGCAGCTTGGGCAACAGGACAGTAGGTGGCGCTGTGGGCAAGATAAGGTGCTCCCGGGCTCTACTCCTGGAATGGAGAAGGCCACAGCAAGAGAAGGGCAAGGCTGGTGTGCTCCGCGGCCTGTCCTGCCCCTCGTGATCTTCTGCCCTGCCCGACACCTTTAGTGTGCACTAGCCACGCTGTCTCAGTGTCTTTCAAATCCCCAGCCAGCAACCTGTTGGCTCATTTCCGGGTACCCCAGAGAATCTCCACAGGTACCAGGAAGCTGACCCTGCAGATGCTTCCGGCATCTTCAAGGGAAGTAGCCTAGCACCAGGAGGGAGGTCCAGGTGTATACCCAGAGGACACATTGCCCTCTGGGTCCGGGTTTCTTCATCTGTGGGGTGAGGACACCCAGCTGAGGTCCTGTCAAGCTCTGAAACGCTGGGACCCACTCACTTTACCAAGTCCCATTCTGGAGTGGCTCTGTGCTAGCCCCAGAGGAAGAGCACGTCCCCTGCCCTCTTGTAGTTGGCGCTCGGGCCAGCAAGGTAACATTATGTCGCAAGTGCAGTTTACAAGTTGAGATTTGATTAATTATTTTATTTGATTAATTATTATTGTTTATTATGAAGCTCTGAATTAGAGAACATATCCAGAAAACAGGTGACAAGAGAGGGGTCATAAGGCCCCTTGGCTTGAGGGTTGCACAGGGTCTGCTGAGGTGATGGCTGGGCTTTCCAGAGGAGCAGCAGGGGTTGGGGGTGGTGGTCACGAGTCGAGAAGACCCCGAATGCTGGCTTGAAACCCTGATTGTCTGCTAGAGTCTGGCAGTGAGTGTGAGTGTGCCAGTGTGTGTATAGGTGTGTGAGTGTGTACGAATGTATTGTGTGAGAGTGTGGGCGTGCATGTGAGGGTGCACATTTGAGTGGACGTGTGTGTCACTCAGATAGACGGGGGAATTGGAATAGGAGCGTGAGACCCTGGCTTCCATCTGGCCTGGCCATATACCCACTGGGCTTTGAGTCAGTGTTTCTCAATCAGGAACCATCTTCCTCTGTCAGGGCACGTCTTGCATTTGCAGGAATGCTGAGCTGGGCCTACTGGTATAGCCTGTGGCATAAGAAGCATTGTCCTCTGAGCAGAGCTGGCCAGCTGGCTTTGAGACCTTGGCTTTGAGAGCACAGAGCTCTTGTAGCTGGCCACTTGTTCCTTCTGACTGAGGTCCCTAAGACACTGAAGCACCCCTGGCTCTCCTGTCCCTCGCCCCTGCTCCAGCTCTTCTCTGAGCTGGGTTCCTTCAGAATGAATGGTATGTCTGGTCTTGGCTACATGGCTGGGACAGTCTGCTCTTTGTCACCAGGGACCCATGCTCACTCCCCTGGCCTTGATGTTGGCTCAAGTGCAAGATGTCCCATGGTGTCTGTGTGTGTGTTCTTTTCTGAGCAAGGGAATAGAAGAGTGTTTCAGCTGGAAGCAACCCCCCACCCCACCCCCTGGCCCTGTCCATCTCTGAATGGAGAGCCACACCATGAAGCAGCATCACTTTGTGGGGCTGCTGGCCGCAGCCTGGCGGGGAGCCTTGAGCCACTGGCCACGGCTAACTTTAGAATCTCGGTGTCTGAGCAACATGATGATAAAGTGTACGTGGCACCTCAAACTGGGTCAGCTCACAGTCTCTGCCAGGATTGCTTGGAGTGACACAGTTAAGGACAAAAGGGAGGGAAGTGGAAGGAGGCTCTGTCCCCATCCAAGCCCAGGCCCAGGTGAAGCCCTGACTGGGTTGGGTTTCTTCCCTCAAGTCATTCTTCCCCTCAGTTCTTAATACTCTGGAGGTGCGGTTTGAGCTTTCTTAGAAAGTTTGTGTTGTGTTGTGTGGGGTTGGGGTCTGAGCATGTCTTCCTGCAATGGTTGATTTTTGGTTTTAGCCTCTACGGCATTGTGAGGACCTCAACCACCGTGAGCGTGGAGTCAACGTGATTGAAGCACAGTGGGATGGGCTTCTGGCCCTGTGGTTTGGTGCAGATGTTGTTGGGACCCTTTCCGAGCTGAGGGGGATGGAGCAGAGTTGGATTCCCTCACCTTTTCTTGGGTATTCCCAGCAGATTGGGCCCTCCTACTTAGACCTTTCTGTAGAGCCTTCTGCCTTCAGGTTAGATGCTTCAGGTTAGATGCAAGGCTTGGGAGGTTATTCATGACCTGGATCCACCCACCCACCTCCACAGGGTGCATCTCCTGTGACCTCCTGCCTTTCTCAGTCCGCAGACTCCCACCGGCCTTTGCATAGTCTGCTCCCTCTTCCTAGAAGGGCCTCCCTCTCCTCTGCCTGGCTGCCTCCCATTCCCCTCACAGGCCTATGCTGGTCCTTTAGCCAGCCTTCCCTGAACAGGCATGGCCGAGTACCCCTGTGTACCTCCCCAAGCCTGCTGCACTGCTCACCCACAGCCCTGTGAACTCTGTTCAGTGTGAGTTTATTTTCACCTCCCTTAGGCGGTGGGCCCCCGGAAACTAAGGGTCATGTCTTGGATGGAGAGGTATCCTTCCTTCATTGAGGTTGAGCCCTGGGTGGCCTGGGGAGCAGTGGGCCAGGCAAGGTGGTGCCTTCCTTGCTCCATCTGTGAGAGGCGTTAGGTCCTCTGCTGGCCCCACAAGCGTACCCTCAGGAGTTAAGAGAAGCACCTGGGAGCTAGCCTGGTTATGCTGTTGACTTTGCCAGGTCTTCTCAGACTCTTCCCAGGTCTTCTTTTGAGACCAGCTGAGACTCCATGGAAAATCTCCAAGGCTTGGGTTCTTATCTCATTTCACTGCCAACTTGCTCTGTGAGCTGGCAAGTCACTTCACTTCCCTGGACCTTTGTTGCCTCATCTTCCATCTGGAGCAGCAGCCTTTGCCCTGCTTTCGTCATGATGTGGCAGCGCAGCTTTCGGGGAGGAAATGGGTGCAAAAGGGTTTGGAAGCATGCAGTGCCCAGTGTCATATTTGACTTGAAAGAGAAGCAGCTGTGGGAGCCGCCGGGCTGCAGGCACACACAGAAGCTCTTGCATCAGTGGAAACTTCCAGAACCTTTATCTTCCCACCTACTTCCCCAGCTTCGGGCCAAGTTCTTTCCCTTCTCCCAGAATCTCACCTCCAGAAAATGTCTGCGACCTTAGGGCTACATCTCAGGGAGTATTTCTGTGGCCGCCTCCTCGTACCCAGGAGTCAGGAATTAGTCAGGAGAGATGCTGAGATTCATAATGTGGAGGCGTGCCCATTGTCAGCCAGGGCCACACAGCGCCAGGCAGTGTCGGTGCCCCCAGGGAGTGTCATGGGTGCTGCTGCCAGCTTCTGTTTGTCAGTTGCCCAAGAGGCAGCTCTATCCTTGCCACCTTTGTCCCCGATTCCCAACATGGGGCTTAGCCAAGTTCTGGAGACCCTGGGTAACCATGAAGAGAGGTTGAACCCAAAGCTGAGCAGCCCGGCCAGGGGGTCCTGGGTGAGGAGGGATGGAGAATCAGGCCACCCAATAGAAAATGGGAATTAGGAGAGGGCGTGGGGGTTTGAGCAGAGGGTGGGAGGTGGAGCCAAAATCAGGTGCCTATTGTACAAGGCTCTGGCTCAGCCTCAGAGGCCAGCCCCTATACCCGGGCACAAGGCTCTGCAGGTGTATAGGTGGTCACCTGCCTGTTAACACACTTTTGCTCCTTTTAGCTTTGTCCCACCACCCCCTGCTAAAAATGCTCCGAGGTGGGCTCCCTTATGCAGCTGGGGAGGCAGCCCCCTCAGTGTGCAGCTCAGTGAGGGAGGGGGCCCACACTGCCCTCCCTGCCACTGCAGCGTGACATTTGGACCGATCCTACCTAGCCATGGAATGGCACACATAGCAGGTGTGAGGTTCTCTGGCCTTCCAGGGCTGTGCTCATGGCCAGAGGGGCCTGGGGCACGGACGACGAGGGCCCGGTGCCCCAGCTGCCTGACCGGATGGGTTACCCTTCCTTAGGGTCATCCTGCGGCTTAGAAAAGGAATATGGAGTGGGAAGTAGGTGTCATGCCCCAGGCACATAACAGGCATCAGTTCCCTGCCAGCAGGCTGTGTTGTCCTGGGCACCAAATGAATAACGCGTGTGAAGGGATTTGTGAGCAATAAAGCTCACACAAGTGGAAGGGGTTATGTGATACTGTGATATTAATAACACATAATAATACTGTGATATTAATAAGTCCTATTAATAACAAGTGTATATTTGGTCTTCATCCCGGGTCCTGCCACAGGCTATCTAAAACCTCTGGAGTTTCCTAAGTGATCAGAGGGATCAAATGCTATGTTAGTGAGGTAACTTTGGGAAGCCCCTATGTCACCTAAAGGTGGGGCTGGTTGCCAGTGGAGACAGCCATGTGATTGGAGGTTTGGAACTTTCAGTCCTATCCGGGACCTCCAGGGCATTGGGCAGAGGAGCTCAAGTTTGAATTCCATCACCAGTGAAAAATGAGTTTTAATCCATCACACCTATGTAATGAAGCCTCCATTAAAAACCCAAAAAGACAGGGTTTGGAGGGCTTCTGGGGTGAACACGTGGAGATTCTGGGAGAGAAGTGCCTGAAGAGGGCATGGAAGCTTCTAGCCCTTTCCCCCTACCTTGCTTTATGTACCTCTTCCATTTGGCTGTTCCTGAGTTATATTCTTTATAATAAACCAGTCATCTAGTAAGTGAATGTTTCTCTGAATTCTGTGAGGCACTCTAACAAATTTAACGGTGTGGAAACCTCCAATTTATAGCACAGGTGACAACCTGGACTTGAGATTGGAGTCTGGGGAGTGGGGGCAGTCTTGTAGGACTGAGCCCTTCATCTGTGGGATCTGATGCAATCTCCAGGTAGATAGTGTCAGAACTGAGTTAATTGTTTGTGGTATAGGAAAAACACACATTGGATGTTACTGTTAATTTTATTTGCTCATGAAGTTTTAATTGCCTTTGTGGCCATGCCTCTATCTCGGACCCAAACTTGCCGTTTTCCTGAGGTGTGCTGTGGTGGTGAGCTTGGTGGGAAGTGGAGCCCAAGTGGTGGTCATACCCCTATGAGGGGATGAATGCGATGAGAGGGTTTGCACAGCAGGAGGGGCTGCAGGGCTCAGAGGGTGAAGGGCTCCCCTGCCTGCTAACACTAATAGTAGTGCCCATGGGCACTGAGGCATCTGCCTGGAAGCCCCCTGCTGTTCAGGAAAGCCCATGCCCACCTGTCTGCACCCATCCCTTCCCACCAATGGGCAGCTTGGGAGGCTGGCTGCCCATCTGCACGCTGGCTCAGTGCCAGACACCGATTGCTAAGGGCCCCAGCAGAGTCCTGTGTGTTTACCGAGAGGCTGAGGAAGTGATTCAGTCTCTCACGTAGTGCCCCAGCAGCTCCAGGGTCATATTTGTGCCAAGGGCCACTCTGGAGGGCCCTGGGGAACCGTCAGAGGAAGTGCTGCCTCAGGAAGGCAGCTTGAGTTGTGCAGCGGTTCACCTGCCACCCCAGAACACCTGCAGAAGGGCAAGCATCTAAACTACTCCCCAGGGTGGGCCATCCATGCTGCCTCTGGGACTAGCCACCTGCTGGGGTAAGGGGTGCCTCCCTGTGCGGAGCACAGAGCCTCACCTCACCAGCCGCTTGCGCCCAGCAGGACTGGGGGCTGAGTCCGCCCTGCCTCTGGCGGTGACCTCCTGTGTCCACTGCACATGATCAGCTTCTCCCCTATGGCTCTGAACAGACCAGGTGTCCTTTTACAAAGTGTGAGAGGCACCTTGGCATTGAAGAACATTGGAGAAAGGAGTGCTCCTGAGAGAAAGGCTGACTGTTAGAGTTGTCCTGTGCTCCATGTTCTGTTCTGTAGGATCCACCCCTTAGCGACTAGGCAGGACTCTTGGACATGGTCACAGGCAGGGTGGGTGGGCATGCTGGCATTGCTCCCCATCAGCCTTTGAGGGCGGGGACTGAGGGATTTTAGCCTGCGGAGAAGGGACAGAAGAGCCCTGGGTGGGAGCAGTGCCTTCCACGAAGAGTGCGCTCAGTGCTGTCATGAGAGTGAGCATTAGTGTCACCACCACCACCACCGGAGGGACTTGATTTGGCGGGCTCTTGGGGGCGCAATCCCAGGTTTTTAAAAGCAGCAGCTGAGGACCAGAGGGTTCTCTTGACCTGCCCAGGTCACACAGCTGGGAGCACATAGCTGGGCCTGGCAGCTGGGGCTCTTTCTCCGGTGCATAACCTTCCCTCCCCAGCCCACACCCTGGAGGGCTCACCTGGTGCAAACACAGCCCTATATGGCAGCATGGCTTGGCGTAGGTCAGGCAAAATGCAGGGGCCTGCTCACAGGAACAGGCCCTTGGAGCACCTGCTGGGGATCCGACCTTGTGGCCCCCTCGCCGTGGAGCCTGGGGTGCACGTGTGCACCCTGCACTGACATCTTGACAGCCTGGCTTCCTGGCTGATACGAACCCTGCCTGTGTCAATATTATGACTGCATTTGGATTTCCTGTGGGCATGGCGTCACATGGGGCTGCCACGAGAGGCAGCCACCTAGAAGGGATGCCTCTGCTGGGGGCAGGGTGAACGCAGGTGTCCCTAAGCCCATCCTTGGCCTGTTCAGCCCCAGGAGCCCAATGTCGCTGGACCCCCTGCCGCCCTCCCCAATCGTCCCTGTCCATCTCACTAGGCTAGGGGAGGGGGGCCTGGGCCTCTGAGCACATGAGCCTGTCCTGCCCATGATACCTCCTAACCGAGAGCCCTGAGCAAGATCTTTGGCTTTTCTGAGTCTCCATTTTCTCATCCATAATATAAGCACACAGTCAGGGCCTCCCTGATGTTAGGAAGATTGGACAAGATCATGGGTAGAACGTTGCCGGAGCCGGCTCAGCAGCTGTCATGCTCATCCTTTCTCTCTTCTCCCCTCTCAGCACTTATGTCCACTTCACCCCTGGCAATTCCTTGTGGCCTGGTTGCCTGTTGTGGAATTGTCCTGTGGCTTTTAAGTCCTTCATGGTGGCTCAGGCAGGGCAGCGGGGCCTTACCACCCAGCTTGGGATCTGAGCGTTGTACTGACAATACGACCTTAGGCAAGGTCTTCACCTAAGCTCCATCCTCTGTTTCCTCATTTAGTAGTGAGGGTCACCATGAGCTTGAGGTGAGAGCAATGAAATAGTCCATGTGCGGCACGCAGAGCAGTGCCAGGCACAGTCAAAGCTAGATAACTGTGAGCCGTTGTCCTCCAGGTTGTGCCCAATCAGTGCCCAGGAAATGTGTGGTGACTGAACTGCCCACTGGGCCTCCGATCGTGATATTGACCATGGGATCTGGAGGAAGGGGCAGGGAAGTTTGTGCAGAAAGGGAGGAGACAGGAGAGGGCGCACATGGGTTCTGGTCTGTGGTTGTCACACTTGGCATGGTCCCTAGTGCGTGCCAGGCTGGGCCCAGGACTCGTGAGTGACTAGGGGAATGGCAAGTCAGTTTCAGGGAAGTTCTGGGAAGGTTGGGGACAGTGGTGGGAGCTGAAGCTGGAAGAAGAGTGGCTTTGTGGGCCTTCTGAGGAGTTGGACCCTGCTGCTGGGGGCGGCAGGGAGCCAGTGACGGTGGAGGAGGAGCAGCTTGATTTGGACCTGTTGGCATGTGGGAGAGCCCAGCTCAGTCCCTGTGCCCTCTTTGGCTGTGTGTGGCTTTGTGTCAAGAGTCCACTTGGTCACGAGGTCCTTGTGAGAATTCAGCGAGTTGGTACCTGTGCAAGATTTGGAACAGTGCTCAGACAGAGTGTGTTGTGGCCACGCTGGAGTCCCATCCCCATGTTACAGGGAGGCCGTGCATGCTCTGTAAATGTTGGTTGAATAAATGGATGAATAGATATTATGACCCTCCTTTCACTTCTGTGCTGTGAGTTCTTTTTTTTTTTTTTTGATTGGGGAATTGGGGGAAGGGGAACAGACAAATTGCTGTCATTTTGTTCTTCAGTCTAGTTGTGGAGGATGTTGCTTCACTGGCCCAAGTTGGCACCATCATTGCGCTCTTCCTGGGCGAGGCAGATCAGTTGCCGGCTTCTGGACGGCCGCTCACAGCGGCTGCTGGCCGCTCACACTGGCTGCCGGCTACACACAGTTGCTTATGGCAGCCCACTGCAGCAGGGGCTGCAGCCCACACCGTGGCCGGCGACTCATGGCAGCCCAGCTCCAGGTCAAGCTGTTGTTCAGCATCTTAGCTGTAGAGGGCAGTGTCACTGGCCCTCATATGTGGGATCTGAACCGGGGCCCTCCGGCATCCCAAGCCAGTTCTTAACCAACGTACCACTTGGCCGGCCCTGTGAGTTCTTTTTAAAAAATTGCTGAAGTCACTCAGGTTGATGCTGACAAAAACCTGCAGTGTGGCTGGAGCTGGAGCTGGAGGGTGCCACTTGGGCCCAGCGTGTGGCCAGCTCCCCACCCGCAAGCAGAGCTCTGTGCCTGCCACAAAATCTTCTCGCAGTTAGCACACTCAGGCTGCTGTGCTTGTGCCTCTGAAGCCTAAGGGGTTTGCCTAATGAAGGATTGGGAGGTTTACATCCTTTAGCTTCTTCATTGACTGTCAAGCACGTCACTCGTTTACTGAAGGACAGAGGCCCTGATCTCACTCCGCAGTTGGTGGCAGAGGTGAAGGGGTCCAGGTGTCCTAACGCTGTCTTCTTATACTGAAAGCATGACACCCTGCATAAGCCATGCCTGTGAGAGAAACAGACAAGAGAGATGCTGAAAGCACCAGGGTTGTGCTTGGCTTACTTGGCCTCAGCCTACCTCTTGGGTCGCCGGTCAAGTCCCCGCTCCCACATGAGACTCCAATCATCCATTCTGGAGTAGCCCCAACCCTTGGCAGGGTGTGTGTTGGGCAGGTAAGAGGGAGGAAGAACCAACTCTCCCAAATGCAGCCCATCATCTGCTGTGGTTGAGATATGGCATCTTTCAAGATAGGCAAAGGCAATAAGGGGAAGCAAGGAGAGTTGTCCACATGAGAAGTTTCTAGATTTTGCTAGAATTCCCAAGTAGAGGTCCAGAGCTGGAAGGAGCCATGAGCCTCACTTTGCTGAGTTGCTGACGTGAAGGATGCTGCGGAAAGCCCTGGAGGTGGTTCTCCCAGGAGGAGGCCACAGGATGAGGTGGAAGGGGAGGAGAGGGCCCTTCCTGGGCCTGGAGCATCTGTGGGCTTAAAGGGTGCATAATTAGGGGTGCTCCAGAGGATGAGGGAGCTGGGACTATGATTTCCTTTGAGGGGTCTGTGAAACGAAACCTGAGTGGCAGCCAGGAAAGGCACTTTCAGTATGTGGAGTGCATTAGCTTATACTTACTCTGTCGGCTCCTCCAACAGCTTCTCTGGGAAAAGGGAGCATTCCTGCAGCTCAGCCCTGGACAGCTCCCTGAGCTCAGACAGCAACCTGGGGGGCCTCCCCAACCAACTCCAGGGGGTGGGCAGCCAGAAGGAAATTTAAAGGTCTCTCTCTCTCTCTCTTTGGTGGGCTGTTGATGCTCTGACTCCTTGTCTGGCCCTGTAGCTGACCTGTGGCTTGCGTGGAAGATGACTGCTGGGGCCCTGAGAGCTTGGTCCTGAGGACATGGCATGGGGACCTCCCAGCCTTTCTAATCACCAGCCCGCTAGGTGTCCTGACACCTGAACAGAAACCTGTGCACTGGTTTCTATGAAGAACAGGTCAAGATTGGGGTCTGTGGAAGTGGTGAGGGGGGCTTGGGTCACGCCGCCTCCCCGGGGAGAGCCTCTCACCGTTTCTCCAGGCCCACAGGGACAGAAGGTCCTCCACCCAGGGGGGCTGGAGCAGCATGTCCAGAAGACGCTGTTCCCGGGGCTCGGATTTGACACCTTCCACGGCCAGCACTGAGACACCCCCTCTCCAGGAGCTTGAAAAGCCAGGTGTGAGATCCAGTGGCCTAATTTTAGACCTTGGGTCTCCATGTCAAAGCAGCAGCAGGATAATTAGAAAGAAAAGAACAATGACAGCCCAGCCTCGACCCCTTGTTAATTGTGAGGCAAGCGGGGAAGAGACAGACATCCCAGGGCAGGGACCCAGGGGCTGCTCTTCTGCTTGCCGGGGGCGGGGGGAAGGGGGGGGGCGGCTCGCTGCGCTGAGTTGCTCAGTTTACTCTGAAGATAGGGAGCAGTGCTTCACTCATAGGTGGTAACCTGTGCACTGAGAGACAGAAAACTGGGTGCTTGAGGGTAACTGGACAGATGAGATATGACCGTTGGTTCAGTCTTTTCTGGGAGAAACCCAGAAGTGTCTCATCTGTGAACTTTCCAGTTTTTTGTGAAACTTTAAATGCCCTGAGTGATTTTGTCTTGTCTTCTTTTAAATCACACATATGTTCTTCCTAAACTTATACGTGTGTGGCCTTGCCCTCCTCAGTAGCACAGACCTGGCTCAGAGCTCATCTCAGGCCGCTGGGATGGGAGCCGGCCCCCTGGGCCCCTGCCCGTAGTGACCCCAGATGCTGTACTTTTTCAGGACTCCACCCCTCGTCATCTGTTGTCTCAGTGCCCACAGTGCACCTGTCCCATCTCCTTCCCCATTTGCCACTTGTCTGCCATCCACATAATCGGGCGTGTTGGCCCTGAGATGGGGGTAAACATTCCCACATGGCCCAGGCTTGGATGCCCCTGGGCATGGAGGTTTAGGAAAGCTACATAACCTTCATCACCTGGAAGGTCAATGGTCAATGCCAGCTCCTGCCTTGGTCCCTGCCACCCTGACGTAGCCTTCTGCCCCTCAGCCCTGGGGACAGGGCTACTTTGTTGTTTTTAGTATCTCTGCAGTTATGTTTACAATTTTGAATGTTAAAGTAGGTAATACAAGTGCATGATAGACATTCAAAGGTACATAGTAAAAATGTCTCCCGGACCCTTTCCTCTGCACCCCCTCACTAGTGTTCTGGGGACCCTCCTGAGATGTTCTCTGCATGGAGGCTCATCTGTGTGTGTAGACTCCTTCTTCTATGTGCACGGTAGCCTGTGTGTCAAATATCTTTTCCTTCATGAACATAGAGGATGCTGATCTTAGAAAAATCCCGGTAACTAACACAAGTGTTTCCTAAGCACCAGCCCCTGTTCTAACTAGCCCTCTAAGTAGCGCTCAGTGGGTTTTGGAGGTTGTTCGCTTTCACATCCATGAACCTACTTCATTCTTTTCAGCCGCAGCACAGTGTTTCTTTGCATGGATGCCCTGTAATTTATTCACCGCTCTCCCACTGGTGGGCTTTTAGTTTGTTTCAGACTTCTACCTCCATAAATGGTGATAAAGTAAACACTCTTATACTGCAGATACAGGTAGGATCCGCTTCTGGACCCAGGATTGCTGGGCTGGAGAATGAGTGTGGATATGACCGTGAGGGAGATTGGCAGGGAGGCGAGTGTGTTTGTGAAGGCCCGAGGCTCTGTGTCCTAAATCAGACTGCCCTGTATGGCTTGTGCATGTGACTTGATCCCTGAGTGTCCCAGTGGACCCTAAACCCTGTCCTGGCCATGCATCTGCACAGCCAACAGAGGCTTCTGTTTAAACTCAGCCTGACGAATGACACAGGAATGCAGCACAAGCTCATCCCTGGAGGGACCACCCTTCAGCAGGCAGGGACTGTGCTGTTCTGTTTTGTCCCTCCCGTGAGTGACAGAGGACTATAAATGTCCCCGTCCTCAGAGGTCATGGGAAATGTTCTGGCGAGTGGGGGGATTAGCAGAGAACACCGTATTTTGAATCCAGTCTGTACCTGGTGAGGAGAGAGAGTCCTCGTGCCCAGCGTGCTGTCCCCTTGGCTATCTGGCGTCTGTTTCAGGGACAGTCGCACCACTCTGTGAAAGCGATCAGGTTTCGGTCAGGACACTGCCTTTTTGTTTCTCCCTGCTGCTGGGCAGGTGAGCACCCTCCCTGCACCTGCTCTGCCCCCCGCCCTCCTCACAGCCTCTGGGAGGGCAAGAGCGTGGTATAGGTGCGAGAGGACCTAGTAGGCGTGAGGGCGCCGTGCAGGCATAGCGTGGCTGTGTGGCTGTGACGAGGACATGCCTCCCTTCCATCTGCTGGGCTGGAAAGCTGACGAGTCCTCAGACTCAACAGAAAAGCAGTGCTTTTGCCCAAGCAATGGATGGATTGTCTCAGCTGTGGTAACGGATGGACTGTGGGTCTAGGAGGCGTGAAACCTCAGCGGAGCTGGCTGGAGGTGCACGAGAACTCCTTGTGCTATCTTTGCAACTTTTCTGGAAATCTGAAAGCATTCCAAAATAAAAGTTTACTTTAAAAATGCCATGACTGCTTGTCACTGCAGAGGGTCGGTACCACTGCCTGCCTGGTCAATGAGGCTTTCCAACGGATGTGCATGGCCCGTGCGATCTCTGCAGCTCACTGATGGGAGACCCCCATCTTCCAGGCTCGTGTCCACTCTGGAGCCCTCATGGACTCTGGGGCACGCGGGGCAATAGACCACGGACCCTCTGGGTCCCTTGAGGGTTCAGGCGGGATGATCCCCAGTCCTGCTCGACGCCTCTCAAAGCCATTCCTTGTTTCTCACCGCCCCCAGCCTGTTTCTCCTCGCTGCTCCTGACCTATGTGCCGCCCCCCCAGGTGTGGAAGGCCTGGTGTGTGCAGATCACAGATGCCTGAGCCGCTGTTTATGGCCTGCTGGTTCTGATCTACATCAGAAGGTTCTTGTGAAGTTGGAGGCCTTGTTCCCTATCCTTGGGGAGGTCAGTGTCAGAGGGTAACCCTTGGAGAGAACGACCTGCTGTGCTTGTCTCCTAATGGGTTCCCCGCATAAGCACTAGTGCTGGTGTTGCTGAACTGACAACTCGCTGGAGTTTCAGTCTTCTTTCTTCTTTCTCTTCACTCCTCTGTCGTGCCTTCTCCACCCCCTATATGCAGTTTCCCTTGTCACGGTGTTTGGAATTACTTCCCCCAGAGCTCAATCGTCGTCTGTGGTGTGATTTAGATGTTCTCCATCTCTCCCTAGTGCCTCTGGCTTCCATCATGTGAAGATACCTTACCTTGCTAAATACCAAGTCTGAGATAAAAATGAAACCCTTGAGCCCACTCAGCTCCCCTCCCTTTCCGAGTCCCCAGCACTGGGGGTCCTGGTGGCCCAGGCACACGTGCTGCCCAGGGTCTAGACGTGAGGCAGACATGGCAGTGAGCATGTGGGGAGTGGGCGGTCTGGGCAGGAGGCCAGGGTCTTCTGCAGGCCGTTTATCTGCCCAGGGGGCCCTTCTTTCTGTTTTTGGTATGGTGTCTCCTTTTCATCCCTCAGGCTTTAGAGATGCCTCCCTGACACTCCCTGCCCCACATTGGAGTCCTCCTGAGGGCATAGGCCACGTCCTCCCTGTTCTCCTTAGTGCCCAGTGCCTGGCACTTGGCAGGTGCCCCATGGCTTTCCAAAGAACTGACCTGCAGCACATGAAGCCTAAACCTGGCCTTTGTTTGCAGTTGAGCTTGGGGTGTTTTGTAAATACTTCACTTGGCCTCTGAGGTGTGAAATAGCTGTGTTCTTTGCCACTGAATGATTTCCCGTTGAGTTAATTATCCTGAGTCTCTGCAAATGCTGTCTGTGTTAACAGCAGGGCCGCTAATAGGGAACATTAGCCCCCCCCCCTCACCCCCAGGAGGAGCGGGTTATGCTGTGAGCCCACCTGGAGCAGGAGTGGGGCCTTTAACTCGGCCCTTGAAGGAGGTGAAGGTTGCCTGAACCTCTTCAGCGCATCACCTGGCTTCCTCTGGCACTTAGCCTCATGCAGACAGGCCCAGCCCCTGTCCACCTCTCTTCTGCCCTTTAAAAGGAGGAGGAAGAAGACTAAGCCCAGTGGGCAGAGGCTTGGGTCAGCATGCAGCAAATGAAATAATCCCAATTTAGCTTTGACGGTAGCTGTGAGGATAATGAGGTGGCTTTATTGGCATATAAACTCAGTAAATATCAGGAGCTAATTGGGATTGCGTGGTCTGCAATCTCCAGATTGGGAGACCTGCTGGGCCATTCAGAGCCCACCCTGTCCCCTTGGCCGCAGGCCAAGTAACCCTTTGCCCTCCCCCTGGAATGGAAGTCACTCCTGACTCTTACACCCAGACCCCCAGCAGTGACAGACACAGCTGTTGACCCTCCACTCCCAGGATGAATAGTGAGGCTCCCCTGGGGCCGCATGCAAGTTGGTTTTGAAACATCTTTGTACTACATCCGTGAACGAAAGGCCTGGTGGGCTGGATGGGGAAGGGTATGTGTGTGTGTGTGTCTCCAGGCTGTGTGTATGTGAGGGTGTGTGTGCAGGTGTGTGCACTTGTGTGTGTGTGTGTGTGAGAGTGTGTGTGAAGGCTGTGTGTGTGTATGAGTGTGTGTGTGCAGGTGTGTGCACTTGTGTGTGTGTGTGTG
>NW_017731614.1:1148570-1245537 GCF_001890085.2 Hipposideros armiger | reverse complement strand
TTGTTTAAATCCTATCATGCCCACCACCCCTTGGCCTGGCCATGTGAGATCGGCACTAGCTTTAAAGCCTGCTTCAGCAAATATCTTAGAGAAAGTCTAGCTGTTCCCTCAAGGGAGCCCAGGCCATTCGAATGTGTGCCTGATGGGTTCAAACCTGCCAGGCTGGTGCCAAGGCCCCAGGGAGAGTGTGGGCAGGCCAGGCCAGGGGAGCTATGCCATCCAGCACATTCTTGGCCTCACCTCGGCTGTGGCACACTCTCTTCTCCCTAATACTGTCATTTCCTTTCTTCCCCCATAAGTGATGGCTTTGCCCAGGCCACTGCAAATGCAGGAATGGTACTGAGCACGCATACTTCACCTGTGGGGGTTCAGCCAGTGTGCCCGAGTGCAGGACCCCAGAGGAACGAGTCATGGCCCCTCCCCTGGGGTGTTCCTAGGCTGCTTGAGGAGGTAAGGTGGGTACAGAAAAGATTTCAGGGCTCAGAAGATGGCTTGCTGTGAGCAAGGCACAGACAAGGTGGCCCAGGAACTTAGAGAAGGGACAGAGCAGAGCAGGCCAAAGGCATAGAGCCCCTGAAAAAGACAGGCTTTAGCCAGAAGAGACGGGTAGGAGAGGAATGGGTTTCTCAGGCAGAAAGGAGCTTTTTAAATGGACAAATGTCAAGCATATAGAAAAGCAGAGAGCAAAGCTCCCACGCTGTCAAATAGATTACAGAACATCTTGCCATATTTGCTGAAGTCACAAATGCTGTGATATGTGCCTCTCCAACCCTTCATTGTACCATCTCTAAAACTAAGGATGTTTCTTGCCTCAGCATAACTTCATTATCACAAGAGAACATTGTGAGCAAAAGTTTGGAAGCAGGCAAGAGTAGAGTTTGTTCTGAAATGGAATGAATGAGTGAGTCATTGGATGTGCACAGCCTCTGGGGGGCACGAGGGGAGGTGATCTAGGTCCTGTTGTTAAGTCTAGTTGAACTGCTGAGGCCGAGATCTAGGATGCAGGACAGACGGGCTGTCCCCCAGGCCCACGGGAATGGCTCCTGGCTCCTGGACCCCTGGAGATGGGGCCACAAGAGGAGGCTCTTCAGTGTGGCCTGGCAGCAAGGGTTTGATGTTGACAGACAGAAGGCAGGGAACAGCCCCTCCAGGTGGCAGGAACAGTATGAAAAGAGGCATGGGAGGCACATGCTGGGGACGGGAAGTACATTCCTCTCGGGATGCACGCCAGGGCAACCCCGGGCACCAGGTGAGCTGGGATGCCTGGATAGTGCAAAGCTTTAGGGTGGCAGCCTGTTTGCATCCAATTATGAGTAGGGTGACTCATGTGGGTGGGTCAGTTCCCTCAGAATGCTGTAGAACAAACAGCAGGCCCTTGTGGCATGCAACGTGACATCGCAGGATGAGCGTCTCTGAGGTCCTTGCTGGCCCACCTGACGTTCCTGGGGGAGGTCAGGCTTTATAGGGGTGTGTCCCGGCAAGAGACTCGGCCACACAGGCCAGAGAGCCAGCCCCACTGGCTGCCCCACGGGAAACTGAGGACACCAAGTGGCCCTAGGAATGAGAAATGCCCTGTGAAGCTGATGCGGGCCTGGGCCAAGGCAGGCTCACTCAGGAAGGAGCAAGCCCAGGAGAGGTCACCTCTTGTCACCTAGATTCGCCTTTCTCCTTCTTCCAAAGCCCATGTCTAGACCCCTTGATGGAAACACTGGAGGCTGCAGTGTGATGGCTCAAGCTGCTTGTGTTTTTGCCCCAGTTTCACACTTAGGTAAAGTGGTAAAGTTCCTGGTTGGATGGCAAAATGCCCTTGGGACCCAGGCCTGCTGGCCAGAGCACAAGGAGGCGGCCCCATTTGCTGCTGTTCTTGGAACTACAGGATGTCGGAGTGGGTGGGGATGTGAAGAGTCCACCCCCCAAGTGTGGTCTGTCTCAGTGAGTGAGCCTGAAGAAGGGGGGCCTGGAGCTCAGTGGTTAGAAACACAGGCTCTGGGTGAGCCACTTAACCTCTCTGCACCTCTGTCCCCTCATGTGTGCAATGAAGGGCTTTCCTCAGGGGTGGTGGGGAGGACTCTGAGACAGTCCCCGGGCAGTGGGCTGCTCACGGTAGGTGTTCAGCCCTCCTGACTCCGCCCTAGCCAGCCTGCCTCTAGGCCCTTTGCACAGAGGCATTAAGACTCTCCTAGCAAGGCTATGTTACTGAGATTCCTCAAGGCAAGGAGTTCAAGCGTTGAGCTCCCTCCTCTGTGGTGGAAAGCTTCATGTTGTTACAAATAACTGACATTCACTAGGGTCACCTCTAGCAAATCATGTGCACAGTCACGATTTCTTGGAAAAGGCGTGGCTTGCTTTTGCCCTCTATCTCGTGAACCACCTTTGAGGCATTTCTTGAAGGGGTGCTACAGCTGTGCTCTGAGCAGGAGGGCCGGGCTCGAGGGGGCATGTGCAACTTCAGTGACCGCTTCAGCCAATTCCAGGGGCAGAGTGTCTGGGGTGGTCTGCTCACAGTGCCATGGGCCTGGTAGAGGGCCACCAAACTTTCCTGGTCCTGACCCCATCACGACTTGCTGTGGGACTCATTTGCACATTGGAAATCACACTCCCACACCAGCCACGTGCCCGAGGAAATCAAAGGAGGAAGAGTAAATTGTGGCGTAATGATGGACATGCAAGGGAAGAGCCGCAGTGGTGATGCTTCGGGAGAGCTTTCTGGCAGTGATGGAGTCAGTAATAGAGTGGCGTGTCAGGGCCCTCTGAAAGTTCTGGAACAGCATAGCCCATCTCGATAATCCCAGGGGTCCGGTTAAAATGCAGACTCTGACTCGTCAGGTCTAGTGGGACCTGAGAGTCTACATTTCTAACAAGCTCCCAAGTGATGCCCATGTTGCCAGTCTGGGGGCCAGGCAGCCAGAGCGGAGAAAATGTGCCCCCCAACCCCTCTGACATCAGGGCGCTCCAGACAGAGCAGCGTCCCCGAGGAATGGAAGCGTGACCTCCTGTCATTCTACAGAGTGGCTCTGGTGGCTTTGGGCCCTGTACCCCAACGACTGCACCCCAGGCAGTGAGGAGAGCCCACAGGCCCTGCCCTGGCTCGGCCTTGGCTCCCAGCATCCTCACCACCTCAGAGGTCCACTGAGGGTCGGACAGATGGTGGACACAAAACAGCCTCAGAAACCCGAGATGATACCACTGCCAGGACTGGGGTGCTGCTGTGGTTGAAAAGAGTAAAACCAAGCTCTGTCTTTCTTCCATGAACACAGAACACAGATCCCCTGCCCTTGACCTATGTGTATGCTTGCTGCAGCTCAGCTCGCTCTCCAGAAGGCCGAGAGATAGGCCCCTCCCAGCCCTGCAGGCGCCCTGAGTGGGTCACTGGAGGTGGCTGGGGTGAGGCCGAGAGGTAATCCGGGGCTGTGGTGAGGTGAGCAGGCTTACCTGGGGTCACCCGAGCAGGCTTTCTGTGTCCCTAGCCAGGGTCCCGCTGGCTGTGTCATGCCCATCCACAGAGACCATCCCCCTTTTCTGAAGTAACTGCGAGGGAGCTCAATTGCCTCAGCACAGCGCTTGCCTTAAAGAATAACGAGATTAGCTGTGCCCTTCTGGTTCGAGCACTAACATTCTAATATTCACTAATGGGGCTTCACTGACCCCGAAACGACTTCTTGGACGGAGGCAGCACTGGGCAGGTGGGTGCTTGGGTGCTGGGCCCAAGTGGTCATTTCCTTCTGGTTGGCCTTGGAGCTAGGGCTGGCAGCCCGTTCTTTTCTGGCCAGGTGGTTCAAGAGGAAAACTTTCTGCAGTTGAAGACCAAGCTGGCAGCCCTGGGCACAGTCACGACCCTCTTGTTGTGTACTCTTGGGCAGGTCAGTTCCCCACTCTGAACCTCAGAGTCCTCGTCTGGAAAAAGGGCATGGAAATATTCTGGGAGAATATTGAGAATGTTGAGAAACGTGGGCTAGTTTCTGCTTTTCCCCTGCCATAGCCTCAAGCCTGGGGCCAACGTTTCAAGCCCAGTGACTGGCCTCCTGGCAGATGCCACCACTGTCCTGCTCACTGGATCTGGAGACCAGGCCCCGAGGGATGAAAGCTCACTGACACCCCACTTCTGCTGCAGCCTGGCCCTCCCAGGGCCACCCTGCAACTAGGCAGACAGCTCATCTTCCCTTGCCCAGTTAAGTGGGTGACAGACAGGCAGCCGCATGCCCTGGAGAGCTGCAGAGGGCTCGGCAGTGTCCTGCTTCCCAGATGGTGGGCAGCCTGGGCCAAGGAGATGTGGAGCTGGGGGCAGAAAGCGATCTGGGGCTGGGGGGGCTCAGGCCTGCCATTGCTGCTTTCCCCAGGGCCCCCTCCCCATCCTTCTGTAGGCCCCCTACCAGCACCCTCTATGCCCTCCCCTCCCTGCAGGCCCCTGCACTGAACTCTTCTGTGTTGCTTTCAAGTCTCAGCTCAGATTCTCTTTTTCACAATGGGGTGTCTCTGGCCATTAAGCCCCCAAGCCCTTCTGCTCTTCATCCTGGCTGGTGGCCCAACATTTAGGTGCGTGTCCCCCAACGTGCTCCTGGGCCTTGGGCGGTAGAGTTTAGGAAGTGCTCTCCTGAGCAGTGGGGGTGCCTGGCCAGCCTCTCCTGCCCACCCTCCTGGGGGGCTCACACAGCAAGGGGTGGGGTGGGGCACAGAGCTCCTGCAGAGAGTGTAGAAGGGAGACCTCAGTCCCTCAAAAAACCCAAGGGCTGTCCAGACCAGCAGGCCTCAGGGGAAATGAAAGCAAATGCGTGTACAGCGTAAAACCCTGTAAGCAGCTGTCTACAGCAGCTTTATTTACAATAGCAGAGTCCAGTGACAACCAAGTGGCCCTCAGCTGGGGAGAGAATAAACCAGTGGGGGCCCACCCATCCACACCACAAACCCCTCCCTCCCCACCCCCCACCCTCGCCCCCTGGCATCCACGGGAAGGAGCAAAGCCCTGGTGCACTTAGCACCCTGGACAGGTCTCACGGGTCTCTGTGGAGGGAGGAGGCTACAGACCGCACAGTTCCCACAACAAGGGGCAGAACATAGGTCTGGGGGCGTCTGGGGGTGGGCATGGGGGCACGGCCTGGATGCAAAGGGCATGGGTGCTTTTTAGGGAGATGGAAGTGCCCTCTGTCTCAATTTGGTGGCAACTACATGACCATACATGTGTTTGCCAAAATCCACAGAACCCTACGTTAAAAAGGGTACGTTTCTATTTCATGTGAATTTGATTTTTACTTCTATAAATCTGATCAACAATATATTTTTTAAGTTTCCCCTTCTAAAGTAAACCTTTTCTCAGAAAAAAGGAAACAAAAGCACTGGCTGACCGTAGGTGCTGATGTGTGATGCTGTTGATGTTGGTGGTGCGTCTCCTCACGCGGCCCGATGCCCAGGAAGGGCCCAGCTGCTTATCGAACCCGCGTATCCAGACAACCACTCGGACCAAGCACCAAATACTTTCAAATTTCCTTTCCGTGGTGGGCTGAAGTCCATGTAAATATTGACCAAAGAAAGCAGACCAGGTTTTGCACTATATTTGGTTAACAGTTGAAGAGCCACTCACTCTTTGCCTATTTTTCCAGTGGCTTTGTACAGGTGGGCCTGTTTCATTAAAAAAAAATAAATAATAATAGATCCTAAAAAGCTGTGCGAAAATCAAACATTGAAGTTCAGTAGGAAAGCCCACATGTTTAGATGAATCTCAGAGTAAATCCTTTGATAAAGCATTGACCTCTCCCTTCCCCTTTAGTGTATTAGGTAAACTTTATAAATAGATATTTGGGGCTCTCCAGACAAGGTGTTGCCCTCTTCCTATGAGAAGCCATCGGTGTATCCAGTGAGTGTCAGGAGTTCCAGGGGCTTCTGTGCTTCTTGTCAAGTTGGGGACCTTGCAAGCTCCCTGTACCATCGTGGGACCCAGGCCCTGCACTGTCCCCTATTGCAGAGACAAGCAGCAGGTCACACAGGTGGGCCTTTGAGTCCTGAGGATATTTGCTAGCTGAGAGCTCCCTGGCCTTCTGCCCAGATCCTCCGTGAGACAGCAGGTTGGATGCCAGGATGAGATCCCACCCAAGTCAAACCTGTGTGACCAAACGTCCCCTGAGGAAGGACCCTGAACCAGACCCTGCCACATCCCAATGCCCTCCCGAGACTCTTCAGGGTGAGAGCCTCATCCAAGGCCCCCCTGCGGACCCAGGACTTCAACCCAGGCCCTCTGTCCTCCCCACCTCACCTGGTCTAGGGCTTGCTGGCCTCCCTGTGGGACAGAGCATCTGGGCCCAGTGGTCCAGGGCTTTCCTTCTCCTACCCTATCTTATCTTTCCTCCCACTCTCCCCAAAAGACAAATACCAGGGAAGAAGTAGGCAGGAGGCAGAGCATGATTAATCCATAGATGAGCTGTATCCTGTTTGGGGTCAGTGCAGAAAGAGGCTGCTGTAGACTGCTGGGACCAGGGTGGCTTGTGGCTCCCAAGTGGTCTTGGATGTGGGTGGTGGCAGGCTGTCAGGTGGGCTGTGTCCTCTGGTGAGGTGACTTCTGCCTCTGTCTGCGGTCTTCTGTGGGGGGTGGGTCCTGGAGACCTGCAGGATAGGATCTGCCCTCTTGGAGGTGTCAACAGCAGGGTCGGGGGAAGCAGAGGATAGGACAAGGGCCTGTGGGAAGGGAAGGCAGCCCCTGGGCTCCGTTCAGTTGGCCCCCTCCCCTTTAAAAACATTTTTTTTTCAGTATCTTTTGTTTTTGTGGTAAAATACATATAACATAAAGTTTACCTTAACCATTTTTAAGTGTGTAGTTCAGCTGTGTTAAATTCATTCACTTTGTTGTGCTACCATCCCCAGAACTCTTCATCTTGTAAAACTGAAAGTCTGTCCCCATTGAACACTGATCCCCACCCTTCTCCCCCTGCCTCTGTCAACCCCATTCTACCCGTCTCTGTGAACTTGGTTATTCTAGGTATTTCGTAAGTGGAATCATACAGTATTTGTCCTTCTGTGATTTCACTTGGCGTAATGTCTTCAAGGTTCATCCATGTTGGAGCATGTGTCAGAATTTCCTTTTTAAGGCTTAAAACTATTCCACTGTATGTATTATATATTATACCACATTTTGTTTATCCATTTCCCCATTGATGGACACTTGGGTTGTTTCCATGTTTTAGCTATTGTGAATAATACTGCTGTGAACATGGATGTACAGATATCTCTTCGAGACCCTGTTTTCAATTCTATTGGATATACACTTGGCAGTGGGATTGTTGGATCATCTGGTAGTTCTATTTTTCATCTTTTGAAAAACTCTTTTCCACAGTAGCTGCACCATTTTATAATCCCACCAACAGTGCACAAGGGTTCCTATTCTCTACATCCTCGCCAGCACTTGTTTTCTGTTTTGTTTTGTTTTGTTTTTAATAATAACCATCCTAATGGGTGTGAGGTGGTAGCTCATTATGGTTTTGATTTGCAGTTCCCTAATGATTAGTGATGTTGAGCACCTTTTCATGTGCTTGTTGGCCATTCATATATCTTTGGAGAAACGTCAAGTCCTTTGCCCATTTTTGAATGGTTGTTTGTTTTTTTGTTGTTGTTCCTTCCTTCTTTCCAGGACAGCACTGGCCCAACATTCGGGACATGGCCATCTTTGAAAACAGGGGCTTAGGGACCACGGTTTGAAACTCAGAAGGATACTGGAAAAGGAGCAAAACGTGTGGCTGTTGTCTAGCCCTGAATCTCTGTGAGTCTGCTCTGGTCTGCTCCCTGGCCATGAAGGGCCTCTGAGGCAGGTCTTACCTGCAGTCAGAGCACCGGCTTCCTGACTTGCAAGGGCCTGGTTTCGGTGCTGGCTAAGGGTAAATTTCCTACAGGTTTTGGGGTGTGGACTTTGTGCCTCCCCCTTGGGCTCAGATAGACCATCAGCAACACTAATAAGAGCAGCTCAGAGGAGGAGCTGATCCTGCCTGACAAACCCTGGTCCCTTGCTGTCCCAGCCAATGCTGGGTGTGCCTCCCAGCCGCACTCTGATGCCCCAGGTGTGACAGGCCCTCATGAGGGGAGGGCTGCTCCATCCCGTGTGGCCCTTCACAAACCCACAGGAGCCACATTACGGTGAGCTCCCCCTTCCCAGTCTGATATTTCCCCCTCACCTCCTGGCTTCAAGCAGGGGTTGCCGCTGGAATGCAAGTTCTTGGCAGAAGGTGGCAAGCTTCTTCAAGCCTCCTGCCCCAGGAGGAAAGGCCGAGAAGCTGCCTGGTGTGCTTTGGGACCAGAGGCACTGGCTCTCTCCTGGTCACCCCGGGCCAGGTGGAGGAGGCTTTGGACTTGGCCAAAGTGATTGGGTGAAGCCAAGGACAAAGGCTTAGGGTCCAGGTGAGGGGAGAGGATGCCGGGAAGGTGGGTCTTGGGTTTGTAGTCCTCGCTCAGCCTCACAGCTCCTGAAAAGGCCCCACACTGAGGCCAGTGGGGACAATGGCAAGATGCCAATGATAGGGGCTGTCTGAGTACAGGCCGCTGCCAGCCCCCTTGTGGGGGAGTCTTTGTAGGTGAAGAGAGGTCAAGCAGGTGCTGAGGGACGGTTGACTCTCCTGGAGCCTGGGTCAGTACAGATCCTCCATGCCTGGGTGAGCATCCATTTATTCACTGTGTGGCAAGTCATCTCAGTGAATCAGGCATACAACTGTGTGTCCCTGATAGGACTGTGCAGATTAAATGGCAGGGTATACGAAAGCAAGTGCTGTGTAAGCATTAGCTGCCATTATGAGAACTGTGGTTGTTATTATCCCGCCAGAACCCTCATTCTGATGAGATTGTGTCCTAGAGGCCTCGGTCACATTGGGAGAGAGAATTACAGGAACAACAGCCACTCCAGTTAAACAGCCAGACTTTGTACCAAGATTCCTCAGGATGTGAGGGAAGGGCGTGACGCTTGGGAGGGGAACCCAGCTCTTAGGGTTCAATTTATCAATCTTTTTTATTTTTGCGAATCATGCTTTTTGTGCTGTATCTAAAAAAATCATTGCATAACTCAATGTTATAAAGATTTTCTAGTATGTTTTCCCCTAAAAGTTTTATAGCTTTAAGTTTTATATTTAAATTTATAATCATTTTGAGTTCCTTTTTGTATATGGGCGGAGTTATGGATTGAAGTTCACTATTTTTGCAAATGATACCAGTGACATTTGTCTAAAAATGATCCCTTCTCCATTGAATTACCTTTGCAGTTTATCTCAAATCAATTGACCTTATGCATGTGGCTTTATTTCTGGACTCGCTGTTCTGTTCCAATGATCTATTTGTCTATCTTTACACCAGTATCACACTGTTAATTACTGTTGCTTTATAATACAGCTCAAAGTCTAATCGGGTTAGCCCAACTTTGTTCTTTTCCAGAGTTGTTTGGCTATTCTCAGTTTTTTGCATTTCCTCATGAATTTTAGAATCAGGTTGTTAATTTGCAACAAAAAGTCTGTTGGGATTTTAATTTGGATTGAATTGAATCTATAGACCAATCAGGAGAGAATTGACACCTTCATAATACAGATTCTCCTTGACATACGATGGGGTTACATCCTGATAAACCCATTGTAAGTTGAAAATATCATAAGTCAAAAATGCATGTTAATACTTCGCTGTAGAGTATTTGCATGCCTGACTGGGCGCTGCAGCTCACTGCTCCTGCCCAGCATCATGAGAGAGTGTATCATATGCTATATTGCTGGCTTAGCCTGGGAAAAGATCAAAATTCAAAATTCTAAGTACAGTTTCTACTGAATGCACATTGCTTTTGCACCATTGTATAGTCAAAAAGTCTTAAGTTGAACCATTGTTATTGGGGACTGTCTGTACTGAGTCTTCGGACCCGTGGGCACTATATATCTGTCCATTTATTTAGGTCTTAAATTCTCTCAGCAATGCTTAACAGTTTTCAGTGTACCAGTCTTGCTTATATTTGTAGATTCCATCAGATTTTCTACATAGGTAATGATGTGTCTGCACTTAAAAATGCATTGCTTCTTCCTCTGTGATCTTTTTACTTTTCCTCACTTTATCGAACTCCCTAGAACCCACAGTATGTTACCGGTCCAAAGCCTGTATGCCTGACACTTTGAAAGGATAAAACTTGGGACATCAGAGTTTGGAATAGGAAAGGCTTATTGATCAAGAAGGCGCCAACCAAGAAGATGGGAGCCCTAGTGGTGCCTCAAATCCATCATCTTACCAAGTACAGAGTTCAGGCTTCTTTTATGTCAAGGGAAGGAAAATGGGAGGAGCAAGAGGTGATTGACAACTGAAGACATCTGGGCGCCAGCAAGAGTCCGAGGAAGATTGTGAGTCTGGTCACAAGGTTCTGCAAATCTCTGATAAATAATACCTGCATGCGCCCCTTATCTCCTCAAGCCACAAGTAGAA
Organism: Hipposideros armiger; assembly: GCF_001890085.2. Classification (NCBI taxonomy): domain Eukaryota; kingdom Metazoa; phylum Chordata; class Mammalia; order Chiroptera; family Hipposideridae; genus Hipposideros; species Hipposideros armiger. Next base: position 1,235,124 of record NW_017731614.1, on the reverse strand, counting down.
TTCCTGTAATGATTAGCATGTTGATATGCAAGACTAAGCAGAAACTATTAGCCTGAAGGCCTTGGGAAACAAAGCAGGCTTGAACAAGATGGAGTCAGAGAGAGAGCATTTCACTCTGTTACAAGTACAATGTTAAGCAAGGTGGGGAAGTCAGACTTGTGATGGAAGGGAGATTCAGTGTGATGTGAGCTGCAGGTTTTTCATAGATGCTCTTTATTAGGATGAGGACATTTCCGTGTATTCACAGTGTTGTTACCGGCGTTGGGATTCTTGGGTTCCCCCAAATAGAAATACAGAGGAAAGTCCAGAAAAAATTCCAGGCAAATTTGATTAGGCTTATGCTCAAGCACAAGGGACGCAGCACAGAGGAAGAGAAGGTCCTCCAAACTGGCTCGGGGCTGGCTCTGCTTGGCTACTTTTGTGAGCTGGGACAAGCGGGGGCGGGCTTGTGCGAAGAGGCAGGCTTTTTTAAAAGGGCGGGCTTTCTTTACCAGCAACATTGCCTGGTAACTGTTCGAAGTCTGGTAAATATGTTTGCGCCTGCGCTTTGGGGCAAAATGGAGGACTGCTCATTACCTCTAATCCAGAAGCGCTCAAACCACATGGGAAACCGTGGTTTTGACATCTGTATGGAAGTAATAATCAGCTACTTCTGCATTTTTGTGTTGGGAGCAGTGGGTTGTTGGCATTCTCAGCTTATACAGCGTCCTACCTGGCCATCCGTGATTCCTTCTGCCCCTGGACCAAGTCCCTGTGCTATCTCAGTGTGCTGAGTTTTTGTCAAGAAGTATATTGAATTTCACTCTTTTGTGCCAATTAAGGTGATCATAATGTTTTTCTTATTTAGCTTGTTTATATGGTGAATTACATTGATTGGTTTTCAAATGTTAAACTACCTTTTCACTCCTGAGATAAAACCCACTTGGTCATGATGTATTTTTCTTTTAATATATTGTTGGATTTTATTAGCTAACTTGCTAACATTTTGTCTAGAATTTTGGCTTCAGTGTTCGGATGGGATATTTATCTCTAGTTTTCTTGTAATGTGTTTGATTTTGTTATCAGTTAATGTTGGCCCCATTGAATAAGTTGGGAAGTGTTCCTTCCTTTTCAATTTTTTGGGAAGAATTTGTACATGTTGGTATTATTTCTTCTAAGTGTTTGGTAGAATTCACCAGTGAAGCTGTCTGGATCTGGACTAAACTATTGGTATAAAGTTGTTCACGTATTCCCTTATTATCCTTTTAACATCTGCAGTCTCTGTAGTGATATCTTTCATCCTTGATATTGAGAATTTGTGGTGTTTTTTTTCTTAATCAATCTGGATAGAGGTTTTATTCATCTTGGTTTTATTGAGTTTTCCCTATTGTTTTTCTATTTTCTATTTCATTGATTTCTGCCCCAAACTTTCTTCTACTTACATGGGTTTCATTTTTTCCTTCTTTTTAAAAAAAATTTTATTGGGGAACAGTGTGTTTTTTCCAGGACCCATCAGGTCCAAGTCAAGTGGTTGTTTCAATCTAGTTGTGGAGGGCACAACTCAGTGGCCCATGTGGAGATCGAACCGGCAACCTTGGTGCTATGAGCACTGCGCTCCAACCACGTGAGCTAACTGGCCACCCCTTCATTTTCTCTTCTTTATCTAGTTTCTTTCTTTCTTTTTTTTAAAAATATGCTTCTTGCCTTTTTTTTTTTTTTTGAAGATTTTATTGGGGCATTGGGGAGGGGAACAGTGTTGGGGAATTGGGGAAGGAAACATTGTGTTTTTCCAGGACCCATCAGCTCCAAGTCAAGTTGTCCTTCAATCTTAGTTGTGGAGGGCGCAAACTCAGCTCCAAGTCCAGTCGCTGCTTTCAATCTAGTTGTGGGGGACGGGGAGCGCAGCCCACCATTCCATGTGGGAATTGAATCAGCAACCTTGTTGTTAAGAGCATGCGCTCTCACCAGCTGAGCCATCTAGCTGCCCATTGGCAGCTCAGCTCAGGTGCAGCTCACTGGCCCATGTGGGAATCGAACCAGCTACCCTGTTGCTCAGAGCTCGTGCTCTAACCAACTGAGCCCCCCAGCCAGCCCCCTTTATCTAGTTTCTTAAGGTGAAAGCCGAGACCATTGATTTGAGACCTTTCTTCTTTTTCTAATATAGGTGTTCAGTACTAGAAATTTCTGCTAAGTACTACTTTAGCAGATTTTGATATGTTGTGTTTTCATTTGCATTCAATTCAAAATCTTTCTAATTTCCCTTTTTCCCATGAGTTGATTTTTTTTGGAAATGTGTTACTTAGTTTCCAAATGTTTGGGGATTTTTTTTCAGATATTTATGTAATTGATTTCTAATTATTTCCATTGTGGTCAGAGAACATACTTTATGTATTTTAGATTCTTTTTAATTTATTGTGACTTGTTTTATATCCCAGAATATGGTCTATCTTGGTAAATGTCCTGTGTGTGCTTGAAACGAATGTGTGTTCTGCCATTGTTGGGTGACCATTTTAAAAATGTCAATAGGCCAAGTTGGTTGATAGTGTTCAAGTCTTCTGTAACCTTCTGATTTTCTGTCTACTAATTCTACAATACTGAGAGAGAGGTATTGAAATACTGACTATAATCAAAGGTTTGTCTATTCCTTCTTGCAGTTTTATCAGTTTTGCTTCGTGTACCGTAGAGCTCTGATATTTGGTGCATGAATGTTTAGGATTGTTATGTCCTCTTGTTAATTATGTTAATTATGAAAAGATCTTTATCCATGGTAATAATGTTTGCTCTGAAATCTACCTTGTCTGATACTTTTGTAATATAACCACTCCAGCTTCCTTTTGATCGAGTTAGCATGGTGTCTTGTGTCGTCCTTTTACTTTTAACTGATTTGTATCTTTATAAAGTTACAAATTTATATTTCTTGTAGCCAGCATATAGTTGGGTCTTACTTTTTATCTAGCCTGATAATTTCTGTTGTTTAACTGGGATACTTAGCATTTAGTTGATATTAAAAGGCTGTTGACATTTAGTTGATATGATTAGGTTTAAATCAGTGTCCTTCATTCCTTCATGTCCAGTGTCTGGAAAGCCATATATATTTGTCTTGTTTTTTGGTTGTTTAAGGTGGGAGGCTAAACTCCATCCATCTTGGCTGGAAGTAGAAAGGACAGCAATCATGTATTAATACCCCTGAATACTCAATTTTCCCTGATTCTCTCAGAAGTATCTTTTTATAATTGGTGTGTTTGAATTGAATCAGGATTCAAATAAGGTCTACATGTTGCATTTTGTTGATGTGATTCTTCAGTCCCTTTTAATCTAGAGTAGTACCCCCACCTCTTCTTTCCATGTCATTTATTTATTGAAGAAACTGAGTCATTTGTCCAGAAGAATTTTCTGGGTTTGGGTGATTATATCTGTGATTCTTTTAAAAAGCTCCTCTGTTTCCCTGTGTTTACTGTAAACTGATAAACATAAAGACTACTTCATAGAATGTGCTGCATGTTCAATTGAAATATATGAAATTACCGATATTTAACTAGCTGCCATTCAAAATGGCAGTTTCCTACTGTTCAACCTCATACTTCTGTTGTATCACATCAGGAAGCCCCACTTTGACACTGAGATTGACCAGTGGATTCTGGAGGTCAGCCTGACCCTCTATTGTCAGGCTCTCCACTTGATTGTATCAATCACTGATGAGTGTCCCCTAGGTCCTTATCTCATTAGGAATTGCAAAATAGTGATGTTTTCATTCTGTCATTTCTCCTCCATTTATTAGCTGTGATTCTTCTATAACGAAGAACTTTTCTTCATCAATGATTTGGTTACAGCAGGATGAATGCTTAATATCCCACCTTTTTATTTTTTATTTTTTTTAATTTAAAAAAATTTTTTTATTGGGTAACTGTGCTGTTTCCAGGACCCATCAGCTCCAAGTCCAGTTGCTGTGTTCAATCTTAGTTGCAGGGGGCACAGCCCACCATCCCATGCAGGAATCAAACTGGCAATCTTGTTGTTAAGAGCACGTGCTCTGACCAACTGAGCCATCCAGCTGCCCATCGGCAGCTCAGCGGCAGCTCAGCTCAAGTCATCCTCGATCTAGTTGTGGAGGGTGCAGCTCGCTGACCATGTGGGAGTCGAACCGGCAACCTTGTTGTTCAGAGCATGTGCTCTAACCAACTGAGCCACCCTGCCACCCCTAATTTCCACCCTTTTTAAAACCAATAGTCAAAATAATGTGTTAGGGAACTAGCAACCTCCAAAGATATTGATGATGTTGATGAGATTGATGATGATGATGATGATGATGGTGATGATGATGATGAGATTGATGATGATGATGGTGATAATGGTGTGTGTGTATGCACGTGCATATATTAGACATATTTCAATTTGCTATAGTTGGTTTTGTTGTTCCATTGTTCCACATGTCCCTTTTTAGCCAGGTGGGGAGGGACCCTTGAAGTTTTCTTCAGTGTTCTGACATCTCCATACGTGGCTAGACCAATCTAGACCTGGAATTGGGGCCGGCCGAGTGGCGCGATGGTTAAGAACTCGCTTGGGATGCCAGAGGGCCCGGGTTCGGATCCCACATATGAGGGCCAGTGACACTGCCCTCCACAGCTAAGATGCTGAACAACAGCTCAACCTGGAGCTGGGCTGCCGAGAGTCGCCGGCGACGGCGTAGGCTGCAGCCCCTTTGGCAGTGGGTTGCCATGGGCTACCGTGTGTAGCCAGCAGCCAGCGTGAGCGGCCAGCAGCCGCAGTGAGAGGCTGTCCAGAAGCCGGCGACTGATCTGCCTCACCAGGGAAGAGCGCAATGACGGTGCCAACTTGGGCCAGTGAAGCAACATCCTCCACAACTAGATTGAAGAACAAAAATGACAGCAACTTGTATGTTCCCCTTCCCCCAGTTCCCCAGCACTGTTCCCATCCCCCCAATTCCCCAATAAAAATCTTTAAAAAAAAAATAGACCTGGAATTGACCTTTTAACCAAGGAGCTCTGGTGACTTTTAATGGAAAATGATACTTAGAGACCACAATCTGGATGCGAGGGGTGCTCACTGCAACTGGGTGGCCTCTTTTGTGGATCACTCTAGGAAAAATGATTTTTTTAGAAAGAAATAAATCATAAGTTCAGACTGATATTTCCATTTTGAAAGCTTTTGCTTAATTTCATATTTTTGTATCTCTAATATGGAAAGCATGGCTCCTAAATACATTAACAAAATTAATTTATATATAGTCAATGTAACAATACTTATATTATTACCTATGCTATTACTAACAATATGTTTACTGGATACAGTTTAGAATATCTTTCTGGTTCTTTTTGTCCTTAGGCTATATTATTGCATGAGGGAGGATTAGTCGAAATACTATGTTTAAAATTACTTAAAAATAATTTCATATACAGTTAGGTTCCTTTATTTTGTTCTTGGATTTTTAGCAAATGCTTTGTTTTTACAAAACATTTACATGGCCCCACAGTCAAGGTTATAAAACAAGACATTCTTAAATGCCTGGCATCTGTCCCCTCCTGCTGTTCCCTCTCTCACCTATGGGTATAACTTTTATTATGTTTCTTTTTGAAAACATAAGCCAATGTTCATACCCCGCCCCCTTTTTGCATAACAGATAGGGTGTAGGTTCTCTTGTGCCTGCTTTTTCTCACCTAATGACATACTCTGGAGCTGACCCCACAGCATTAGGTAGAACTCCTCCTTCCTGTCCCTGCTGCACCGTGGTGCGGGGCGGGCTGTGCCACAGTTTATTCTGCCTGTTGCTGCTGATGGACACTGGGATGGATGCCTTCGTTAAAGGACATTATAGGTAGTGCTGGAGCCAGAAAGTGAACCCAGAACCCATATTCTTTTTTTAAAGATTTTATTGGGGAGTTGGGGGAAGGCGAACAGACAAGTTGCTGTCTTTTTTGTTCTTCAGTCTAGCTGTGGAGGGCGTCACTTCACCCCATGTTGGTATTATCATTGCGCTCTTCCCGGGTGAGGCAGTTGCTCACCAGCCATTGGACGGCAGCTCACGAAAGCTCACACCCGCTGCCGGCCAGCTCCACTTCAGCCTACTCCATCGCCAGTGACTCAGGACAGCCCAGCTCCAGGTCAAGCTGTTGTTCACCATCTTAGCTGTAGAGGGCACAGCGTCACTGGCCCATGTGGGATCCGAACCAGGGCCCTGCTGCTCAGAGCTGGTGTCCCAAGCCAACTCTTAACCAACATGCCACTTGGTTGGCCCCCAGAGCCAACATCCTTGACTGTCTGCTGGGCCTCGCTCCCCAAGGTTCTTTCTCCTGCCCTGCATCTGGGGACACTGAGAGCATGGCCTGCCTCCCCCACTCCTCCTTCTGCTCTACAGCCATTGTAAATGGCGGGGGTGGAGGGTGGGGAGAAGTAGTGTGAAGAGATAGGAGTGCCTAGCCTTCCTTCCCCACACATGAGGTCATGCTGCCATGCTGGAACCTCCTGGATTGTCTTGGGGTGGGCAGCTGGTACCTGGTTAACAAAAAGCTTTGTGCTGTGGCTTCCAAAGTATTGGGGACCCCCTCCTAGGCAGTCAAGTCCAGATGTGAGTTCACTGCAAGAGGAAGTCTTGGTGTACCTCCAAACTGATTTATTCACCCCACAAGCTGGTGGAAAGTATCAAGTGAGCAGGTAATGACTGAGCGAGGTCATAGGCAGCAGTGAGTGAAAGAACAGTTCAGCTGCGGGAGGCCTTTGGATGCCGCACTGTGCTGCTGGTTCTGCATTCTTGGAGGAGTGCCCAGCCCAGGCTTAGCGCTCTGAGCACTGTGGGCACTCTGGCCAAGTCAGGGCAGGCCTCACAAGGAGCTGAGGCTGTGCACACCTGGAAGGACAGGCCAGAGCTGGGTGTCAGGGAAGGACAGCTGGCTATCTCCCTCACTCTCTGGCCCAGGGCTCCCTGGAGCTGGGCAGCCCGGGCTCTGCCTCACACCTTGCTTTTCCCAAGGGCCTTTGGACCTCACCCCTCTTCCTGGAGCTTCTCAGCTCCCAATCAGTGGCTTCCCACCCCTTCTTGTCCCTACTGGCCCCTCTGAGCCCTTGCTCACTTTTAAATGGAACCACCAGCAGGGTTGGTGGAAACAGAGATAGAGAAGTTACTAACCATCATGTTTGGTTGGAGGCCTCTGAGCTGTCCTATGCTCATTCATTCATTCATGCAGACTAGTGTTCACTGGGCTCCTCCTGTCACTACGGCCCCGTGCTAGGTACAACACTAAGTACAGACACAGGTGGAATGTTGTTTGAACTGGAAGCCAGGTCCAAAATTCCTCAGATGAGTGTGTGACAGGAGTGAGAAGGTTCTGGGTATGGCTGGGGTGACCTAGGGCAGCTAGGGTGGGAAGTGGGTAGAATCCGGTAGGTGAGGTGGGGCGGGGCCCTATTGCAGGCAGGAGGCACTTGACACACCAGCAGGACAGCAGGAAGACAGGAGCGCCTGTGCGTGTCCGGGTGGCAGCGTGCACCACGTCATCTGAACAGAAAGAGAAGAGGGCTAAATCAGTGGTTCTCACCTTTGGGGCCATGGGCCCCTATGAAAAGCTCATGGAAACACTGGCTCCTCTTCAGCAAAAGTTACAACGCAAAAGCACTTCACCCTTTGCTTCAGTTCTGGGATGTTTACTGAACATTGTAACATGCCTGCATCCTCCGGTGGGGAATACTAGACTAGGCTTGGGGGGCATGACTCGGCTGAGGAGTTCAGAGATCCTGTGGCTAAAGCTGGGCTCTGAGCGGGTTCAGCCATGGAAGTGAGAGGAGGTCTGGCCAGGGCGGGAGGGCTGGCAGCTGAGCTGGCCTTGTGCCCATTGTGACCCAGGGTCTGTCTGTCCTCTACTCAGGGACACCGGTTCACAACAGAATTTCTTCATCTGAGTTGCCACAGCCTGTTAGGCTGACATCCAGGCCTTCTTTATGCCTCTCAACTCCCACCCACTTGTCCACCCCAGAAAGAAAACAAACAGCACCACCTCCATCTGAAAGTGCCACACTCCAGACATGTGCCCTGAGCATTTTATGTGCATCAACTCATCTAATCCTCACAGGTAGTAGAGCATTAGCTCCACTTTATAGGTCAAGAAACGGAGTCAGAAAGAAGGGAAATGATCCACTCAAGGCCACACATCTAGTAAATAGAGGAGCTGGTGTTGAACCCAGAACTCAACACTCTTACCCAGCATGCTGTCCTGGGCACCAGGCTAGATGTTCAACAATTAGTCATTTAATGAACATGAAGGTGCCTCTGTCTCACTTCAAATGGGATATTCAAAAAATCCACCCTCCATGGCCCTCACTTCAAGGACATGTAGGAAATTTGAGCGGCAAAGATGTTTCTGGAAAAGGGCCTCACAATTTGGAGAGGTGCTCTCCAGGCCTCTGCATGGGCTCTGACAGCCTGTTCCCATGGTGCTGGTATTTGTCCTGGGGACATTCAGAGAAAGGGGCTCGTGCTGGTGTTTTCAGTGAATGAGGCATCCTTTGCTTTAATTATCATTGTTAAATTGCATATATTACGTAAAAACAAGCACCATTGTAATAAATGACTTTCTATGGCTTCTGTCCCCACCTCCACCCTCCATTTTCTTCTCAAAACATTCTACTGTGTAGCACAATATCTGACCTGTAGTAGATCCCCCAATAAATGTTGGGTGATGGTTAGATGGATGGGTAAATGAGTGGATGTATATAGATGGGTGGGTGGATGGAAGGAGAGATCCGTGGAGGGACGGAGGGAGGGAGGGAATGAGGGATGGATGGATGGATGGGAGGAAGGAGGGATGGGTGAATGGATGGATGGATGGGAGGAAGGAAGAATGGATGGAAGGAATGGATGAGTACATGAGTGGATGAGTGAATGGATGGATGGATGAGTGGATGGGTGAATGGATTGAGTGGAAGAATATTTCTCAAAGCCTTCCAACCTGGAGACTTTCTCTGGTCTTTGGACTAAAGGCACTGAGAAGACATCCCAGATCTCCATCTCTATTACTGCCTTCACTCACATGCCTCCCATCTTCTCAATTGTTGTCCCACACTTGCTCTGTCCCCAGTGAGATGCTCAGTCAGTCGCAGGATGCTTGGCCGATCCTGGTTCTAACAGGTGCCACTGGGTTGTCCGTATCCCTGAGTGAAGGTTTCCCAAGGACACACTGACTATTACCTGGTCCCAGGCTGAGTCCATCATCTAGATCCTGTATAATCCCTCAGCAACTCTTTGTGGTAGGTAATTGCTGTTATTTCAAGGAAATGGCCCGGGGGCATATAGTCTGTAAAGCCTGGGACCAGGATCCAAGCCTCAGCCTGTGCTTCTTTATGGCCTCTGCTGCTTTACACGCAGCAGTGCCAGGTCATGAGTCACCGACGTAACCAGTCACACACTGTGCTTATGCCTGTGGTCCCTGGGCCTTGAATGCAGTAGGCCTCGGTCTTAGTGGCAGAGACGTGTCTCCATGTGATGCTTGTGGCTCCTGGCTCAAACATGTCACATTGTCTCAAGGGACTTGCTGGAGGCAGATTTCTGCTTCCTTGTGAACTGAGGAGCATTACCTTTGCCGCTCCTGGGGCTGACCATCTCCAGGCAGGTGGCATGTGGGGCTTATGTGCTGGAGGCCTGAGGTGTGGAGGCCCAGTGCAGTGCCTGCTGGAGACTGTGTGAGCAGTCCTGGCAGGTGGGCGACATGGCACAGCCCCGTGGGAACCACATGCACCAGCTCCAGGAGCTCATCCTCTCACACAAGAGTGAGCAGCCAGCTGTGACCAGTTTCTGCCCATCCTCAGAGGGAGGCTACGCTGCTGCAGCTGAGGGTTGTCATACAGGTGGTCTCATCGTCCAGATACTTCACTGCAAACTGGATGTGAAAACTGTTGAATTGTTAGATTAAATGTTTTAAAAATGCTGTGACTTTGACCAAAACACATCTTGGACTACCAGTTGTGACCTCTGTCTGAACCCAAGGATGCAGTCCCAGAGGTGCCACGAACAGCGCCCTGGAAAGTGTCCAGTGGGTCCCTCAGTGCTGGTCTGGGAGCCAGGGGCCTGAGGAAGAGACAGTCTACCCCCGCCCAATGAGGCCCTGGTGTCAGCGCCTCTCCCTCCAGCGCCTGCTCTGGTCTTTCCAGGTGGATAAGGAGTTACTGTCATTTTAGTATTTTACAGCTGACTGGGGGGAGGTAGCATGGGATTAAGTGACTTGCCTGTAGACATGCCGTTGACTGTGGCAGTCAAGGCTACATGGCATCCCTGGAATACATCTTGTTTCTGTTTCCCTCCCGCTCCATCCATCTGTGTCCTGTCTCTTCTGCCCTCGCATAAAGCCTGTGGGAGAGATCTGCAAAAAAAGAAAAAATGAATTAGCATTTTGAATGCAGAGGCCTGCCTGTGACAGAGCTGAGCTGGGTGACCCTGGTCAGGGTGTGGGAGAGTCAGGGTTGCAATAGTGTACACAGTACAGAGCCCCAGTTCAATTTGGATCTCAGGTAATGCAACATTTGGGATAACTTATATTAAAACTTTATTTGTTTATCTGAAATTCAAGTTTACCTAGGTGACCCATATTTATCTGGTAACTCCAGTGAGAGGGAATTTGGGCATGGGGTAGGGGAAGGTTGAGGATTCTGGATACCTAGAAGGTACCCAAAGCCAGGAGCAGTGACAGTAGACTGTTCCATCATTCTGCCTCCTGCCACATGCGTACATAGCCTGCAGGACAGTGACCTACGTCATCCCAAAACCCACCATCCCACATTCCGGCCCCTGGCGGCTGGCCCAGGGGGCCGTGCTCCTGTCTGCTCCTAGCCCTAATTGGGTGAAGTGTACAATTGGGCACCTGAGGGAGAGAAGGGGCAGCCGCCAGGCAGGGAGAGAAATTAATCTTGGATTCAGTGAGGCCACTGGATGCAGATGTATTGGTTGCCTTGAAATAAAACAGCCTATCTAATACAGGCCAACCAGAAGGCAGACAGGAGTCATTCATCGGATGCACTGTTTCCGCTTTCTTTCCCATGCGTCTCGCCTGGATCGACCACCGTTTGTTGTTAGATTGCTCTGAAAGGGCATTTATCATCCCACCCCAGGTGAAGGGGCAGGTGTGGGGGGCCATCTGGGAGGCCAAGGAAGGCTGAGTGGTTCCCAGAGGGCCCTTGGAGGAAAGATGTTCCGCTGTCCTCAGAACAGCAGAGGCCTGGTGGAGGGCCCAGCCTGGGAGGCCCAAGGCCTGTGTGCTCGTCTGGGCTGTTCTGAGCCTGTGGTTTGCTCGGCTGCAGAATGGGCCCCCCTCCTGTCACCCAGGAGTGTGCTGTGACTATAGAAGCAGTGGGAGGCCTGTGGGCTCTGGGCTGGGGTCCGGCCATTCACAGTTGGACCTCCTTGGACGTGTCCAGTAAGCCTCATTAAGACAGAAGAAAGACCCCTCTTCAGGGGGCAGACTTGGGATGCTATGGGACAGCACATGGAAGAGTCTGCTAGGGTGCAGACACTGGCAGTGGACCCTGGCAGCCGTTCTAACCTGTCCTAGAGCGTGAATTCAGCCAAGACTGGATTTTTTAAAATCGGCTTTATTGAGGTGTAGCACAAATATAGTATACACAATTTAAGTGTACAGTTTGATGAGTCTTACATGGGCATATACATTTAATATAGGTTAACATGTTCAATGTTAAATGTATATGCACATGCAACCAACACCTTGATCAAGATTTAGAACATTTCCTTCCCCAGCAGTTTCTCTCGTGGCCCTTCCCGGTTAGTCTCCCCTTTCTGCTGCAGCCCCCAGACCCAGCAACCGCTGCTCTGATTTCTGTTAGTGTGGGTGTGTTCTGCCCATTCTAGAACTTCATATACATGGAATTGGACAGAAGGCACTCTTCTGCGTCTGAATCCTTTGGCTCTGCATGAAGTTGATGACGGCTGTCCCTTTGTACCACTGAGTAGCATTCATCATGTGGCTGGGGCCACACACTGTCTCTACATCCTCTTAGCAGGTGGTGGGTTTCTGAGAGGCAGAGCCCTCAGTGGGAGCAAGGACATGGCCTGCTTCCCCTTCCACCTCATTTTCCAGTTGGGCAGACAGCTCCAGAGAGCAAAACTGCCTTCCCCAAGCGAGGACGACGAACAGGCAGATCCAGTTCCGGCAGCCAGGGCTTCAGACTCCCCGTCTGGTGCTTCTCCCCAGTGCTGGGCCTTCGGGAGGGTCACAGGCCCCTCAGGTATAAGGACGTGATAGCTTATGTCATTTTTAAGTCTACAGTGACCTTTTGAAAGCAATATCCATCCCATCAACTGGGAGAGAAAAAAAATCAATGGACTTGAAAGCTGAATCTTAAAATCACATACTGGGAACAAGGTATGCCAAAGACAGCTGGGCTAATGAGGGGGGTGGAAAGAGGGGCCGCCGTTCTAGAAGGAGCCCCGGGTTAGGAGCCAGAGGGGTTGCCCTGCTGCTCCTCTTTTTGGCTGTGTGACTCCACCAGTCACTTCTGAGGGACCTCTGCTTCCTCATATGTAAGTAAATGGAGCTAACACCATCCTCCCTCCTCTCAGGCCCGGTCTTGGGGTGGGGGGTGGAGGGGTGGGGGGGGCGTGTTCAGTGAGCTCAAATAAAAGCACTTCTGAAGTTGTTAGGTGCTGAATCAATGATTATTATGCCCCGGGGTCCCTAGACAGTCACTGATCCCTGCTTTTCCCCCTGAGCTCCCTCTGCCTGGACAACCTGGCCACCCTTGCTGCTTGAGTCTGTTGACGGTTTCCGCTGCTATGCAGAGAAGCTTTCAGTCGGATGCAGTCCCACTTGTTTATTTTTGCTTTTGTTGCCTGTGCTTTTGGTGTCAGATCCAAACAAATCATCACCAAAGAGTTGACTGCTTATGTTTTCTTCTAGGAGTTTTATTGTTTTAGGTCTTACGTGCCAATCTTTGCTCCATTTGGAGTTGATTTTTGTGTATGGTATAAGGTAGGGATCCAGTTTTGTTCTTTTGCATGTGGCTGACCAGTTTTCCCAGCACCGTTTATTGAAGACTGTCCTTTTCCCATTGTATATTCTTGACTCCTTTGTCGTAAATTGACTGTATATGTGTGGGTTTATTTCTGGGCTCTCTGTTCTGTTTCATTGATTTGTGTGTGTGTTTATACCAATATCATGCTGTTTAGATTACTATGACTTTGTAGTTTTGTTTGAAATCAGGGAGTGTGATGCCTCCAGCTTTGTTCTTCTTTCTCAAGATTGCTTTGGCTATTTGGGGTCTTTTGTGGTTCCATAATTTTAGGACTGTTCTCTTTGAAAACTGCCATTGGAATTTTGATCAGTATTGCATTGAATCTATAGATTGCTTTTGGTAGTATGGACATTTTAACAATATTCTTCTAATCCACAAGCATGGAATATCTCTGCATTTATTTGTGTCTTCTTCAATTTCCTTGATCAATGATCTTATAGTTTGTTTTTTTTAAAGATTTTATTGGGGAATTGGGGGAGGGGAACAGCGTTGGGGAATCGTGGAAGGGGAATAGGCAAGTTGCTGTCCTTTTGTTCTTTAGTCTAGTTGCGGAGGACATCGCTTCACTGGCCCATGTTGGTATTATCATTGCGCTCTTCCCGGGTGAGGCAGATCGGTCTCTGGTCACTGGACAGCTGCTCACGGCAGCTCTTGGTAGCTCACGCTGGCTGCCGGCTGTTCACAGTAGCTTACGGGAGCCCATTGCAGCTCCACTGCAGCCTACGCCATTGCCAGCGACTCATGGCAGCCCAGCTCCAGGTTGAGCCATTGTTCACAATCTTAGCTGTAGAGGGCGCAGCATCACTGGCCCTAATGTGGAATCCGAACCGGGGCCCTGCTGCTCAGGGCTGGCATCCCAAGCCAACTCTTAACCAACGCGCCACTCGGCCAGCCCAATGTCTTATAGTTTTCCGTGTACAGGTCTTTCACCTTCTTGCTTAAATTTATTCCTAGGTATTTTATTCTTTTTGAAGCAGTTGTAAATGGGGTTGTTTTCTTCATTTCTCTTTCTGATAGTTTGTATATTGATATTGTATCCTGCAAGTTTACTGAATTTGTTTATTTGTTCTAACAGCTTTTTTTTGGTGGAGTCTTTAGTATCATGCCATCTGCAAATAGTGAGAGTTTTACTTCTTCCTTTCTGATTTGGAAGCCTTTTATTTCTTTCTCTTGCCTAGTTGCTCTGGATAGAGTTTCCAATACTGTGTTGAATAAAAATGAAGAGAGTGGATATCCTTTTCTTATTTCTGATCTTAGAGGAAAAGCCTTCAACTTTTCAGCATTGAGTATGATATCAGCTGTAGATCTGTTATACATAGCCTTTATTATGTTGAGGTACATAGTCTCTATACCCACTTTGTTGAGATTTTTTTAAAATCATAAATGGGCGTTGAATTTTGTCAAATTCTTTTTCTGCATCTGTGGAGATGATTATATGATTTTTAACTTTCATTTTGTTAATGTGGGATGTCAGATTAATTGATTTGCAGATATTGAACCATCCTTGCATCCCTGGGATAAATCCCACTTTATCATGGTTTATGATCCTTTTAATGTATTGGTTTTTTTAAATTAATTTTTTTCATTCAATAAAAGTTTATTGAGCACCCACCATGTGCAAGGCATTGTGCTAGGTGCTGTAATTTTTGAAATGACAAAATTGTTTGTATATGTAGGATCTGAGCTAGTCCTTGTTAGTTTTTCTGATTTGAGAAAGACAGAATGGCCCTACACAGCTCATTTAGTGAGCTGAAAGCATGGATGAGGTCTGTTTCCTGTCGTTCTATCAGTCCAGCATAAACTTTTGCCTTCCTCAAATCAGTCATAAGTCAAAACAAATAAGGCACGTTAAAAAAAAAATTGCCCTCCTTTAATTGACCAAAGTAAAGCCATGACATTTCATTTGGTAATCTCAGAATTATAAAAATCATTCCATTTGGCTCAGCCCATATTGCCCAGGGCAAAACTTCCAGACAATTCTAATTCCATCGTGGTCTGTTCTTAGAAAGTGCATATTTTAAAAATGTCTTCAGTGTCCTAAATGTGACACGCTCAGTGAGAAGCATATTAGAGCTGGACACGTCGTTTATGTCCTTTACAAGCCTCGATTATCCAGGTCCTTTACCTTGTATATCCTGACTAGCCAATGTTCTCTGGTATATGCTTCCTCCAGGATATCAAGTTCAAAGTCTTTATTCCCAGTCTCAGCATTCCGCACATGGCGAAAGCCTGGGGGACACTTGGCTTCAGTGTAGACCTGTCCAAAGTGGTAGTAACACATCTTGTACATAAGGCAGTTGAGCAGCACTGGAGAACCCTCATGATCCACATGGAATTCCCCAGTTGGAGTATAATAATCATGCTCCTTAATATGTTGGCCTGTGTCTGTGCTCCCTCCAATCCAGACCATCCACAGAAACTTGTTGATATCATCAGAGGAGTATCCAGTAAGGCCTCCAAAAATGACCAGCACATAGCTAACATCAAGCTCCCTCATGGTCTCATAGGCTTTTTCTTCTGTGGATGCTATTGCCTGCCCTACTTGAGAAATATGGGTATTATTCCATGTGTTGTTGTCCACTAAAATCGTCTGATTCGCCATAGCTATAATCTGGTAGCCATAATTCCACCATGACATGACCTTTGCGTCCTCTGGGGTATTGTGACGAAGCCAATAGTATGCTTCTCGGAAGTCATCAAAAGTGATCCTACTGCCATCCCCACCACGAGCAGACAGCACAAGAGTAGTCCTCACTGGTCACCCAGATTGGATGAAAGGTGTAGGTGATGAGAAAGAAAGCCATGACCAATATCATTCTACTTGCCACTTCATTCTTAATAGGGTAGGTAGAATCCTGTTGCTTCTTGCTCTTCTTGTCTGGACGACTTATGTCTAGATTCTTCATGTAAGTGGACAGCACCTGGGAGACGCCAATGCCAGAAAGAATGCACATAACAGGTGCCAACACTAGCATCAGATGCACCATTACAGCTGAAAAGTGCATGCTGGTCACATTGTACATGATGATGAAAATCCGGGCATCAGACAGGTTGCTAAAGTAGTAATACAGACCAACTGGAAACATGAAAAGAAGCTGCACGTCAAAATAGTACAAAGACCAGGTCGTAGGCTGATGCTCAGACACAGAAGCAATGAAGGGTACGTTGTTCTTCGCATAAGAAGGATCCAGCAGTGAGTAGAAACAACCCATCCAGGGGGATATTTTTCCTGTCAGCATGAGGAGAGCTCCCATGGTGAGAAGGACAAAGCCTTCCAGGGAGATGACACTTCAGAAAAGAACTTCAAATTGCTGTGGGTTCAACTTGCTGTGCAGATAATCCCCAAAGGCATGGATCTGGCAGAGACCAAAGACTCCAAAGGCTGCCATGTGCTCAGATGAAAGGACAGGCTGGAAACTGACAAAGGAGATCTGCATGGAAAGAATGGTGCCCAGGCAGTAAACAGTACAGTAGTCCCAGTAGTCCCCATAGATCCGGTGGTAGAAGCGTCCTGTGAGCATCAGCACCAGTACGTAGAGAGGGATCTAGTTGATCAGGAACACATAACCTCCCCATGAAGAGACCATGTAGAAATAAGCCAGGGTACACTTGGCTGCCCAATAGATGGGACCCATCTTTACTGCT
The DNA here is from genome assembly GCF_001890085.2 of Hipposideros armiger. Lineage (NCBI taxonomy): Eukaryota > Metazoa > Chordata > Mammalia > Chiroptera > Hipposideridae > Hipposideros > Hipposideros armiger. Next base: position 1,218,474 of record NW_017731614.1, on the reverse strand, counting down.
TTGATCCACATGTAGTAGGTGAGTAGCATGCAAAAGATGGCAATTCCTTCATTATCATAGGAGCCAGCCACAGATTGGGAGATATATACAGGAACTACAGCAATCATGGCAGCAGCAAGAAGTCCAGCCCCTGCATCCTTGAACTCTTTGATAAGGTGGTACATGATGATGGTGGTGAAGGAAGAGAAGAGAACACACAGACATTTCAAATTTTTGTGGAAAAAATGGAGTACATGGTAGATTGCAGCAGAGGTGATCATTAAGTCTGGGTAAATTGTTCCTCCAACGATTTGGCCCAAAGGGTATCAAGCCTGGTTATCAAACCAGTTATGGAATTTATAAAATCCCTCCTCAACCAGGAACCAGGTAGTCCGATAAAGTGTGGATCAAACTTATGGATGACACTTTCAAATCTCAGGACAGCAAAGAGACGAGTGGAGAATGATAACACAGCAGACATTGACAGAATAAGAAGTTTCAGAAGTGTGTCCTGCTTCTCATAGGACAACCGCAAAAATCCCAGCTTAGTCATCTTGACATCAAGGAGTGGCAACAGATGACAGCTGCCGCTAATTGTTAAGTTCTATCCCACGGCCTTCCCACCTGATCGGCGTTTCCCAAGAATCCCTAAAATTAATTGTTATTGAGGTATAATTGACATACATTATATTAGTTTAAGGTATACAACATAATGATTCAATATTTGTATATATTGTGAAATGATCACCACAAATCTACTTAACTTTGCCACCATACATAATTATAGAATTTTTTTCTTATGATGAGAACTTTTAAGGTTTATTCTCTTTGCAACATTCAAACATGCAATACAGTATTAACTGTAGTCACCATACTGTACATGACATCCCCTAGACTTATTTATTTTATAACAGGAAGTTTGTACCTTTTAACCCCCTTCACCCACTGTGTCAATCCCCCACCCCTGCCTCTGGAACCACCAATCTGTTCTCTGTGTCTATGAGCTTGTTGTTATTGTTAGGTTCCATATATAAGTGAGATCATATGGTATTTGTCTTTTTCTGTCTGACTTAATTTACTCAGCATAAGACCCTCAAGTTCCATCTACGTTGTCAGAAATGGCAAGATTCATTCTTTTTATGGCTGAATAATATTTCGTTGTATATGTATATGTACACTACACGCACACACACCACGTTTTCTTTACTTAATGTACTGTTGAATTTGGTTTGCTAATATTTTGTTGAGGGCTTTTGCATGTTTATTGGGTATATTGGCCTTTAATTTTCTTTTCTTGTGGCGTCCTTGTCTGGTTTTGGCATCAGGGTAATGCTGGCCTTGTAAAATTAGTTTGGAAGCGTTACCTCCTCTTCTGTTTTTTGGAAGAGTTTGAGAAGGATTGGTGTTAATTCTTTAAATGTCTGGTAGAATTTCTATCAGTGAAGCCACCTGGATCTGGATTTTTCTTTATTGGGAGGTTTTTGATTACTGATTCAATCTCCTTACTTGTAATCAGTGTGTTCAGATTTTCTATTTCTTCATGATTCAGTTTTGGTAGGTAGTATGTTTCTAGGAATTTATCCATTTCTTCTAGGCCATCTAATTTGTTGGCATATGATCCTTTGTATTTTGTCTCTTCTAGGCTATCCAATTTGTCTCTTATGATCCTTTGTATTTCTGTGGTTATCAGTTGTAATGTCTCCTCTTTTATTTCTGATTTTATTTGTTGAGTCCTCTTTTTTTCTTGGTGAGTAGCTAAATGTCAATTTTATCTTTTCAAAAACTAATTCATAGTTTCATTGATCTTTTCAGTCTGTTTCATTTATTTCTTCTCTGATCTTTGTCATTTCTTTCCTTCTATTAACCTGTGACTTCGTTTGTTTTTCTAATTTCTTGAGGTATAAAGTTAGATTGTTTGTTTGAGGCTTTTATTTCTTGAGGTAAGCCTATAGTTCTGTGAACTTTCCTCTTAGAACTGCTTTTGCTGCATCCCATACATTTTGGTATGTTGCATTTCCAGTTTCCTTTGTCTCAAGGCATTTTTTTTTTTAAGATTTTATTGGTGAATTGGGGGAGGGGAACAGCGTTGGGGAATCGGGGGAAGGGGAACAGACAAGTTGCTGTCCTTTTGTTATTCAGTCTAGTTGTGGAGGACGTTGCTTCACTGGCCCATGTTGGTATTATCATTGCGCTCTTCCTGGGTAAGGCAGATCGGTCGCCGGCCTCTGGACGGCCGCTCACAGCAGCTCTTGGCAGCTCACATCAGCTGCCAGTCACTCACGCTGGCTGCCGGCCACACACGGTAGCTTATGGCAGCCCACTGCCTACGCTGTCCTCGGCGACTCATGGCAGCCCAGCTCCAGGTCGAGCTGTTGTTCACCATCTTAGCTGCAGAGGGCAGTGTCACTGACCCTCATGTGGGATCCGAACCGGCGGCCCTGCTGCTCTTAACCAACACGCCATTCGGCCAGCCCTCAAGGCAGTTTCGATTTCTTCTTTAACCCACTGATAGTTCAATACTTGCCTGTCTTTTCTGATGGGTAGTCACTATGAAAGAACCTCTCTTTCCTCCGTGGTCCAGCTGCTTTGGAGGGTGACTGTGTCTTCTACAGGGTCAACAAAGGCCACCTGCCTGTTGCTGAACAGAGCGCTTGTTTATCTTCTGGGAGAACTGGGCACTAGTGCCAACAGCGGAGGTGTGATGAGGGGAAGGTCCGGGAGCCACTTCACTGACCTCTCCTTCCTGTAAACTTCAGCCTGAGGACAGGCCTGGGAGCAGCCCGTGGGGCCAAATCATTGGTGGACCTGAAGTTGCTGATCACTCTCCCTGATAATTAATTGCTGGGGAAGAGGTCCATCTGGGCAGCAGGCAGAATAATTGCTGAGGCCATAAGGGAGATAGGTGGTCCCCAGGATCCAGTCCTCCTGTAGCGTCCTAGAAATGCAGAGTGCAGGATGGGGCCTTAGAGACTCCATGTATAGGACTGTATTCATATTTGGGGACCCAGTGGGAGGTTTGCTTACATAATAATTAGAGCGAAGCCACCTTGACTCCCAGCTGCCTCCTCTCTAGCTCCACCCTGTGATTTTGCCTGTTTATACCACCCCCGCCTCCCCCTCCCCACCTACTCTGTTCATTCACCATTGTATGTGGTGCACGTGGCAGTGACCTGGGGGCCGGGCAGCTGGGGTGTTGGAGATAAACACAAGCAGGAAGGGCATTTGTTAGAGCCGTCTGTTCACTTTGCCCCACTGTTAGCTGTTGAAGGTTGAGTGTAGATGTGATTAATTTGAAAAATAAAATAAAAATTGAAGGTTTGAAAGTCTGTGCCTCGGTAGAACTGGGGAAGCAGGGGTGAGGGTGCAGGTCACCCTTTCTTGGCCTTGGCTGGGTTGCTGGACACTGTGAGAGCACCCCTAGGGCCAGGCTATGGGCACTGGGCTGTGCTCCCTCCTCGACTGTCCTCAGGCTTCCTTTGGCAGCTCCTCCTGTCTTTTCAGCATCCTTCTCCTCTGCCTTCTTGTGTCTGCTGTGGGCTCTGAAGTTGTGTGTGATGAGTTTTAGACTTGGAGGAAGGCCTGTGCTGGGTCAGGGAGTCTCCTGGGCTGCCAGGGCTCTTTCTGCTTCTTGAGGTGTTTGAGGTATATTTGATGGAAGAGGTTGCTTCCAGCAGGACTGTGTGGTCCACCCAGACAAGATTCAGGATGTGCGGGAATCCCTGCGGGGCTGAACTGAGATCCCCTGTCATTCCTTGTCCTCAGAATTGGAGCCTCAGGGAGCACAGAGGCCTGTTCCCGCCTCCACCCTCACCCCGGGAGTCTCCCAACACACATCTCACATTGCCTTGTTTCCTTTCCCCGTTCAGGTCGCAAGATGGGAACAGAAAACCCGAAAGCTGAGTGGGGCCTTCGGCTCCCCCTACCTGGCCTGCTACGCGCTGGGTGGAGCCATCCTGTTTCTGAATGTACTGCGCTCGCACTGGTAAGTCCGCCCAGGCTGGGCCACCCAATAAAGAATCTGGGACACGGCGGTGCGGGGAGACCACTGCTGCGGGTATCAGGGCCCATCAAGACGTGAAGTATTGTGTCTGAATGCCCAGGGATTCTGCTCTCCAAGGCCTCATGCCGCCCTTTCCCTTTCTGGGCCATTAGACTCCTGTCACAGAGGAGTCCTCTTGGCCTCGGGAAGGGACAGTGCTACCTGCCTGGGACCCAGGCCCAGAGGACAAGGCCTGAGTGGCCCCCAAGCTCACATCCTGGCCTAGCGAGTAGACAGAGCCTCTGTAGAAGTCCCCTCCAGGAAGTTCCAGGCAGGAGGCAGGAGGCAGGAGACCCCTGGGAGCGGGGCCTCACCCAGACCTGGGCTGGTATCAGCGAGCTGCTCGGTCCACCTCTGGACTTGGGATGTGTTACCTTTCTGTCATCAGAGAAAGAGGGCAGGGTGGGTGAACTTGTTCTAGATGACAAAGCACCACCCACAGGACACAGGAGCACACATTACTGCCCAGATGCAGGGCAGGGTGCCCTGGGGTGGGCAAGGCTGTGGAGAGAAACAGTGGGATCAAGTAGTTAGATGTGGCATGCCTAGAGCAGCCTGTCCCTGAGCCTAGTTCTCCCCTCCTGGGGTTCTGTGAGAACCATCACAGCGGCACATTAGCTCACGGACTGAACGTGCCTGGACAGTGCTTTAAAACTGAGAAAAGGTGGGCCAGCCGAGTGGCGCGTTGGTTAAGAGCTGGCTTGGGACGCCAGAGGGCCCCGGTTCAAATCCCACATATGAGGGCCAGTGACACTGCCCTCTACAGCTAAGATGCTGAACAACAGCTCAACCTGGAGCTGGGCTGCCGTGAGTCGCCGGCGACGGCATAGGCTGCAGCCCCTGTGGCAGTGGGTTGCCATGGGCTACCGTGTGTAGCCAGCAGCCAGCGTGAGCGGCCAGCAGCCGCAGTGAGCGGCCGTCCAGAAGCCGGCGACTGATGTGCCTCGCCCGGGAAGAGCGCAATGATGGTGCCAACTTGGGCCAGTGAAGCAACGTCCTCCACAACTAGACTGAAGAACAAAAGGACAGCAACTTGTCTGTTCCCCTTCCCCCAATTCCCCAATAAAAATCTTAAAAAAAAAAAAAATGAGAAAAGGCATGTGAGACTCCCAGTCTCCACACATGGGAGCCAGCACTGGGGGCTGAGTCTCAGCTGCTCCTTGGTCCTGCCCCACCCCTGCAGGCACGGAGGTGCAGTGAAGCATGCACCTGGGAAGTGGGCCTCTGTAGATGCCAAGGGCAAGGTCATGGATGTTGACTGAGCCCCTCACACTTAATTTCATACTCATAGTCACACACTGAGAGGCGTGGCGCAGCCTCTCTTCTTGCTGTCAAGGAAGTGTGGTCAGGAGGGGCCCTGCCAAGGCCCCCTTTTCACTCTGGACCTTTGACTCCTGCACCTCGTGGCCTTTCAGACTGTCTGTCATCTCTTCACTTCTTTGCTCCAGGCCAGGATGGGTATCTCAGGGACCTTGGTGGGACCCATGGCACCTGCACTGAGTTGAATGACTTTGAAGACATTCTCCAGAGGGGTCTTATTCACCACATAAAGCGGCAAGGGGCTTGGCTCTCATGCCCCAGGGAGCATTTTTACATTTGTAGTCTCTAGGCAGAGTCCTGTGAAAAAGGTGAGGCTTGGCAAGAAGCAATATGTTTGAGGTTTTACGGCTCACGGGAGTAGGAAGTCTAGAAGGAGAGGGGAATGATCCTCTTTGCCCATCCCTGCCATGTAGAGTGGCCCCTTACAATGGAGGGGGCCCTGGGCTGCCATCAGCAGGGCAGGAGTCATAGCCTGTCTGAGGCCAAGGCTGGGAGCCCAGGCCCCCTCCAGCAAGAGGGTGGGGAGTCTCCTTTTCTGCAAGGCCCACCTCAGGGCTGCCCTCTGGACCCCAGGCACACACTCCGAGGGCTGGGAGCAAGGAACAGTCCCCACAGAAGTGGTGAGGCTAGGGAAGAGCAGAGGACTGGCGAGAGCTCATCCCCTGCCCCAGAGAGTGTTGGGACCACTGTCGGGGCCTGTGCACAGCCAGAAGAGGGCTCAGGCCCCATAGCTGTTAGCCCAAAGTCAGTAGGCTGGGCTAGGGACTGTCCAGAGGTGCCAGTCTGTGCCCTGAGTCACCATCATCACCGACCACAGGTGTGGGCAGCCACCCTGCCTCCTACCTGTAGCACCTCACAGTCACAACAGCCCGTTGGGAGTGAGTTTTTGAGCCTACGCACCACATGAGGGCAAGGCTGGTGAGTGGTTGAGCCAGGAAACAAACCAGGCTGTCCTGACCATGCCGGCCTTCTCAGGGAACTTGTCTCTGTACCAGTGCTGAGTTCTGGCTTCCTGCCCATTCCTAGCTCAGTAATGCAGTCCCTGTCTTCCTACCTTAACAAGCCAGAAACCGAGGAGATGTGCTTGCTTGTGTCCTGATCTCCCTGCTCAGTCCAGCAGCACAAACTGGGGTCCGTGCCCTGGGACCCTCTCCTTTTCCTTCTCATTCTGCGCCGTGCAGCAGTGTCCTTACCCTACATAGCCTCATGGGGATCTTGTTAGGGTAACAATCAGACTGAGTCTCCCTGCCTGGCACCCTGACCCCTGGCTTCCCACTGCAGTAAGAATAACACCAGATTCCTCACCCAGCCCAGCTAGTTCAGCTCTGGTCACCTCCCCGCATTCCCATGGTGGGGCTTCTGCCATGTTCTCCCTCCTGCCCTCTCGGGTCTGGCTTCTCCTCCTGAGTTAGCTCTTGGCTTCCATAGTGCCCCCAGGGAGCCCCCCCGACTGCATCCTGTGTGCAGAAGCCCAACATGACGACCAGCTTCTGCAAAGTCCTTAGCAGCTCGCACAGTCCTTTGTCTGTGTCTGCAGGGTCACGGTTGTGTCTGTCCTGTAAGCCATGTTATCCCTGGGCCAAACACCGCACCTGGCTCAGTAGTGATCAGGGAGTACTGAGGCTAAATGCAGGGTGGACTGAGCCTGCACTGGGAGCCCAGCTGACTCCTGACCTCACAGAGAGGTCACGGGGTGGCCGGGAGGCTCCAACATGGTCTCTAAAACCTGGCAAGTGCTCCATACATGTAAATAAGCCACCGATTCTTTGCCCTGCCCTCTCTCCCAGGCCTTGCCCCATCTGTGGTCTCAGTGCAAGGGCTACAGCGGATCTGGCTCTCGTCCACCTCGCTCTCCCATGGGAAGTGGTTGACTGAGATGCTGGGGAGGGAGGGCCGTGCCCTAGACAGGCCTGCGTCCATCCTGCCCACTGCAGCCTCTCAGCCTCAGCAGGAGAAGCCCCCTGACAGGGCCAGTACCGGTGGGCACTGGGTGTGGCCCTGACTCCCTGGTTTTCTGGCGGCAGGCAGCCAGCCTCCAGGCTGAGACCTTCAGGCCCTGGCTGAGCACACACTCAGATTAGACAGACGGGAGTGTCGCGGGCCTTACTCCTGCTGCAGGCGTCCTTCTGTCCTTACCGATCACAGGTCATGTGTTAGACATGACCCACTTGATAGCAATAGTGCTTGACGCTATATGTTAACCATCTTTAAGTGTATAGTCCAGTGGCATTAAGTACACTGATATTGTTGTGCAACCATCACTACCATCCATCTCCAGAATTTTCCATCTTCCCGAACCGAAACTCAACCCATTCAACACTAACCCCCCCATTCTCCCCACCCCCAGCCCTGGCAACCACCACTCTACTCTCTGTTTCTATGAATATGGCTTTTTTAGAGTCTACACATAAGTGGAATCATGCAGTATTTGTCTTTCTGTGTCTAGCTTATTTTACTTAGCATAATATCCTGTGGGTTTATCCACGTGGTAGCATATGTCAGGATTTCCTTCCTTTTTAAATCCTGCCATTTGCGACCTTGAGGACATTATGCTAAGTGAAATAAGAAGTCACAGAAAGACAAATACTATATGATCCCACTTATATGTGGAATCTAAAAGAAAACATATTCATAGAAACAGATAGATTGGTGGTTACCAGGGGCTGGGGGTCGGGTGAGGGTGATGGGTGAAGGTGGTCAAAAGGGTGCAAACTTCCAGCTATAAGAGGAGTAGGTTCTGGGATCTAATGGACAGCATGCTGCCTATAGTTAACAATGCTGCCTTGTAAATTTGAAAGTTGCTAGGAGAGTAGATCTTAAAAATTCTCACCACACACACACAAACACTGGTAACTGTGTGAGGTGATTGTGGTAATCATTTCACTGTATATACGTACATCAAATCATCACATTGTACACAATGTTATGTGTCAATTATATCTCAGTAAAACTGGTAAAAACAAAATAAAACCACTTTGAAAAAATTATTAAAAAAATAATTTACTTTCTTTTTACGGCTGAATAATAATCCACTGTATGTATAAGGTGTGATCAAACAATATGGTGAATGTTTAAATTAAAAACATTTATTACAGCAAAAGACACATTGCCATTAATCCTCCCAAAATACTCCCCCTCGCTTCAAACATGCTTATCCCATCGTTCTTGCCACTTTCTGAAGCAGTTCTGGAAGTCCTCTTTTGTGAGTGTCTTTAGTTGCGCTGTCGTGGCTGCCTTGATGTCCTGAATCATTTTGACTTTGGGCAGAGCCAGAAGTCACATGGTGCCAGACCCGGTGAATAAGTTGGATGAGGACACAATGTAATGTTTTTATATTTGACAGAAATTGCCACACCAGAAGCCATGTATGACACAGAGCCTTTCCATTGTGATCACAAAATACGGTGAATGCTGCTGCCGAGTGCCATCCAATGGAAAGGCAGGGATCTTCAACACAGGAAGCGGCATGTCGAACCTCAGTAACAGTGTGTGACAAGTTTCAGCTTGTTCAGTGCAGTCAGTTGGGTGTGAGCTACGGTTGAGAGAAAGTGTGTTTTAAAGTGTGCTGTACATCATCCTCCATCATGACAACGCTCCGTGTCATACATTGTTTCTGCTGTGGCAATTTCTGTCAGATAAAAGCATTACGATGTGCCCTCACTCACCTTATTCAGTGGATCTGGCACTGTGTGACTTCTGGCTCTTCCCCAAAGTCAGAATGATTCAGGACATGGAGGCAGCCATGACAGTGCAACTAAAGACACTCACGAGAGAGGACTTCCAGAACTGCTTCAGAAAGTGGCAAGAACAATGAGATAAGTGTATTTAAAGTAAGGGGAGTATTTTGAGGGAGATTAATGGCAACGTCTTTTACTGTAATAAGGTTTTTTTATTTAAACATTCACCATATTGTTTGTTCACACCTTGTGTATGCCCCATTTTGTTTACCCATTCATCTGTCCAACCCTTGGGTTGCTTCCACCGTTGGCTAATATGAATAGTGCTACTGTGAACATGGTGCACAAGTACCAGTTTGAGTCCCTGTTTTTGATTCTTTGGGGTATACACCCAGACATGGGCTTGCTGGATCACATGGTAATTCTATGTTTTATTTACTATTTTCCACAGTAGCTGCACCATTTTACTTTCCCACTAACAGTGTACAAGAGTTCTAATTTCTCTACATTCTCAACAATACTTGTTATTTTTTTATAATAACCATTCTGATGGGTGTAAACTGGTATCTCCTTGTGGCTTTGATATACATTTCCCTAATCAGTGTTGTTGAGCATCTTTTCATGTGTTTATTGGCCACCTGTACACCTTCCTTGGAGAAATAGCTGTTCAAGTCTTTCACCTGCTTTTTAATCAGGTTGTCTGTTGTTGTTGAGTTGTATACATGGTTACATTTTTTTTTAAAGAAATTTCCTGGATTTTATTTATTTATTTATTTATTTTAAGATGTTTATTGGGGAATTGGGGGGATGGGAACAGCGCTGGGGAATTGGGGGAAGGAGAACAGACAAGTTGCTGTCGTTTTGTTGGTCTTCAGTCTAGTTGTGGAGGACGTGGCTTCACTGGCCCAAGTTGGCACCATTATTGCGCTCTTCCCGGGCGAGGCAGATCAGTCGCCGGCTTCTGGAAGGCCACTCACTGCGGCTGCTGGCCGCTCACGCTGGCTGCTGACTACACACGGTAGCCCATGGCAACCCACTGCCACAGGGGCTGCAGCCTACGCCGTCGCCGGCGACTCACGGCAGCCCAGCTCCAGGTTGAGCTGTTGTTCAGCATCTTAGCTGTGGAGGGCAGTGTCACTGGCCCTCATATGTGGGATCCAACCGGGGTCCTCTGGCATCCCAAGCCAGTTCTTAACCATCGTGCCACTCGGCCGGCCCACATGGTTACATTTTAAATGGTTATTTAAGTATGTACATAATATCTGTGACCTGCAAAGCTGAAAATATTTACTATCTGAAAATATTTACTATTTTTTTGAGAAAAGATCTTTTTGTGAACCTTAGACTAGTTGATAACTGAGGTCCCTTCTAGCTCATGCAAATCCATAATTTTAATGTCTGTATCAGGTGTCAGCCAACTTTTTCTGTAAAGGGCCAGCTAGTACATTTTTTTGGACCCTGTGGGGCCACATGGTCTCTGTCAAAACCACTCATCTCTGATGGAGGCTGCACAGAAGTAAATGAGTGTGGCTGGATTCCTATAAAGCTTTATTTACAGGGACAGCCTGTGAGCCACAGGCTGTGGGTTGCCAACCCCTGCTCTCCATGAAGGAAAGGTCCCGTTGATGCCATCAGACATCCAGGTACACCTGATGGCCAGCGTCTGGACAGTGAGAGCAGCCTAGGAAGCGGCAGGTGCCCTGGGTCAGCCTCACCTCTGCTCCTGACAGGGCCTGACCTTGAGCAGGCCACTGAGCGGCTCTCTGAGCCTTGGTCTCCTGTCTGTGAAATGGACCTGAAACCCCTGGCCAACTCCCCAAAGGGTCAGGAGTAGGTGCATCATCTACCAGATCCTCACTGAGTGTGTGGCACATGCAGACCCAGCCCTGCCTTGGGGGTCATACCTTACAGGTGCTGGCAGCTATGGCTGGGTCAGAGCGGGGAGGGGACCTGGGGCCAGCCCAGCTTGTCTGGGGGTAAGAAAAGGCAGGCCCTGCTGCAGGAGGCAACTTGGCTTCTCAGGAGGCCCGAGAGAGAAGGTGCTGTGGAGTGAGGCTGGACAGTGTGACTGTGAAGTGCTGGCACAAAGGAATCGCGAGACCCTTTTGCTGAGCAGGTCCTCATGGCTCCACTCAGAACCAGTAGGAGGGACCTCTGTGCCTGGATTTGGCACCTTGTCCTGCGCAGGATGCCTGCAGGAGGCAAAAGGCCAGTGGGTCCCTGGTCTCAGGTCCCTGGTCCCCTAGCAGGGGTCCCTCCTTCCTCCTCTAGGCCCCCATCGGTCCCTAGGAGACCAAGGGGACAGTCTGACCTGCAGCCCGGCTCTCGATGTGTAGACACCAGTAGAGATTGTCTGGTTCATTCTTGAATCCTGGGCCCTTGGGAGACCTCCCATGGAGCTGGGAAGAGGTCACCCCATGTCCGTCATCTTAATAGATGGTAGCCCCCAACTCTCCCTCCTCTCCAGCCCTCTTGATGTCAGTGCTGGCCTGGCCCAGTGTCTGCCTTCGCTTGGCTGAACTAGCTGCCCCAGGAAATTCCTGGGAGGAGAGAAAGGATGCTCACAGCAGGACTAGTTTTCTCTGCTCACCTTTCAAACCATCGGGCACCTAATGTGCACCAGCACCCTCCCCTCCTGGGCCCGTTGGTCCTTCCCTCCACCAGTCATGTCCCACCCGCCAAGGCCAAGTGCCCCAGCCTGGCGTCGTCCTGCACCCGGCTGCATTCACTGGGGACAGTCGCCTCTTTGCTCTCCTCACGGTGATGCTGGGCAGGTGGGTGGGGGCTCTGGGGAAGGGCTTGTGAGAATCCTGTGAAGACCAGCGCCTGCCTGTAGCCTCCTGCCCCTGACATGTCCTCCAGAAGTGTGATTCCTAAAGGTGTGTTTTGCTTTGTTTGTGGTAAAATACACAAAACATGAAACTTACGGTTTTAAAGTACACAGTTCAGTGACAGAACACTTATAATGTTGTGTGACCACTTTTGTCTAGTTCCAGAACTTTTTCACCCTGAACCCATTAAACAGTCACCTCCTATCCACCCTTCCCCTTCATCCAGCCCTTGGAAAATACTAATCTGTCCCTATGGGTTTGCCTATTCTGGACAATTCCAATGTGTGTGTGTTCTTCCTGTAAGTTGAGAGCTCCATGAGGTGGGGACAGCAGCAGTCAGGCTATAGGCAGAGAGCTGTCCAAGACCGCTGGACAGCTGGCCTGCCAGGCGTGAGGCCAGGGCTCAGTGGTTGCCTGCGGATACACAGGGGAAGGGCCAGGCAGCTGTGTCAGCTGGTCTGTACCAGCCAGGCAAGCAGAGGTGGTCTGCAGGGGCCCTATCATGAGTCGGCTCGTTATCTGGAGGCGATTATTGCAGACCTGTGTGTTCTGGCTTTGAAGCATGAACGGGGAGGTGAGGTGGGGAGGAGCGTAGATGGGCTGGGGTCATCTGTTGAAACCCACTCCCTGTCGGCTGCACCCTATGCACAGCTAGCCTTAGCCAGAACTGGGTGGCCTGGAGCCACTGCCCAAGAATAAGTCTGCCGGGATGGCACAGAGTGAGCAGCCACGCAGGGCCCAGGCTTCACAGGACTGGCACTACTTTCCTCACTGTGCCTCCTTCTGCCCAGCCAGTGGCCTCAGGGCAAGTACACAAGATGCTAGGAGCATCAGGGAGCCTCTGTGTCCTTCGTCGGTCACTTGGTGGAGCTGTATACCAGTACACTGCAGAATAGCCCAGGGTCTTGTGGAAACGGGCCTGCAAGTATCGGGGAGGGAGACCAGGGGTGGCAGCTCCCACTCTCGGGCTGGTGTACCGTTCAGCGGGAATGGGGCTGTGGCCTGGGCCAGGAGAGCAGACCTACTTCACCCCTCTGTGTACCAGTTGCTCGGGAGCAGGTGCATCCTGCACATGGACTGGCCGGATCGGTGGAATGTCAGCATGCATGTGGCTGTCTTTCCTGTGGCTGTCTGTGTGCCAGTCATTGCTTCATCCAGTGCCCGGCTGGAACTGCTCACAGGATGCTGTCATGAAGGAGCCAGCGAATGGGGCAGACTGGAAACAGTTTACTGCAGGTGGGGGGAGGGGGCAGTCAGACGGCACAGTGAGAGCATGGCCAAAAAACGAGTTGGGGTCTCCCATGGGCTCACTGGGTGTGGGCAGGACTCAATTCTTTGTGGCTGTAGGACTGAGGCCCTCAGCTCCTAGTCTGCCTGCCAATCCCTGACATATGCCCCCTGCCCCAGCATGGCGGTAGGCTTCTCCCAAACCCCCTGGCAGCGGGGGGGGGGGTGTCTCTGACTTCTCTCTGAACTCCAGACCCTTTTTGAAAGCCACCCTCTGTAGGGTAATCTCCTTTTCAATTAATGTGGGTCAACTGACTGGGGACCTTAATGACACCTGTGAAATGCCCTGACCTTGCCCTTGCCCCATAGTGCTGTGATATGCCTAGTGTTCGCAGGTCAGCCCATACTCAAGGGAAGCATTCCGTAGGGCGTGTGCTGGGGGCCAGGGAAGCTCAGCAGGTCTGCTGGCCCTATGGTGGAAAGGATTTCTACACTGAGGGAATGGGAGGCATGGGTGGTCTCAGCTTTAACTCTGCAGGCTGTGCGGGCCATTGGGGGTTTGCCTTGCAGAAAGGGCCTTGGTTGAGAGGCGGGCTTGGGAAGGACGCATCGGCAGACAGAGTGGACGTACTGCAGGAGGAGGCTGAGCCGGTGCCTGGTGTGTCGCCGGCACACCATGGGCAGTGACCCCCCCCCTCCGCCTCCACCTAAGTTCCAGGATTTCAGGGGAGCAAAGTACAAACAGCCTGACTGACTGAAAGCTCAATCCAAGTTTTTAAAAATAGAACTGGAGACGAATGAGTCTCTCACTCCCACCCCCAGTGCAGAATATTTCCAAAGGAAATTGCCTTCTATTTATTACTTCATTCTGTTACGGAGTGTGTGGCTCTCTGAGTCACTCGTCCCTCCATTAATTTTCCGTGTGGAATGGACTGTGCTTTCCTGACTTAATGGAGGAGGTAGAACTCCGCAGGTCACCTGAATAGAGCCGGCCACGCCATTCCTGCACACCTGCCACTCATCATGGTCCCAAAGTATGCAGCCTGCATGCCCAAAGGGAGCCTAAACAGAGCTCTGGAGGGCCTGGCTGACTCCTCTGTTGACAAACCCCGAGGGAGCACGCCTGGAGCCTATATGGGCAGCTCCCCTGGGACCCTCTCCTCCTCCTGGTGAAGGATGGAAAAAGAGCAGGTGGACCGAAGCCTGGGGCCAAGTCTGGGGCAGCCACTTGGCCGCTTCAGGGCCTTCCGCTCCCCCACCACTGACCCTAGATCTGCCCTTTGTCAAGAATCTCCATCTACTTCCAGCCAGATGGCGTTTCCTGTGGATCCAGCCCCTAGGCACAGCTCATCAAAATGAGATGCTTTCATCTGGCCCTGCCGTGTGCACTCAGCCAGACAGAATGCCTGCTGCCTGGATGGTGCAAATGAACTCTGGCAGAGGAGTTGGAGCCTGCCCATCATGAGCGGGAAACCGAGGCCCCACATGGCCCCCAGATCTAGTCCAATCGGCTCTGGCTGGGCTCTCTCCGGCCCCCAGCGTTACCCTCACTATTGCAACAGCCTGACGGGTCTGCCCACTCTGCTCCTCCCACCCACGTGGAATGCATTCCAAACTCTGCCACAGGCCCAGAGGTCTCCTCTGCAGGCTTCCCCACTGGGCCTGGCTGTTCTGTTTCAGGATTGCTCACCCTGCCCACCCCCTTCTCATGGTGAATTTCTTCCATCGCATGTCAGCTTAAGCCTCGCTGTGGCCGCCTGGACCCCTGTCTGGTATGCCTGTCCTGTGGCACCCGGCACTTCATCACTCCCACGGTGACACCCTCAGCTCACTCCTCTGTCCTTTTCACTGTTCACAGCCCTGTGGTAAAGCCCGGCATGTCCCATGCTCATCAGCGTGTGTACAGCCACCTGGCAGCAGCTCTGCACAGGGACATGGAAGGAATACTGTCACCGTCATACAGAGGCAAAAACTGAGGCCCAGGGTGCCAGCCTGTCTGAAACCCAACCCTGCTGCTCTTCTGCGAGGAGCCCTCAGCTCTTTTATCGGATGGCCATGGGTGCCCCAGAGAACTTGAGGCAGATGGATGTGCTGGACCGTGGATCCAGCTGGCCTGATTGCCCTGTTTCAGGGCCAGGAGTCAGCCCAGGCAGGGAGGAGCCAGTGCCAAAGCTAAACAGGCAGGCAGAGCCCTGGGCAGAGCAGTGGGCATCACCCCAGCCCTTGAGAGAATGGAGGCCTGAGTGTCACCACCCCCCTTTCTCTTTCTCTGTGGTATGGTCCTCACTGCAGTGGTAGCCAAGGATCCGGGCCTGCAGGTGAGCCAGCCCTGAGCAGGGAAGTCAGCCTCGCTGGGCCCACACCCTCTACATGCCTCCCTATCTACTGTGTGCAGACAGGAGAGGCGGGGAGGGGGTTGAGGCAAGATGCCAAACTGCCTGGTCCATGGCTTTATCTGCTGCGTCTGCAGGGTAGGAGACTTGCCTAAGTCACAGGGCTGCCTCGGGGGTGAGGGCTGCTGGTGAATGCAGAGGATCATGGCATGGGCAGGCAGGGCATGGGCATGGCAGCCTGGCATAACACTGGGTGTGCATGACCCTGAGCCAATCCTAGCAGCTCAACTTGGAGATACAGGGTGACCCTGAGCCCCGGCAGCAGGAGGGCTGAGTGAGGGCAGTGGTGGGTGGACAGCTGGGGTGTGGGCAGCATGACCAGTGGCAGGTGTGCCCTGACACGCGTGTGCCTGTTTGACAGGTCACCATGCAGGCTTCTGTGGCCAGTGTCCTGTTTGCCGTTTGTTCACAGACCTTTTTCTGCCATGGGGGGAAGGGGAAGGGCAGGGGGCTGCTTCCCTCCAGTGGATGAATGTGTAACCCACTCTGCCTGGATCGCTGGGTGCCAGGCAGAAGCAGCCTCTGTCTTCTAAGAGCCGAAAATAGTTGGAGGAAAGCGTTCCGGGGAGGTGGTTTTAGCTTAACATAAGGATAGTTTTACAACAATGTGAATTTACCAGTGGAATGAATGAATGAAGATGGTTAGTTTGTTCTGCTGAAAGAACCTGGTAAACAGAGGTACTTTATGATGGATAGATGGATGGATGGATGGATGGATGGATGGATGGATGGATAGATAGATGGACAGATGAGTGGGTAGATGGATATGTGGATGGGTGGATAGAGGGTAAAGGAATGGATGGATGGGTGTGTGGACAGTGAGTTGCCCTGCTAGGGGGTATGTGATACAGAGTGAGTGAGTTGTTGCCCCGCGTGAGGCAGAAGATCTTGTCTCATTTGAGTGTGAGATCGTGGGGAAATGTGAGATGCACGCCTGTGGTGCTTGCACGCACTTGCTCCCACACACATCCTTTCCTCGGAGTCCCTCCCATCAGTGCCTGCTCCTCCTGAGGAGACAGCCCCTGAGCTTGCTCCTGGCGTTACCGGGAGCCCAGTCACTGTGGCCGAGCTGCGACAGGCCTTCCAGTCCATAGGAGTCAGGTGAAGAACCTGAAGTGCTAGTGCACCAGCACAGCCCCCGTTTTGGTCCATCCACTTGCCTTTTAACAAGGTCTTCCATGGCATGGCCCCAAAGGGAGCCAGTGGGGGCTTTCCAGGCATGGAAGGAAGACATATGGGATCTCTGAGGTACCGCCCAGGATGCAGCCAGTTCTGTGCAGGGACCAAGGAGGCCGGCGAAGGGGCAGAGCACGCCCCAGGCTTCAGGGTACTGCATCCACTCGGGGAGTGGGGTGCCATGGCCACGTGTGGCACACGCCAGGTGAGGGGCCTCCGGGCACTGGGGCCCTAGCACACAGCCTGAGGCGTGCATCTGTCATTTTCTGAGCCTCACTCTCCTCCACAGTACCAGCTGCTAATGGGACAGGTTTGGAATTTGCAAACTGGTGGCCCTTGGACTGAATCTGGCCTGTTGACATGCACAGAGTCCAAAATAGTTTTCATTAATTGCCTGTTTTAAAAAATTAGGATATTTCATATATAAGTCAGGATTTCTGACTTCTCTTGAAAAACCAAAAAATCTGGCAGGCCAGGTCCCCCCATTCTGGTCACTTTCCTTGTGGCAGTTGGGGGCTGGTGCCTCAGGGTAGCCCCCCTCAGGCAGGACGGTGCTCTCCAGGTGCTCCGCACCCCACCTACAGCCACTTAATCATCTGCCTGTCCCCAACAGGACTCGTTACTCTGGGGGCCACTTGGGAGACAGGGGCAGGAAGGGGGCACCCCCTGTGCACAGCAGTGACCTTGTTCCCACACCCCTGCCTGCAGCTTCACACAGGCCATGCTGAGCCAGCCCAGGATGGACAGCCTGGATAACCCCGTGGCCTACCAGGTGGGCCTTGCGCTTCTGGCAGTCGGCAGTGTGTTGGTGCTCTCCAGCTTCTTTGCTCTGGGCTTCACTGGGACCTTCCTAGGTAAGCCTCGAGGGCTGGGGGGCCTTAAGACAACCCACTTGAGGTCCAGGGGAGAAGCAGGGGCTGCTGACTGCCCTGCTGTCTGACGTCTGCGTGAGTCTCGGGGCATCTTCCCTTCTCTAGGCCTCGGCTTATGCACAGCTAGCTCAGAAAGCTGGGCTCTCATGTCTCATCCAGCTGCTCGGCTGCCAGGCCAGGCAGGGTATCAGTCAGCTGTGTTTGGGCCATAAGCCGGCAGCACGTGGTAGTGCCTGGCTCTCTGGTGGGCTGGGTCAGGGGCTCTAGGGTCCTTCTCCCTTCTCAGCCCCTGGCCAGCTTCAGGGACTCGGCCTCAGTTTCCTCCAGTGCCTGGGTGGCATCCAGCGCCCCGGGTTGCCTGGATATCCCTCACAGTTGCTGTCTGTGGTGCTTCGGGCCTGGGCACTACAGGCCGCAGCAGGGGCCCGCGGCTCTCGGGTCTGTGTTCACAGGCGGAGGAGGAGTCGCCGTCCTCTGAGAATTGGCACACCTGCCTGCCCGTGGCGAGGCCTGGGCCGGGGCTATGGTGTCCATGCAGCACCTCGTACTCAGGCAGGAGCTGTAGGGAGCCTGGGCTAGAAGAGGCATGTGCAGGTGGGATCCTAGGGAAAGGGGAAGTCAGGAACACCTGGGTCTGGCAGGTGTGGCGGGTGGGAAGGAGGACAGGCCTGAGAGCAAACAGCGAGCTCAGGGCAGAGTGATGGGTGGCATGCTGGAGGGAGGCAGGCAGGTTGGTTGGTGTGCAGGGGGCCAGTGGGGCCAGGGCTGGAGGTTGGGCGGGGCCATGTCACATGGGTCCCCGAAGGCCATGCAGGGGACTCCACTCCCATGGAGGCGGGGGCATAGGAAGGGCTGGAAAGGTCCTCTCCCAGCAATAAGGACACTGGATTAGTGGGGCCGAGACCCTGGGGGTCAGGGAGGAGCGGGGATCATGGTGTGGGCCTGGCAGGGGCAAGGGCCAGTTCAGTCCTCTGGAGACCAGGTGTGAATAGCCCTACAGTGTGCAGATGCTGCAGCACAGTGGGCGCAGAGCCAGGAAAGGGCTGGTGGAGCCCCCACACCCAGGGCAGCATGAGAGCAGCGTGTGGACAGGGCTGCATGGGGAGATGCCCCTGGAGGGGTGAGTCAGGGTAGGAGGGGAGTGGGAAGGACCCTGAGAGCGCCAGCCACCCCCCAGAAGAAGTGGCCTAGAAATGCTGAGTGCCCGCCAGGCTCTGGATGTAGGGCACTGTGACCACTTCTGTGCTGTGAGTCAGCCCCAAAGTGGGTTTCTGTGCCACTGCCTCACGGCCCCCGCCCCACTTCCTGCCTCCTGGGAGGAAAGCCTCCCGCAGCCTCCCTGTGCCCTCACCTCAGACCCTTTGTCCCTAGACAACAGGTGACGCAGCCCCGCTGGCTCCTCCTGCCTGTGGCTGCCCTACTTCTGCCTTGGATGGTCGAAGGGATTTCTGGGAGGAAGAGGCCCAGGATGCCAGGGCAGCGCCCTTTATTGGGCAACACTGTGCCATCTCAGCCCCTCAGCCCCTGGGACCGATGCTCTCTGAGATGTCTGCATGCCTGTGGCCTGAGCGGGCTTGCCCCGGGTGCCCCTGACTTGGTGTGCTGTTAAACCTGCTCCCCACTAGCCTGCAGCCCCCTGGAGGGCAGGCCCCACTGTGCTGACCCCGGGACCTCTCAGTAATGGTGTAGCCAGGATGTGACCCTGGCCCCTGCCCCACTTTGTCTATAGGTGATTACTTCGGGATCCTCAAAGAGGCAAGAGTGACCACATTTCCCTTCAACATCCTGGACAACCCCATGTACTGGGGCAGCACGGCCAATTACCTGGGCTGGGCCATCATGTGAGTAGGGCCTTCCCGCCCATCCTCCCTGCTGGCTGCTTCCAGCAGGAACACGTCAGCCTTTGCGTCACTCATGGAGCCCAAGGGCATCAGTCCAAGTTTTGTTCTTTAGGATCTATGGACACAAACAACACCTAAAACGGAGGTTTGCAAAATTCTCCTCAAAGGGTCAGAGAGCGAGGATCCAGGGCCACAGGCAGGGCTCTGCCCCTGCAGCAAGAAAGCAATCATAAGACTGAACAGGTGTGGCTGGGTGTTCTTATGGACACTGAAATTTGAATTTCATATCACTTTCAGGTGTCACGAAATATTCTTCTTTTTATTCTCCTTTTTTTAAACCACTTAGAAATGTCCAATCTGATCTTGGCCTGTGGACCACAGGCTGCTGACCCGTGGAAGGGACCTGGGAGGGGCACAGGGGCTGCCCAGGGCCCAGATCAGCAGCCTCTGGCCCTGTCAGGAGAGCTGGTCTGTGCATGTGCCAGGGTGGCAGAGCTCCTCGCCCCACAGGAGGTGGGCCAGGATGACTGCTGTCTGTCTCATCCAGCTGTGGGCACTGACGAGTGACCCTGGGGCTCCCGCCTTCCCCCAGGCTGGCATAGGGAGCGCTGCTGGCTCTGGGCTTCAAACCATGCACTCCTCCAGGGCAGTTCCTGTTTGTCCATTTTCTGTTTTAGGGCTCCTTCCAGAGAGCTTTTTTTTTTTTTTTTTTTTTTTATGAGCCATCCTGCTACCTGGCGGCTGCTCAGCTCGGGCTGGACTCGAACCGCTGTTGCTCAGAGCTCAAACTCTTGAGCGAGCTCTTAACCAACTNGGCTGCTCAGCTCGGGCTGGACTCGAACCGCTGTTGCTCAGAGCTCAAACTCTTGAGCGAGCTCTTAACCAAC
Source organism: Hipposideros armiger (assembly GCF_001890085.2). Lineage (NCBI taxonomy): Eukaryota > Metazoa > Chordata > Mammalia > Chiroptera > Hipposideridae > Hipposideros > Hipposideros armiger. Next base: position 1,198,232 of record NW_017731614.1, on the reverse strand, counting down.
TGAGCCACTTGGCCGGCCCCCAGAGAGCTTTTTAATGGAAGGTGTTCTGCCTTTATTTAATACTTGAAGACCACTTGCCTAGAATGTTACAGGTGCTCCCGGAGACCAGAAAGGTTATAGGACACAAAAGAATGAATCTCAAATGGTGGAATGTCAGGAGCAAGATGTTCCCTTGGACCCCCACCCTTGGATCCGAGAGCAGTGGACTTTGAGTGGCGAGTAGCTAGAGGGGAGCTTGTGGGTCTGGCTGGGACACTCCCTCCCATGTTCCAGCCTCACTCCTGGACCATAAAACCTCCTCCCAGCCTGGCCCCTCTCACCTGGATTTAGGCAGTGGACTCCTGGGAGGCAGACTCTGCACTACTAGACTCACCCATCACTCACCCCACGGAGCATCTCCTACCTGGGACCAACAGGACCCCCATGCTGAGCCCCCTCCATTTCCCCTGCCAGCACACACACCATTCCCTCCCACTTCTATCCCCAGTCTTTCCTTCCAAACTCATCTTGAGGTGTGTGCTCCTCCAGGAAGCCCTCCCTGACTGCTCCCCCATGGGTGCCTCATCTGTGCTCAGACAGGGCCCTCCAGTGGCAGAGCCCACATGTGGGTCCCCTCTGTGCCCCAGCCGGTGCCTGGTTTCCTGGAGTGAAAAGTCATCCTCCCACCCCCACCCCCAGGGCTCTAAAGAACATGTGAGGGACCCCTAAGAAAGCCTGGGCCCCAGCAGGCCCCAGCAGGAGGACCTCAGCCACGCAGTGATGAGAGGGCCTCCGTCTGCTGTGCTGGGAAGTGGAGCCCTCCATCCATCCTCTGAGAGCTCGTTAGAGATGAGCCATTACTTGGTGTTTTGAGATGCTGACTCAGTAGAGCCACTCCCAGGCCTTACGTAGCCCATCTGTCTCCCTCCTCGGGCCCTATAGATGGGGCTTTCCGGTGCCTGAGCAACCATGCGTGAGGCCCAGGGCCCGGGATTCCTGGGGGCACTAGACTGGGGGAAGGCACCGAGGTCTCCTGCAGTCTCCAGGCCTCTAGCCAAGTGAGGCTGTCCCTCAAGCGCAGGCCTAGTGCACAGGGCCAACCCGCCACCACCCCAGGGTCAGGGCCAGGTGCGTGCATGTGGGTCATTCTGGACCTCAGTTTCTTCATCTGAAGAGTCAGATAATCCTCTCCACACAGGGTTGTAGGATGTCAAGATCAAGAGTGTGATAGCATTTTGGAAATGGGAAAGTTTCATGCAGATGTAATGGAAGAGGAGAGCTTGTTTGGTTCACTTTTCGAGGCCCGGCATCAGGGCCTGACCCAGGGGGCTGGCTGAGGTCAGCTGTAGTGGCCATGTCCATTCCTGGCCTCCATGGTTCCTAGTTAACTTGGTTCCCAGGCAGAGTGTCATCAGTCTTAGAGACACTGCGGCCACAAAGCCCGGCCCCTGGGCTCTACCTGAGCCAACTGGCAGCAAGTTTACCCAGGCGAGTCTAGCCTGCTGCCTATTTCCTCCCCGGCTCCAGGGTCGCATGGCTTGCAGGACAGGAAGCTCTCCTTGCTCTAGTAAACCACGCTAGGGCCAGTGAGCAAAGCTCCGGGAGGGCAGACTTCAGCCCCGGAAGGCTGTTTGCCTTGGAGCCCACAGAGCAGGAGTGGGGAGTGCATCCTCAAGCACACTCTGCCTTCTAGGAGCTCCCAGACAGAAAGACAGACAAGGTGAGGGCCTGGCGGGGAGGGCAGGGTTCCCTGTAGGATGTCCTCCACCTGGGGTCCCCAGTCTGGGGCTCCTGTGAAGGAGGCAGTATTGGGGGATGCAGAGCCCACTTGGGGCCCATGTGCCCCTTGGCTCCTGGGATCTGTTGTGACCCCATAAAGCGGCTGCCCTGCTCCTCCTCCCTGGCCATCTGGACACAGAAGCCTAACCCTTGCAGAGTCCCTGGAGTCTGAGGTAACTATAGAAACGATCTGCCCAGGCTCCTCCTCAGTCTGGCGGTCACTAGCAGAGAGCCTGTGAAAGGGCCCAGTGCACACTTCACCTGGCTTTCTGGGCACTGGACCCATTTCAAAAAAACAGGAATTGTCACTGGTGGGCAGGGAAACATCCTCCTATTCAGAAAAGACACACTTGGCCCCTCGGGCGATTTTGAGATGCCACACATTCCTTCCTTCCCGGATTCACTCCTGTGACGTCCTAAGCTTCCAGCTGGAGGCTGGAGGCACAAGAAAAGGGAGCGTGAACCCTGCCCCAGGATTTAAGCTGGCCTGGGCAGGCAGCATACTGGACCATGGGTCAGGACCTGACTGGGAGCCCTGGTCTGAGACAGAAAGCCAGACTCAGGAAGGGGATCCCCTGGCTCGGCTCATTTGGCCGCAGGACCCAGCGTGCAGGGAGGGAGCCCAGCGCCAGCACTGCCCACCAACCGACTCACTGTGTGTCTTCTCTGCAGGCACGCTAGCCCTGCCGGCCTGGGGCTGACTGCGGTTGTGGCCCTCATCTACGTGGTTGCCATCCTGTATGAGGAGTGAGTAGGCGCTGTTGTGGGCCTCAGGGGGACAGGGTCATTGTCTGACACCAGTGTGACTGCTGAGCTGGCCCTGCCTCTGCCTTCAGGGCCACTCCCATGACCAGGGCAGCTTGAGCCAGGCCGGGTCAGCTAGGCCATGCTAGGTCACCGCCAGAGCAGCAGACAGGAAGCTCAGAGTGGATAGTACAGTGGGGACTGAGGGCCCCGACAGGTGGTGACAGGGAAGTCCTGGGCCCTCTTGGTCCCACCTGGACACTGTCCCTCTGTCCATGCTCTGGGGAGGCAGAGCCTGGGGTGGCAGCATCGCCCTCAAGACCAGTTGATTGCAGTCTCTTCTCTTGCCCCTGCAGGCCCTTCACCGCTGAAATCTACCGACAGAAATCCTCCCAGTTCCACAAGAGAAGCTGACCGGGCTTCTCTGAGGGCCTCCTGGCCTGCCTGCCCGAGTGCCAAGCCCTGTGAGGTGCCAGCGCTCGGCTGTGGCTCGGCACCAACCAGTGCAGGCCGCCCCAGTGCCTTGGAAACCGCTGCTTTGGGGGCCCCGGACGTGCTGCCACGTGGCCCCCACCAAGCTCTGACTCACCAATAAAAGCCCCTTGACTCCAGCTTCCCTTTCGGGTCTCTGTCCATGCAGGTGGGGAAGGAGTGCGCTGGAGTTTCCCGGTGGGGCCATTGCTTCAGGGGCTCCAGGCCCGGCCGGTGCAGCACCCCCACCTCAGTGAAGCCTCACAGCCCCAAGGTGGCACCACTGTCCATGCTTGGCAGGGAATGGACTTGCCCAGGCACTGGGGCTTCCTGACCCCCTGCCCCAGCACCTCCATCATTGCTCCTTTCCTCGGGGATCCAGTCCAGCCTTGGGGTGGAGGTCATCATGCTGCCCAGCAGCCTGACACCCCTACATGCCAAGGGGTTCCCAGCCCCTGTGTGTTGCCATCCATGGAAAATAATCAGAGAGTAAAAAATATTATGCAGAAAATTTAAAAAGTGACATGAAAGTACCTCATGGGGGTGGGAGCCCATGTTAGCTGTGGTCAGGGGAGGCCCTTCTGAGGAGGTGACATTTGAGCTGAGACCCAAATGACCAGAGGGAGCAAATTGGAGGAAGAGTGCTCCAGGCAGTGGGAATGACAAGTGCAAAGGCCCTGAGGTGAGGACAAGCTTGAGTGCCCAAAGCATCAGGCTCTAAAGAGCTGAGCTGGTGAGGGGTGTCAGCCATGAGGCACCTGGCCCCTCATGGATCAGGCCAAGGGGGCCAGGTTTGGGCTTCCCTGGGGTACTAATGCAGTTACAGAAAGCTGGACTGTGACACTAATGTTCTCTGAACCCCAGGCCACCAGGTCCAGCCTAGATGAGCTGGCCTTGGAGACAGATTGCCTTTGTGGGGTGATCTGAGGGTTATCAGGAAAGTCCAAATGTGCCCCCCACTGCCTGACTCTGCCCAACGATGTGGCAGCCCTCTTGGGCCTCTGCGGGACCTGTATCTGGATGGAAATGTGCTTGCCTGTGGCAGGCCAGGGGAGGCATGGACTGGGGAGAGTGAAGGGCTAACTTCTCCAAATTTGTTAGCAGTGCTTGAGGTTGTGGTGGGAGGGGAAGGGATGGCTGGGGCCGGACCACAGACCCTTGGCGAGCACCTACTCTGTGGCCCACCCTGCACTGGCTATGTCTCTTGAGGACCATACAAGCTGGGGTCACTCCTGTTTGGTAGCAGAGGATGTGGGGTTCAGGGAGGCTGGGTGACTCATCCCAGGGGACACATGAGTGACGACATGTGAACCAGAACCAGGTCTGTCCCACCCGAGCTTATGCCTTCCTCCCTCAGATGAGAGGAGCTGGAGAGAGATGGGGACTCCCACAGTTATCAGGGAGGGCTTCCTAGATGGGACCACAGGATCTGGGCCCAGCACCCAAGTCCTTCCCCGACTCCTCAGGCTAAACTTGGCATTTCCAGTTACTGCCGACATTTCTCCTAGTCCCTCCTAGTGGACCTCGTGTCGCCACAACGAGCAGGCATGTGACCGTTTGGGGCCTGTTGGTTGAGCCTGACCACAGAGCCCTGTGGACAAGGCCAGCCTCCCTCCTGGCCATAGGCCCCCGGCCCTCCAAGGACACAGGATCGGCCTTTTCCCCCATTCAAGTTGGGAGACTGGATGAACCCAGGCTCCACCTGTGCACACAGCTCTCAGGGCCTCGGTCTCCTCATCTGTAAAATGGCCACCATAGTCATGCCTGCTTGTGTATACAGAAGGTGCTCAAGCAGTGCTGGCTGGGCCCCCTTATCACCCCGGAAACTCCTGACGACTCTGGTTTTTGTCTCAGGACTGGAGGGGCCACAGAGGTATCCAGTCTGATATTACCCAATGCTTCAATCCTGCCTCTGCACACCCCTGGGAACGGGGAACTCACTCCTCCACAAGCACCTCTTAGCAGGAAAATGACTGCAATACAAGTAAATAATATTTACAGGCAGGTCCAGCCTCATAGATGCTGTTTGCTGCCAAACACACACAAAACGAAATCATTTGTAACCATTATAAACCTGGACAACATAAAAATAATGCGATGGCTGGCATAGGGGAAGATTGGGAAGCTAGGGGTGCACATGTCCCCCCCACCAAGTGTGGGACCCGGAGTGTCCAGGCCAGGGTCAGGCTGGCTGACAGTTACGTGGGATGGCAGCTTGTCTCCGCTTGCCTGACCCTGAGGCTCGCCTGTTGAAAATACTTACACTTGGACTCAGTCAGCCTGGGGGCAGGGTCTGGTGTAGGCATGAAGGCCACCCCAGAACAGAAAGGGTACTTCAGTTACCAGAAAGCTGAGTGGCGGGCGGCTGTGAGGGGGTCATCTGCGCAGGTGTGGGTACCTCCCCATAGTTAGCCTTACTCCCGTGGGGTGGGGCGGGTTTTCTACTTTCAGTTCCTTTCACTCCATTTCTTTCTGAAATAGTTTGGATGTTTTAAAAACATGAACATGTATTACTTTTGTAATAAAGACAGACACCTTTAAAAAAAAATGGAGGTAGAAATGAGGCAGCCCAAGCTAACAAGTGTCACCAGTGCCTGCTTCGTGCGGGAGCGAGGCCCCCGGCCATACACGCAGGTGGGCAGGCACATAGGCATTGGGGTATTCATCGGGGCTTAATGAACCTGGCTGATGTGAGATCAGGTCTTATAGCCCAACATCTATGTGGGGGTGGGGGGGGGTGGGGCAGGGTAACATGCCCAGTGGGACCAGAAATCGTCCTTGAGAATCACTGAATCTCCCTAGGGAGAACTGGGTTCAAATCCTTGACCCTGCCACCCTCTGGCCTCTGCTTTTCAAAGTGGCTCTCCTAGGACTAGAGGCCACGGAGGGAATGGCTGTGTGGGAGCCACCTTTCCTCTGGCCCCTGGCACAGACCATCAGGAAGGAGCCACAAGAAACCTTGTTTCTGACCCCGGCTGCCCAGCCTGTGTGTGAGGCAAAGCAAGGGCCTCTCCTCTGGGGTGATGCAGGCCTGTGCCGTGACCAGCCCCAACTTACCCTCAACTGGCCCCTGTCTGCAGTGGAGGCCCTCCACCATCCACAGCAGCTGTGTGTTTGGGGAGGGCGCAACTCCCCTCAGATGGGACAGGGAGAGGAGGATAGCTTCAAGGAGGGCAAGAGCAGTGGGGGTGGGGGCACCCAGGCCAGCTGGCCTTTCGGACAGCTCCTACATAAATCACGGCAAGAATCCGGGCCAGGCTGGAGCCACTGACATTTCTCAGATACGCATGGTACTCACCATGTGCTGCATGCCTTTGAAATACCTCCTCAACAGTAGGGCAAGGCCTGGGGACAGGTGGAGAGGGCAGGGAGCTCTGAGGAGCTGTGCTCCTGGAAATGGGGCACAATGCTCCACAGCAGGGGGCAGAGGAGGGGGGAGTAGTTGGTTGAGAGCCCCAGGGTTCAAGCCCCAGGCCTGCAGTTACTAGCTGTGGACCCTGGGCAAGTCTCTTCCTTCTGCCTCAGCTTCTCCATCTGTAATCGAGAGTAATAGCCCCACCCCTGAAGGTTGCCACGAGGCAGGACTTAGAACAGCACCTGACACTGAATAAACCCTCTCCTGGCATCCCCCTGCAGAGGGGGTGAGATTTTGCTGGAATCCTGGTCATAGAAAGGCTGGATGCTATGACCTTTGAGAGCACCTGCCCAGGCAGCTGAGATTCCACAGGTCCTGTGCAAACAGTTGAGGGATGCGAGCTGGCTCCCCCCAGCACTGCCCAGGGCACCCTAACCCATGTGGATGAGGGAGGGTGGCACCAGCTAGTGGCTCCCTCCCTGGATTTCTCCCAAATCCGACAGGGTCAAAGCAAAACACAGTGCAACCTCACCCGTCACCGCGGGGTTAATGGCTTTTTCATGAGCTCCAGTTTGGAGCAAACTAGCTCCAGACAGTTTATTTATAGGCCTTTCAGTAGCATCAGCCTATGCCTGGTTACTGATCAACCTGCTGCTCCCCTCGTTTGCTCCTTACACCCCCACCTCTGCCCCACCTGCCCAGTCCTGCAGCCTCATGGGTCACTTACTATAGTTGTTATTACCAGGTCCTGCCTTCTAAATTGTTTGCACTTCCTCATCCGTAATTACAGAACCGTAATCACCATCTTCCTGAACAGAAATCACCATCTTCCAGAACAGAAACCTGAGGCCCAGAGAAGGCAAGAGACTGTGCTGTGAGCCCAGGGCCTTCCCTGGCTCACTCTGTAGTTTGGAGATCCAGCTCCCTAAGTATAAAATGGGAATGTTGGCACAAGGGATTCTAAAGGCACAAAATGCTATGAAGGAGGGAGGAGGGGACATTGGCTTAAGCCTGACCAAGAACGGCAAGTTTCTGGTCCTTGGGGTCTCAGCAGGAAAGGGATAGGGTCAGCCCCTAGCTGAAAACTCCTGCCAGGCCTCAGAGCATCTCTGGTTGGAAGAAAGGAGAAGCTGAGGTCTGCAGTAGAGCGCCGGGTGGGGGATGGCTCCTGCTGAGTGCGACCCGCACCTCCCCAAACCCCAAACTTGCAGCTCCATCCCAACTCCAGCCCTGAGAGTGGCGCCCTCTGGCGGCCGGAGCGTGCGCCGCCAACCTTGGTGCTAACAGTCAGAAACAAGCACCGACCTGGAATGCGAAGGCGGCTGGCGCTGGGGGTTGTTTTCAGGACTGAAAGAGATATGGTACCCAAAGCCCTCACACGGTGCCTAGCACCTTATAAGCACCTGCTATTACGCGGGTGTTATTCTCAGGGGAAACTGAGGCCCAAAGAAAGTGAGCATATGTATGTGCGTGTGCTTGTGTGTTACGGGTGGGGTCCTTGCCCAAAGTCACAGAGGGTCAGAGGCACAGCCCAGACTACAGCCCCAATGCCCTTGCTGACCCCGTTGCAGTAGAAAAGCGCGGAGTCCGCGCGCCCTTAGCCCCAGCCGCACCCCAGACAGAGTTTCCTTACGGCGCCCAGCGGGCAGTGGTTCGTGGAGGTCCGGGGGAGGGAGCGGCGGGGGCCCGCGGGGCGTGACGCACCGAGGCTGGGAGGGTGTGGGGCGGGGCAGCCACACAGGCTGTATATAAAGGCATCCACTGGACGCCGAGAGTCAGAGCAAGCGACTTTGTACTAGAGCCTGAGATCTAGCTAGAGCCAAGCCCGAACCCAGCCGAAGCCCGAGCAGAGTCTCCCGGCCACCGTCTGCGCTTCTCTCGGCCCTGTGCCTGCCCCCGCGGCCCCTCGCCCAATGAAACTAGCCGCGATGATCAAGAAGATGTGCCCGAGCGACTCGGAGCTGAGTATACCCGCCAAGAATTGCTACCGCATGGTCATCCTCGGCTCATCTAAGGTGGGCAAATCGGCCATTGTGTCGCGATTCCTTACGGGCCGCTTCGAGGACGCCTACACGCCCACTATCGAGGACTTCCACCGCAAGTTCTACTCTATCCGCGGCGAGGTTTACCAGCTCGACATCCTCGACACGTCCGGCAACCACCCATTCCCCGCCATGAGGCGCCTCTCCATCCTCACTGGTGAGCTGGGGGCTGGGCCGGGCCGGGCAGCAGGCGGGGGAAGGAACTGCACCACCGGGAGGGTTGGAGACTCCTCGTCCAGGGAGCGGGGGAGGGCGCGGCATGGAGGCGCGGTCCGCGGGTTCCGCCGCCGCGCACGCCAAGTTTGCGCGTGAACTCAGTGCACCCTGCGCACCGCTGCTGGTACTGCGGCGACTGGCGCCCAGGCGACCCCAAAGTCAAACTTAAGTTTTCCCCATGGCAGCCTCCTTCACCTTTTCCTCGTTTGCTCTGTCACCCTAGGAGACGTTTTCATCCTGGTGTTCAGCCTGGACAACCGCGACTCTTTCGAGGAGGTGCAGAGGCTTAAGCAACAGATCCTCGACACCAAGTCTTGCCTCAAGAACAAAACCAAGGAGAACGTGGACGTGCCCCTGGTCATCTGCGGCAATAAGGGTGACCGGGACTTCTACCGCGAGGTGGAGCATCGCGAGATCCAGCAGCTGGTGGGCGACGACCCCCAGCGCTGCGCCTACTTCGAGATCTCGGCCAAAAGGAACAGCAGCCTGGACCAGATGTTCCAGGCGCTCTTCACCATGGCCAAGCTGCCGAGCGAAATGAGCCCGGACCTGCACCGCAAGGTGTCGGTGCAGTACTGCGACGTGCTGCACAAGAAGATGCTGCGGAACAAGAAGATGCTACGAGCCGGCAGTGGCGGCAGCGACCCTGGAGACGCCTTCGGCATCGTGGCGCCCTTCGCGCGCAGGCCCAGCGTGCACAGCGACCTCATGTACATCCGTGAGAAGGCCAGCGGCGGCAGCCAGGCCAAGGACAAGGAGCGCTGCGTCATCAGCTAGGGGCCCCCTCAACCCCTTACGACAGAACCTGAGGAGGACCTTTTGTTTAAGTCAAAGCTGATGTCCCGGCCAGACCTGTGCACCCCATGTCACTTAAGCGCATGGACTGGTGTCTTCCCTCCCCGCCACCAGGGCCTTACCAACTGGGGAGGTGAAAACGAACCGAGAAGGGACAGTCAACTGCTCTGGAAGGAAAGAGAACTGGCGTTTACTGGGACAGACCCCCTCTAATTGCCCACTGGGGCCCACCTCCCCTATGACTTGGGATGGTGGTGGGGGTACAGGCCCAGCAGAGGTGGACTTGTCTTGTTTCTCATGAAGACCTAAGAAGAGGGGTGGTATGGAAGTCGATTAGCCACTGTTAGGCTCTGGGAAACCCATCCTGCCCACTGGAGGCTTAAGACAAACAGGGCATTATCTTGTCTATACTTCTGAGTTGCCACGAGAGCTGGCGAAAGCCTCTGCCCTCCTAAAACTAAGAGGGCGTGGGACAAATCATAACCACGTGACTTGTTTACATATGTGTGTGTGTGAAATTGCACAAAGGAAAAACAAAACGTAAAACTTGCACTTTAACAGTTCTGATGTCATGAACAAAATCTTATCCAGGTTTTATAGTGTGTGTGACAGTCTCTAAAGTTATTGTTATTGGTTTTTTAATATAAAATAAAATAATTTAAAATGGAAAACCATGCTTTCTTTTAGAAATGGCTGGAGGGGGAAAGGTGAGTAGGGAGGGGATGGGGTTTCTATTTCAGTGGAATTAGACTTACCTTCACACAAACTGAAAAGTAATGCTGGCATTCTGAAAATAGCTCCAGCCCTTGGGAGAAACGCCCCCAAAAAGCTCCAGAGACTAGGCTAAAGCCCTTCTATTTGGGGAACAGATCCTTAGAAAGCCAGAACGAAAATAAAGGATTTCAGGGTTCTCCCTAGAGACACATCTTTCTAGCCATTTACCATATTTTGCCGTGTATAATGTGCACTTTTTTGCCCAAATTTGTGAGGGAAAAATAAGGATGCACATTACGCATGTGCAGTACTAATTCCATATCTATATAAATGTTTTTATTATTTTATGTATACTTATGAGTTAAAAGTGTAATAATAAATGCTAAAACTCCTTCATAATACAAAAAACAAGTACCTAAATATAAACATAAAAATTGGAATTAAAAAATTAACAATTTTTTTCCCTGAAAGTCTGAGCCAAAAACGTGGGTATTATACACGGGTGTGTATTATACTCAGCAAAACATGGTACCTGCCTAGTTTTCCCTTCGCCCAGCCACAAAAGGCCTCTGGGACTGTGCCCCAGTCATTCTGTCCTATACTGTGCTGGCCCAGGGTGACAAAAGGTCATCAAACCTGAAACTCTCAGAGGGTGTTAGGTGTCACTGGGGAGGGAGCATTGAGAGTGAGCTGGTGGCGGGTTGGGGCCGAACCCTGGCGCCTGGCTCCTCTTCAGAGTCTCTGGCAGGGCTGTCTGCAAACAGTTAAATCACCCAGCCTCTGGTGCCCCTCCAGCTCCAGGAAGCATCTGCTGTCCTGGTTGGGGGTCTGGCACCCTTCTCTGCTTGCTCTCCTTTTCTCAGCAGGTGAAGGCACCTACTCCCAACTCAGGACTCAGCTCACTGCCACTCGTGACACCTGCCAAGCCTCAAATTCTTTACTCAGGAAACAGAACACCCTCCATGGGGTTGCTGAGGGTTAAGTGTGATGTTTAAAAAGTACTTAGCACAAGTGCCTGCCACCCAGTAATCCAAAGAATTGGTGGCTTCAAGGAGGTTCTCAGCCCCGTGAAGGGCACTCAGTCTTGTCCCTTGCTCTGGTGACAGCTGCTCCCCACCAGGACTAAAGCCACTTTTGTGATGAGGGACAGCCCTCGGGGCCAATCACGGCTGGGCAGGATAACCCACTAGGCCAACTGAGCTGCTGCCGAGAGGGGTTACTCTGCTTTCACATTGGTTTACCTCTGTACCGGGGTTGCAGAGTGGAGGCGCTCACAATTTGTTCTGTCTGTTCTAAGCAAAGCGAACATTTTCCTCCCAACTACCCAATACCCAAAAGAGACATCCTACTATGAGTTTCTCAGCACAAAAACCAAGATGTCCCGAGAGCACAGCATAGGTTCTCTTAATTATACTCTTAAAAACCATCACAAGTCATAACACTGAAAAACACAACAAAGGGTCCACCTCCCTCTGCCCCATTGAGAGCCCTTGTCCACTTCAGTCTTACACAAAGGCCCTGCCTGGTGGTCTTGCATTTCCGTGCGCTTCATGTTTCATGGTATTTGTTCAGAGCCTTAAAACCGGCCCACACACTACTCCAAAATGTCAAGAAAATAACTGATTCAGTTAAATAACACTCCCAAGGCAGAAGGAGTCTAATAGGTGATTACCCACTTAATTTCAGAGCCTGCTCTTCTGTCCAAAGCCACTGAAATCTGATATCTCCCTTCATACGTCCCTGAGTTCCCAATAAACCTGCCATCTTCTGACAGGTGGCTGCAGGTTGACACGAATGGAACCCCTGCTAAAAACATCTTCAACCAAAACCTGCCAACAAGGTCAGTCAGCGGGCACCTGTTAAGTCCCTGAATTGGTCAGCACAGGTGATGTGCTCATGTCTAGGTCTAAACAATATTTGCTTGCTTACTGGTCTCACCTTAACCTTAAGGGGGAAAGGAAGAGCACACAAATAAAATGTCCCACCTGTAGAAAATGAGGGGTGTTTGTAAACGTTTTATGAATCAGAACCTGACTGCCTGACTTCTGGGTCTACCCTCGTCCCACCCTTCAGAACCGAATCAGACCGATAAGGCCCCACCTGGCCTAGTCCGAGCAGAACTGTCACCTAGAGCTGCCCTTCTCTGAACAGAAAGTGCGCCATGAACCTCTATTTACAGTGCGGTAATGTTCATGGTTGACTCTATGAGAAGGCCAGAGCGGGGAACAGTTTTTTAAACCAGGACAGCGGGAATCTGAAATGCTGGAAGAGGCCAGGTCTGCACCTGTGTAGAAACAATGTATCCTCCAGCCCTGTGGGAAGAAGCACTGTGGGGTCTGAAGTGGTTCGGCCCTTCTCAGGCATTAAGTGGCTAAATGAGCTGCCTGAAGGTGACAGGAGACAAAGGGAGCCAGAGCTGAAAGTAACGAGAACATGTAGGTGGCAGAGAACCTGGGCACAGGGGCACAGGGGCCGTCTGGCAGGGATCCGGGCTGTTACAGTCAGGGTCTCAAACACAAAAGCAAGCAAACTGTTTCAGGAGAAAAGGCTTTCAGAACAACGCTCAATATCTCACAGCCTTCCTTTGCCATTTTAAACCCACGCCATAGGAGTATAGACTTAATCTGTCCAGTGAATTCTACGCAAATGTTTCATGATACTGCTATGACAGAACAATATGTACCTGGTATACATCTCACATTCAGGGGGCGGGAGGGGAGGGAAGGCAGGAGGCACAAGAGATGCCTCCTTTCCTACTGTGCTCCTTAGATGGCCAGAGGAGCCCAGGCGCCCAGCAGGTGGCCTCCTCCTCAGAGGCAGAGCTAGAGTCCTCCAACCCCTCTGCAGACTCCAGAAACATTCCTCCTTCCACCAGTGGACACTGCAGTTATTATGCATCTAGACATATGGATATATGCAAGGAAGCCCCCACAAATCCAAGCTCCAGGACTGGCTCCTCCCACAGTTAATGCCAAGTTCAGCTAAGGAAACAGTACAATAGCCCCACCCTATTGGGCTACAAAGTTCAGAGCTAGGGTCCAAAAGAAGCCCTCTCCAGGGGGGCGGAGGGGGGCAGTAAGGCCGGCTGCTCTTCCCCTTCTTTCTCAGGCCTTCCTGGAAGCCACGGGCTGCATCTACTCCTTGGGGATCTCGAACATGCAGAGGCTCTTGTACTTCTGCAGAAGTTCATTCTTGGTCCTGACTTGCTCGCGGAGGCTGTGCAGCTGTTGCTGCTGCTGCTCGGGGCTCAGGTGGATGCCGGGCATAGTGCTGATGACCTTTCGCATCTCCTGGAACTTGGATTTGAGGGCATTCAGGTCTTGGTGGGTGTCTGGGCTGTCCTTGTCCATGCTGCAGGGGGCAGAGGGCAGTCATTAGCATTCACACTCAGACAGAAACACCGCCTGGCTTCCTCCCCCTGTGCAGCACAAAACATGCTGTCTTCCTATATTATCTTTTAAAATGCCTTGTTTCCTGACTGTCCCTTACTAGGCTGTGGTCCCCAGAGAACAAGGACCGGTTCTTTTTCATGCAGCCTTAGGGCAGGCATGTGACAGCAGCTCAGTAAAAGTGCCCCAGTGCCTAGTAGTGCCCACGCAGCCCCTCTCATAGCATGCTCTCAAATGAGATGCTTAAAGTCTATTAGCTCAGAGGCAGGGACCCTGTCTGCTGTGTCCTGGGCACTGTGGGCACTCAAGCAACATTTGTTGAAAGAATGAATGCTTGGCAAATAAGTTCACAAATGTCTGTTGAATGAATGAACAAACCATTATCAATGTCAGGTGACAAATGGCAAGCAAAACTTGCTGAAAGACATTTCTTCTAATTTGAGCCATTTCCAGGCCAAATCAGACTATCATCTAACAAGAACTAATTTTAGTTGACATTGTAATGCTTCAGTCTGTTCCCAATAAGACTAATTTCCCACAGATATTCATAAAATTTAAATTGGTTACAAACTACCAGACATTTTTCAGCAGGTATGAGCTCTTGCCTACCAGTGACGTAAACTCTTTGCCTTCAGGTCAAGCCTATTTTAAAGGCAGGATCACTGCCTTCATCTCACAGCTATTATTAGCTGCCCAGAGATCCATGCTCCCTCCTCACTGCTAAATTGAAAACAACAAAAACAAAAACCTTCACCTAAGATCAAAGAAACAGACTGCCAGTTGCTCCTATACATTTTTGAAAAGTTGGTAAGTGGCTGAGCTTTTGAAAACAAGCAGCAAACAAAAAACTAAAAGCCAATTCAGTGGGCGGTTCTAAAAGTCATCCATTGAGGTGTAAGAGGGGAAAGCTGTCAATGATCATTTAGTTTTCTTTCAATAAATGTTCATCCCTAACAGAAATTTCAACCCAGATGGTGCTAATTCATATTATTCATCATTTCTCTGCTTCTCCAGACTGAATACCCATCTCTCGCGGTGGCGGCGACCCGTCGGTTACAGCTCATACGAGGTAAATGAGATGGCCACCAGGGCCTGCTCACTATCAGGAGCTCTACCTCACAGGCTAGATACGGAGAATCACTCATTTATTCTGTGGAATGAATGGCCAAACATGACCTGTTGTCATTTGATGCCCTTAATTTAGATATGCTCACAATTAATGGTGTACCTTATTTCAGTTTCTGCGGAGGAGTCACTGGTTTTCCTACTTTCTAGAAGGAAGCAAATAGGGAACATCTTTTCATTCTTTTAGGTATTGGCTCAGATCCACAACTCTGGACAGAAACCATCTGGACTTCTGCAATCGTTATACTTGGATGGCATGTATGTTAACACACTGTTATGGATTCAAGCCCCAAGGGAGTTTGAAATTAAAATATAGTTTTAAGAAGACTGATTCATACATCACCAGTCTGAAGGGACACAGTAAAAATAAACAAACAAAAATACATAAAACAAAAACTTGGAAGTTATGATAATCCAGTTCTGGAAGCAAACATAAACTGGCCCAAAAGAATTTTTAATTCTGAAAGTAAAATGTAGGCCATATTGAAGATGCTCCTTTCTGAAAACCCCCAAATCTCAAGGGTTGCCCATTCTTTACCATAATTTACAGTTAAGGGGGCAGTCTTCAGATAATAAAGGAGCCATATGAAGAGCCCGCCTGGAGTGGAGGGGAGCCGTGGAGGGGAGCCGAGCTGAAAGGAGGCCACGCAGCCCCCAGCAAGGCCCCCCTGCAAGCTTCTCAGCGGCCCTAATTGTGGAACCCCTGGGATGAGGAAAACACTCTATTTAGAACTGGCTCCAGCCAACTGGGAACCCGCTGGGCCAGATGACTGTGAAATACTCAAGCCAAAAGAAAAGAGGCCCAAATGCTGAGTGAATACAAGCAGAAAGCTCTAAATGGGCCTGCCTTTGTGTCCAATGTTAGTCACCATCCAACTTTAGAAAGAAAAAAAAGGGACTAGGCCAGGTCATGAAGCATGAAAATCATACAAACAAGGGACAGGTTAGGGCACTTTGGTCCTACCTACAGTCATTTTTAAAGGAAGACAAAAATATGACTGCTATGGCTTGATTGACAGGCCACGTCCTGACAGCCTTTTGTGCACCTCCTGGGTGATGCTTAGCGTCATTCCAGCGGTGGACACAGACATTTAGTATTTGTGTCACCAGACTTAGGGGCAAACCTCATAGGTTTAGGTGGGTGAGTCTAGGAAGGATGCTTAGTATAGGTGCTAATAAGTATGGCACAGGTTTAGTTTTTAGTATATCTAGGTGCTTTGGGACTTGAAAATGCACACTGGCAACAACTGAGTAAAAGTATGTCCACTGGTAACTTAGATGCACAAAGAACTCACCAGATCACAGAAGCCAGCCTCCTCCCAAACCTGAGCGTCACTTCTTGTGACCTCTTGGTGGCATCTGACTCAGTCCCATTTCTTCCTCCTCCAAACTTCCACCCCCCTCAGCCTCATGCCCCGCTGTCCTAGCTGACCCATCCTGGGACCAGTCCTGCTCACCCTCTCCTTCTTCCACACTAACTTCAGTGGCTGGCATCTTCCTAAAATAGTGTTGTTGTTGTTGTTATTATTACAATAGTAATAGGTGCTTGAGGAAAAAAATTAAAATGACAGACACCCAAGGCTTAGAAAAAGAAAGTCCCTTTAATGCCATGTCCCAGAGATAACCTCTCAAGTGGTATATGTTGTTTCAGATTGCTTCAAAATATACAGCAACATGCAAATATACACATAATTTTATTTGTTTTGACAAAAACATGATCATACTACACACATGGTTCTGATTCTTGCTTTTTTCCCTGAATAACGCATCTTGGATGTCTTTCCATGTTAACACAAATTATTTGGCTGTTGATGGGTATTTGGATGTTTGCAATTTCTCAGAGTGGCAATGAACATTTTACCTGTACTCATGTATCTATATGTACTTGTGAAAATATTTTGGTAAGATAAGTCTCAGAAGTGGGTCAAAGGTTATGTATATTAAAATTGTGGACAGATTACCAAATGCCTTCCACTAAGACTGTACACTCCCTGGATAGTGGCCACCTGTCCCTCACACCCTTGACAACACCGGCTATTACCTAGCGGCCAGCTGTGTTTCCCTGCTCCAGTTCTGACAGCACCCTTATAAAGGGCCTTTGGGAGAGGGGCTTTGAACCTCACTCATACCCTTGCTTTTATCTGCTGAATTACACGTGAAAAACATACATTTTAGGGAGGAATAACAATATGTTCTACTGTTAAAAGAAGTTTGAAAAAAATGCTGCTCTACAAAATAGCCCAGGATGTGTTTGTCCACTCCCACCTCTTCGGATCCTGACAGCCAGCCCCTCCCACACCACCCCAGACCAGCCCTCCTTCCTGAAGTTCAGCTTCCTTGTTTCAACACTTTCCAAGTATTTTCTCCTTGGACACCTGCACATGTCCCAAGCAAACTCACTGCCTCCGCGGCACGCCCCACCTCAGATGGAGGGCGCCCCACGCCCACGGCTATGGTGGGCTAGAAAGCTGCGCTCCCACATGCCCAGTCCTGCCAACCCCGCCCTTGCCTCCTCCTCCCACTCTCACCAATTTCCAGTAGACCCAGGTCTCCCCCTCCTCCTAATCCCCTCTGCCCCACCAACCTTAACAAAACTCAAGTCTAAGCTCAAAAACTGCAGATGGTTCCCCCAATTCCAGACAATACTGCCAGGCAAGTTCACAGAAGGGGGCTCCCCAGGCCAACCCACAAGGAGCCTCCAACCTTTCCCGGCTCAACATCCCCCCACTCTCCCCCAGACCCTGTGTGCTATGGAGCTGAGTAACTGCAGAGCCATGAGCCCACCTCCGTGGGGCCTGTGTTCCAGCAGGGGTTTGGCAGGTTATGCTGAATGAACAGAGATGAAGTGGCAGAGGAGAGAAGAGGCTTGTAAATAATTCTTCCCATCTACCAATGTTCCCCATCTGGGTGCTCACCCTTCTCACTGGGCCTTGGCTGAAGGAGAAGAAAGTGAACCAAGAGTGCAGACAAGCCCCATGAAGCAGCGGGGTTGCTTCTGTGCTCACGTGGGGGCAGCTCCTGCATGACTCAAGGATAGGCCTCAGCTGGCATGGAGGGCTGGTCAGGTTACAGCAGAGGCTCATATGGCAAGCAGCAGGTCAGCAGCACCCCCCCCCCCCCCCCCCCCCCCCCCCCGTTCCCATGCAGGAGTCTTGCCAGGGCGCTGAGGTCTTGCTGACCTGCCTCAACAACAAACGGATTTGTTTGCAGTAACACACCCCAGCTTAAAGGTTAAACGGCAAAGTCGGGTGCTCATCACTTGAACTACCTCCGTGGTGTCAAAGACGATGACGCCCCTCTGCCTACGCAGCAATGGAAAAAATATTAAACAACTAAAAATGTAATTAAAGAAATAAGTAAGTACCCATGTTGACAGAATACTTTTACTAGGTAAGCCAAAACCATCAGGCAAAGCAGCGACAATTGCAATTAAGAATTCCTAGGCTGGGACACTGAGCTCCAGGCACCGATTAGATTTGGTGAGTTTGAAGTAAACAGAAATGATAACTTGCCCTGGTCCAACAGGCCCCATTTCATCCCTCCTTTATTATATATCCACTTCTATAATGTGGCTTGTATACATACCAGTAAAGGTGTCAAATAGGTGGGATCTATACAATTTCTCATAGGCATAAAAATGAGATTTTTCTTTTCATTTTCCTCATTCTTTGAAAATAACACAAATGTGTAGTTTTAGCTGTCCGTTTAACTATGGGGAAGACACTAGGGAAGCTGAAATGCTATGGGCTGGGAAGCTTCTCTCTACCGCCAGATAGGGTGCACCTTGGCCCAGAGCACTGCAGGGACCAGCTCCCCAGGTGGAGGAGGTGGCCTCTGAGCAAGTCCCTGAAAAACAGGCGGCACTGCCATGGGCAAAGACAGGGCAGGAAGACACTCCTGCAGGGGGGATGGAGCATGCATAGGTCTAGTTGACTCCATCCCCCAAAAGGCACTCACATCTGAATGGCTCACTCTGGGCTTTGTTGCACAGCTCAGGCAGGGGACTCGAAGACCGGCTGCAGAGACCTCTGAATGAAGGGCTAAAAGTTGGCAAAAACAATTTGGAAAGAACTTGGAGCCCTAGAGATTTTTGAGCAGAGAAAAATTAACCTGTTAATATGCACAGGATGTATTAGCGATAAAGGCAAAGAGAACAATTAGGAAGTGATTCTAAGGGCCAGCTGAGTGGCGCGCTGGTTGAGTGTTGGCTTGGGAGCGCCAGCTCTGAGCAGCAGGGCCCAGTTCAGATCCCACATGAGGGCCAGTGATGCTGCGCCCTCTACAGCTAAGACGGTGAACAACAGCTCAACCTGGAGCTGGGCTGCCGAGAGTCGCTGGCGGTGGCATAGGCTGCAGTGGGCTGCCGAAAGCTACCGTGAGTGGCTGGTAGCCAGCATGAGTGGCCAGCAGCCAGTGTGAGCTCCCGTGAGCCTCTGTGAGCGGCTGTCCAATGGCCGGTGAGCAACTGCCTCACCCAGGAAGAGCACAATGATCACAATACCAACATGGGCCAGTGAAGCGACGTCCTCCACAACTAGACTGAAGAACAAAAGGACAGCAACTTGTCTGTTCCCCTTCCCCGATTCCCGAACACTGTTCCCTCCCCGAATTCCCCAATAAAATCTTAAAAAAAAAAAAGTGATTATAAGATTGAAAATGAGGTTAGACGATCTGGACCACGAGTGGTATCAACAGGCTTGAAAGTAAAGCTGCAGATTAAAGCCTAAATGTTCCACTAACCAAAAGCTTCATGCATCTCAGGACAGGATACTAGGAAACGGGCTGGGAAAGGTAAAGATACTACGGCTAAATACCAACAAGAAAGACAACAAAGAGAAGACCAGCCTTGAAAGACAAATTTACCATGAAGATCTGAGAATTAAAACAGTTTGGTACTGGAAAATAGAATGTCCAGAAGCAGATCAGAAAACATATGAGAATTCAGTGTATGATGGGCAGCAGCTCAAGCAGGGAAAATCATAAATATTCAATAACAGCAGGGGGAAGATGATTATCTGGGGAAGAAGCTGGGCCTCTCCCTTATTCTTTCCATGAAAATAAATTCCAGAAGCATCAAAGAAAAGTAAAAAAATAAAACCTTCAAAGTTCTAGAAAAAAGGGATCAATATCTATCATATTATTAGAGTAGGAAGGCCTTTCTAATAACTAGGACCAAAACTCAGAAGCCATAAAGGAAAATCTTAACAAATCTGCCTACATAAAATGATACCCTTCTGAAAGGAAAAAGAAAAAAGAAAACAAAGAAAACCCAGGAACAAAGTCAAAAGAAAAGCAACTCAGAGAAAGTATTTACAAAACACTTATCAGACAAAGGCATACTTTCCTAACTGTACAAAGAGCTCATAAAAAGAGGAATGGCATAACAGAAAAATGGGCATTTATGGGGAAAAAATACAAATGACATATAGTTGCATACGAAAAGATGCTTTACCTGATATAATAAAAGACACAGATCAGATTACAATGTATCACTTCTGACCTATCAGATTAACCAAAATTAAAAAGTGAATGGTGATGGAAGGGTGTGGGAGAGATACAGATGCACCACTGGTGAAGCATAACTTGGTACATTCTTTCTGAATTTGCTAATAGTGATAAAAATTTTAAATTCACATACCCCATTGCTAGAAATTTACGTTTCAGAGACTCTCAAGAGTTTACACATCAGCACCTACAAAGAGGTTTGCTGCAGCACTGACTGCAACAGCAAAATGTCGAAAACAATGAGGGTCCTTGAGCAAGGAACTGTTTAAATAAATGGCGTATTCATAAAATAGAGTATTATGCAGTTCTGAGACAAGGGAGGGGGTTGGCAGAAGTGGAGGGAGAGACTCACTTGCCATTTTATATCGATGGGTGCTCTCTGAATATATCTACAACTTTAATTTTTTTAAAAGATTTTATTGGGGAATTGGGGGAGGGGAACAGCGCTGGGGAATCGGGGGAAGGGGAACAGACAAGTTGCTTTTTTGTCCTTTTGTTCTTCAGTCTAGTTGTGGGGGATGTTGTTTCACTGGCCCAAGCTGGCATAATCATTGCGCTCTTCCTGGGCGAGGCAGATCAGTCGCCGGCCTCTGCACGACCGCTCACTGCGGCTCACGCTGGCTGCCGGAGACACACGGTAGCCCATGGCAACCCACTGCAGCAGGGGACTGCAGCCTACGCTGTCGCTGGCGACAGCCCGGCTCCAGGTCGAGCTGTTGTTCAGCATCTTAGCTGTAGAGGGCAGTGTCACTGGCCCTCATATGTGGGATCTGAACCGGGGCCCTCAGGCATCCCAAGCCAGTTCTTAACAAACGCGCCACTCGGCCGGCCCAACTTTAATTTTTTTAAATGCTTTTTGGGTCACAGGTTTATGGGCCATTGTAGGTTAACCAAAGCAGTCCAGTCTACAGGACTGTGTTTTGGACAAAGAGCTAAAAAGATGCAGCACTTTAAATTTAGCAATACCTATCAAAATTAAAAATGCATGTACCATCCGCTCCAGCACTCCCACTGCTTAAGGAGTTACTTCATTGTACACTTACTTAAATACAAGGGTGCTTACCCCAGCACTGCCAGTAAAAGCAAAAATTAGAGAACACCTCAAGTCCATAAGCAGAAGAGTAGTCACATAACTTATGGTGCAGCCATCTTATAGACAAAGACCTCCCTGTGAGTATGGAAAGGTGTCCAGAACAGATGATTATGTGAAAAAAGCAAAGTACAGGATGATCTTAAAACCCTAATGATGTAGTACTCTGAATTCTTACAAGAACAAGAAAGGCTAAACTCCAGCTTTTAGCTCCCTATTCATCCCCTGGGCAAGGAGTAAACAGATAATAAAAGGGCCACAGGCAAGCTACAGAGGAAGGGATCAAGGGCCGGGGTGACCAACTGAGCTCGTCCCAGCCCGCGTTCCCTGGGCAGGCCTGCCAGGATGGTATCCCTCCTAACTGGCTTCCCAGCCTGTAAGCTGAGATGCCACATCCACTTTGAGGACGAATCTAAGACTCCCTGGTTCGAAAACCTCACTGGCTCCCCACCCCTCACAGGACAAAATCTCATTCCCAAAGCGGGACTCACTGTCCTCGTATCCTGGCTTTTCCTGCCTCTCCAGCTCTCCCTTCCTACCCTGGATTTGTGTTCCAGTCCCAACCGAGTGGACCCCCCAGGAGGTGATGCTATTTCTTGGTGCCCCATCCTTGCCCGTGCTCTTCCTATAGCCCCCTCCCTCCTTCCCTTCTCTCTTTCGTAATTTAAGACTCATCACTGGCATCACCCTTAACGTGCCTTCTGATTCCTCCAGGCTTCACAAGGTCTCCTCTCCCATCACTGCCCTTACCACAGTCTGTTTCATTCACCTGTAAACTCAAATATATACCTAGGAGTATTTTAAAACTGGATCCTGTTTTCATGGTTACAGTTTCTCTTTTCTCTGTGCATACCGTTTCCTCCAAGTGGCTTTTTCTGCTCTTCTGTTTTGTCCTAAGGGTTTTCTTCACATGCTTAGTGACCTTGGCTACCCAGTCATATAAACTGACTTGGTTCTTTCTTGGGGAGCCAGCCCCCAATGACATTTCTCTTGGGCTGCTCAGCCACTTGAGAAGGTACCCCTATTGTCTCTGGCTGCCACTCTAGAAGCTGGTGGGGAAAGGCAAAGGTGGGGTCTCAGTATTCAGTGTGTGAACTTTCTCTAAAACCCAGTTTTCTGTATGGTTCCCTCCCTCAAACTCTGGCAATGTGCCTGGTGTCCCTCCAGACCTGATACTCTCTGGCTTATTCTTTCCTAACAAGAAATCTTGGGAAAGAGCAACCCTTTAATTGACTTCCAAGATGGAAGAAGGGTAGTCACCTGTCTGCTTTGAGTCGGGGGACAGAACTATGGGGATCTCCCTCTTAAGTAACCCTCCTGTTCTTAGTCCCCCTTCACTCCTACATCCAGAGGTCTCTGGCACTGCCAATTCCTGGGATTTGGGGGGAGGCCATGGTCAAAAGAAGTTGCTTCAGGCTGCTTCTTGGGGTGGCAATTAGCTTCTCTCCTGTTCTTTTGGTTTTGTGCTTAAA
This sequence comes from Hipposideros armiger, assembly GCF_001890085.2. Taxonomy (NCBI): domain Eukaryota; kingdom Metazoa; phylum Chordata; class Mammalia; order Chiroptera; family Hipposideridae; genus Hipposideros; species Hipposideros armiger. Next base: position 1,175,556 of record NW_017731614.1, on the reverse strand, counting down.
ACAAAACAACTCTTCGCTGTCCTTTTAGAGGAAACAAAGACAAACACGTAATCAACCCACCATCTTTCACCAGAGACTGCTCTTGAGTGCACCTCACAACAATCTTACAATTTAAGTATTATTAGTCCCATTTTACAAGAGAAAGACGGACTCAGAGAAGCTAAGTTGTTTGACCAAGGTCACTCAGTCAGTACAGTATAAAGCTAGAGTTTGAACTCATTGTTTGAAGTCCATTATTATTATTCACATATTAGAGAAAAGAAAATTAAGGCCCAGAAAGGTTTTCACCAAGATTACAAGGCAAGCAAGCAACAGAATGAGATTTTAATCCAAGGCTGACCTTAAAGCCCACGTTCTCGCTAGTGTACTTGACTGCCCCATCTATAAGGCCAGCTCAGCCAGGCCAGCCTGTTCTACTAGGGCTCAAGAACATACTCCCAAGGGCAAGCATTGTCTCTGAGAATGTGTACATTTTGTGTTTTTATCTTTCCGTGTTTTCCTTAAAACATACATTTGTAATCCAGCACTGCCCTGGGGTTGCAGGGTCTGCATTGATGCTGTTTGTGCTCTTACTGCTGCAGAGAAGTGCTACTTGATGATCACAGGCTAACGAGAACAAAGTCTGCCTTACCCTATAAACAGTGTGGTCATCAAGCAAAGCGAAATGAAGCCAGGGCCTAATGTGAGAACAAGGAATCTGCAGTTGTTTGAAAAGCAGAGGAAGCACCAGGTCATCATTCCACATCAAGTAAATCTAGTCTGGCTGAACTCAAGAGGCTGGGTCACTACCAGCCAGTACTTTTATGTTGTGTGTAGCAATTCTGGTTCAGCAAAACATCTAAGAGTGCGTGAATGTTCACTTGAACATTATTATAATTGTAACTGTAATTTACTTTGTTTTGGTTTTTAATGGTTGAATAAGTTATAAGCCAAACGGTTTACACTTAGTATCGTGTGGATATAAATAACGTAACAGTAAAAGTAAGTTAGGCAAATATGGGGATCAAGGAGACTTTCTTGTGGTTTTTAGTTTCCTTCACTGGGTCAGTGTGAAAGCTCAGGCTAACCTGAAGACTGGACAAAAGGAGGACAATCACCCATTTGATATGTTAGAACAAAGTACTACAGGGATCAATTCTGGTGGGCAACTTCTGTAACTTTGTTTTCTTTAATGTTTCCCATTATCACCCCACCAATCTTTTTGAATTATGAGTTATTCTCGTTTGTTTCTTTTCCCCCTTCTAAGTGGTAAGCAATGTAGGGTTGAAAAGTTGGCCCTTTTATTGTGTACATCCCATAGCATCAGGCAGTGGGCCACACAGGGAAGATGACCCCTATCTGTTGGACCTGTTGAAAAAAGGAAACTAAAATGAGTATTACCCCCTTTATTACAGGTAAAACACCTGAGGCTCAGAGAAGCTTAACTAGCTCCAGATCACTAGGACGCAAACTTGAACAGTCTGACTGCAAAGCCTCTGCATTTAGTCTCTAAGCTGGCTTCATTTTTCAGAATATCGCCTGGCCATCCATCACTACGTCTGGCAACTATAGGGCTCCAAGCATCTGCAGAACTCATGGAACGACTCAGTGGGGTCTTGGGAAAGTCCTCCGCCCCCTCTGGGTCTCAGTTTCCCCATCTATAAAATGGGGGTGTAACCAAGAGCGCCTAGGCCTTTGCAGCTCTGAAACATGTGTCGGGAAGAGGAAGGGCATGTCGTGGCTGGTCCTCTCCTGGGCCCTTACCATTTGATGATGTTGTGAACCAAAGGTAAAAAGGAGTAGTTCTCCTCTTTCACGCCCGCGGGTGACTGAGGCCTCGGCGCCGCCGACTGCTGCGGCTGCGGCGCGGCGACCGGCAGCGGCGGCTTCGTCTCGGGCAGCGGCGGCTCGGCCGGCGGCGGTAACGCATCCTCAACCTGTCGCCCGGAGGCCACCCCAGCAGAGGCCATGGCGCTCGGGATTCCGTAGGCCAGTCCCCGGGACCGGAGCGCACGGCCGGCGGAAGGCGTCGCGGAACCTCAACGTCACTTCCGCACGCCAGCGCGGGGAGGAACCTGTGAGCGTGCGCAATTGGGCGCGGAGCCCGGCGAAGGCACGGGGGCGGGGCGGCTGTTACTAGGCAACGGGCGATTGGCAGGTCTAGGGTGGCCTGGGTTTAGTTGTGAAGATAGCCAAATTATTAGCAGAAATAAGAAATTTATTTCAGAAATCACATCTTATTCCTAGTCACTTAACGAAGAGGGTCCAAAAGCAACTATTGGAAGGAAGGCTTGAGATAAATAAGGCTCGGCATGGCCCAACCCTCAGAGAAACAACCTGAACTGTGAGCAGAGTAGACTACACTTACCGGAACACCTGTTATGTTAAAGCACTGGGCCCTACGGGCGTTGAGAATCCAGAGGTGAAGGACCTACAGCCTACACCACGCAGGAGCCTCCAGGAGGAGAGGCCGCAAACCCTGACGGAACTGATAGTGCGAGACCTGGTGCTAGCCCTAAGGACGCAGAGACGTACCAGTAAAAACTGCATCCCTCAAAGTTCTGCAAGGCTGGATGGGGAGGAGCTAATGATTCAACATTTAATATGCACCATCTGGACGATAGATGATGTGCTAAATGTGGGGTGAGGATGCAGGAGGCTGTCCTCACTAATACAAAGCAGAAGGCATTAGTGCCAGGAATAAATATCATCCTAGAGCAAAGTCAACGTCAGGTATTCTCCGTACCTGTATGCCAGTTTCTTAAGCCCCTAGGCCCCAGTTTCCTCACCTCTAACATATTCTTTAGCTCAGGGTCATGGCAGAGCCTACACTGCTTTCTGATTTCAGATCCAGTTATCTCCAAAGGCCTGGTTTAAGGACCCTCTAGCATCCTAGGCCAAAGTGGGGGACTTGTGGTGGGTTTGTGGTTATGTTCCTCAGAACAAGTAAATTTCTGGGCAGTGGGGACACCCATCCTAAGCCTAGCTAGTGAGCGGAAGAAGACATGAGCTAGGAAAGCCCCCATCTTCTGCAGACTACCATAAAAAGCCTTAAGGAGAGGCAAGGAAGTCCACATTCAGGTAGCAAGATGAAAAGCAGCACTCCAGAGCAAGGAACTGATCCCAGGGAAAGCATCAATCCTAACATTTTCAGATGCATCAGCAGGGGTTTATGGAGGCAGATCCTAGGGGAGCAAGACCACAGAAGGAAGTAGGGATGTTGGAGTGTGTGCTATAGAGAGAGGGTCTCTAGTAAAGGGCCTCAGCTAAGCTTTCTTCAGTGAGAGCTGCCCACAGCACCCCAGAGGGAGAAGGCTGCAGGGTTTTCTTCCTGTGAACCATGAACCTCTCTATCTAAGGGAAGAGTTCAAGTGCCCTGGTTGAGAATGGAGGAGAAAGTCCTGTTGAGATAGGACCAGGAGTGCCTAAAGAGACTGTATACCCTTAGAGTTATCTGGGGAAATAATAATGGTACAATAGTAATAATAATAATAGTAATAACAACAACAACAGTAATTACTACAACTGTCATGGAGTAAAAGTAGGTACAAAGAACAGAGTCACAATCACCTCATTTAATCCATAAAAGAGCTCTAGAAGGTAGATATTAATATCTTCATTTTGACAAAGGATCTTACAATGACAAAACTAAAGCTTACAATGGTTAAGATACTGGCCTCAGGGTCACACAGTTTGCCTGACACCAAGCCTATGGTCTTAACCAACACATAGGAAACCTTGGATCTCTACCTGTTCTGTAACTTTATGATTTGAAATGTTAAAGTGAAATTTGTATTTAGAATTTGAAAAGCAATCCAATATTCATCAGTAATACGAGTATTCCCATGGCAATCACACGTCATCTTTTCCCTCCCAGTGTGTTTTATAACTTAATTACAAGCCCCAATTTTATTATTGGCAGAATAATGAGGACATCTATCTCTTTTTTAAAAAAAAGAAAACCACTTTAGGTCTAAATAGACATGGTTAAAGAAAACAAATTGAAATGTAGAAAGCATAAATGAGTGTGGTGCGTTGACAATTTGCCCTAAAAATAGTTAATATAATTAGTGGCAAAGAGTAAAGCTGGCTTCATAACACTGCAAGCCAGTGTCAAAAAAATACTAACTGTGGTGGTTTCAGTAAAGCTAAAATTGCCACAACAAATGTGTGTCTTCAGAACCGGTCCATTAAAAGTTGAAAAAGGCAAATGCTCTATTGACATGTAAGGACTGTATATTGTTAGAGACATCACCAAATTAAGCTACCTGGTCATTGCTTCCTTAGGCAGATTTACACTTTTCTCACAGGGCCTTTCCAGTCAAGCTGGCAGTTACAATGTCAGGCCATTACAGCCAGTCTGTCTAACTTCAGTCCCAGCTCAGCCTGTTTAAAATTGCATGACTTTGCACAGCCTCACTTTGTGCAGCCATGCAACTTCCCAGGAGGACTGAATGGGTTATTACATATAAATCAGTTAAAAAAGTATCTGTGAACTGTAAATATCAGATTTAGGGCTTGCTTCTTTACCAATTAACAAAACCCAGATTAGTGGCAGCTAAGGTGAAGGACCTAGATCGGAGCTCTCTGACAGAAGGATAATGCAAGCTGTAAATCAAGCCACATACCAGTAGGTCGCTTTCAATTTTCTAGTAGTTACATTAAAAAATAACAAGAAACAGGTGAAATTGATTTTGATATATATTTTAGTTAATCCAATATATCCAAAATACTATCATTTCAACATTTAATTAATATCAAAAGCTACTAGAGGTATTTTACTGTTTTTCGTACTGTCCTAGAACTCCAGCATGCATTTTACACTGACAGCACATCTAAATTCAAAAGGCCACATGTCTAGTGCTCAGTAGCCAGATGTGGCCAGCTGCCACAGGACTGGATGGTACAGTCTGAGAGATCAATATGTGTCTAAATAGACGGAGCTAAGCATAATGATGAGAGAAAAAAATCAAGTTTCACAAAGGAAACAGAGTATATTACTACTTATGCAAATGTTTGAAACAAAAAATAACACTATATATTGTCTATAGATACAAGACATATATGTATGAGTAAAAATATTTTTTAAAGGAACTGAAGGGTAAGTGCCTGACAATTAGCTTTGTTGATTGATTGCATGACATTAAGTTTTTAATTGCTGTGGGATCCATTTCGAAAACATCCCTCTCAAGTAACCTTCTATTGTCAGCTACACAGCTAGATAGAGAGCCACCATTCAGTTCATGTTTTAGAAAGCCCTGGGTAACTTAGATTGACTGACAGTTTGACACTTGCTTCTCCTTCCTGTGCTTTAATTCCTGCTGTTATGTTATGTTTGTTTGTTTGTTTGTTTGTTTGTTTTTATTGGGGAATTGGGGGGATGGGAACAGTGCTGGGGAATTGGGGGAAGGGGAACAGGCAAGTTGCTGTCCTTTTGTTCTTCAGTCTAGTTGTGGAGGATGTTGCTTCACTGGCCCAAGTTGGCACCATCATTGCGCTCTTCTCGGGCGAGGCAGATCAGTCACCGGCTTCTGGAGGGCCGCTCACTGTGGCTGCTGGCCGCTCACGCTGGCTGCTGGTTACACACGGTAGCCCACGGCAACCCACTGCAGCAGGGGCTGCAGCCTACGCTGTCGCCTGTGACTCACAGCAGCCCAGCTCCAGGTTGAGCTGTTGTTCAGCATCTTAGCTGTGGAGGGCAGTGTCACTGGCCCTCATATGTGGGATCTGAACTGGGGCCCTCTCGCATCCCATGAAACCCTAAGCACTCTACCCACCCGTGACCCCAATAAAGACAGGACCCCAGAGCCTCTCTACCTCTCTGCCTGTGACCCTGGGAGTGCCATTTACCCTCCAGGACTTGTAATAAACCTTGTTTTTGGCAAAGTTACCTGATGGCTATTGCTGAGGTGTGTCTTGCATTTAAAAAGAACTACAAGGGCTGGTCCAGCCACAACAATGGTTCTGGTGGGGGAAATGTCTGTGGGGGTGGCCACAAGAGATACAGGCCCAGGTAGTGCCCCAGGCATTCCTAGCTGATAACATCACTATTAATAGGCTGAGACAGACACAAAACACATTTATGGGACAGGGGATCAGTATATAACAGGCACTGCAACTCTCTATGTAGTGTTATATTTTTAAAGTATATTTATGTATTGTAAGAGGGAGCAAATTGGAAAAATATGAACAATGGACAAATATGGGGTGGGTACCTGGGGGTTTGGTTCGTTAGAATCCAGGCTCTGCTCCTTTCTAGCTGTGTGACCTTGGACAAGTCACTTAACCTCCCTTGCCTCAGTTTCCCCATCTGCAAAGTGGAATCATAACAGTACCTACCTAATAGGGCTGCTGTAAGGGTTAAACGAGTTAATATATGAAAAGGACATCAAACAATGCCTGCCACATAGTAAGCACTATTTAAACCTTGGCGACTACTGCTGTGTTTTTTAATTTCTCAAAAAAAAGGCTCATAATTATTCCTTATGAAACAAACTGTTATAAGAACACTACAAACACCCGACTGCATCCAAGAATTGAACTTTCATGTACTCTAAGTGGACCTATGCCACAAATACCTGTGAATATGTTTGTGATACATTTCTGCTACATGGAGTCCAAAAATAGTCATTTCTCTATTAGACAAACATCGTGGGGGTTGTTAAACCGATCGTGTCATTGAATGATGGAGGGCTTTTTCATCAAAGTTATATTCTTAAATGATTCATCCTTTTCTTTCGTTACCTGGAGCCTCAAGTGGGATGAAAAAGCTACGTGATTCTTTGATTTTGTGAGCTAAAAAAAAATATAGGCAGCAACCATTGTTCAGGCCAAATGTAATGCCACATATAGCAGGAATGGGCTCACTCAGACCACGGTTCGTTTCTTGCACCTGAGGACAAAGGCCTTTTTCTCAGATCCACTCTGCCTGTCGCCTTCTCTCTCTGAGCTCGATTTAATTTTTTTCTTTTTATTCCTTTGAACCACCCTCTCATGACTCTAAGATACTTTATTATGCCCAATTTCTCTTCTCACTTGTTTTAGTGGTTTCATTTCTCAGAAGCACTCATTTTGCGGCATTTCAGCATACACATTGGCCTACATTTCAGACTCAGAATTTTCTCCTTAAATCCTCTCCTGTAGTCCTTATTCCTTCTTCTTATTTTTTTGCCAGACCTCCACCAGCTTTTGAGAAGCAATACAAATAAGAGGCAATCCATTCCAGGAACTAGTTTTTGTCGAAAATAGTTCATTATTTTTCTGAAATCATACTCTTTCCAATCTCTTTAATGTCATTTTCATTCAAATTATTTGTTAGACAAGCTTTTTTTTCTTTCTTTCTGTCCAACAGCTGTTCCCCAAAGGCGTCAACCTTAACCTTTTTTTGAAAAAGTTATTTTTCCAAAAATCCCTATTTCTCATGATGGCCTTTTGAGTTTTCTCACTCTTTCTTCCTCCTTTTTCCAGAAGTTAATTTCTTTCCCTTATTGGGTTTATTGTAAATCTTTGGACTCTTGACTACTAACTCCAGTTGCAAAACTATAGTTAAAAATGATTATGCAACTGGAGTGCTAAAAAGGATAGGACATATGCTGCCTGTGAGCATTGTGTTCCGGCCCGTGGCTGGTTTTCAGGCCTCTTGGGAGGCAGGAGGTAGCCTGTAACCACAGACATTCAGACTATGCAAAACTGTAGAAGCCAACAAGTTCCAAGCTGAAAAATGGGAGAAGCACTGAGAGGAACAGCAGCATTTGTCCCATTGTCCTTCATCTTCTCCTTACAACATGTCTTTGAAAATGTTTTCTGCTAATTCTTTGGCTCAAACAAACTATGTGATCCTGAGAGCTGTCAGGAAATACCCTGGCCTGTCCACACGCGGTGTTTTGGGCACGAGCTTTGTGCCTAGAACTGTCTCAGGATGTGCTGGACAGAGGGGAAGAAAGTGGGGACTCCAGGTCAAACCACAGAATAGACATGTAATTCCAGAACTGGGGTGTCCCGTGCTTGTCTCCTGTGATCCCCTCATTTTGCAGATGAGAAGCAGAGGCCCCAGGAGGCTGAATGACCCGCTTAAGGTCGTGCACCAGTTGGTGGAAGAACCAGGCCCTGGAAGCAGGAATCAGTATGTGATACATCAGGAAGAAATCAGGAACCAAAGAGGACAGCTGGCTTTCAGTAACATGGAGTTTCCAGTGTGTTTAACTCCGTCCCCATGCCACCGCCCAGCACCTTGACTGGTTTTAAATTCACAGAAGGTGCACATTGCTGCTGTTTGCCCTGCTTGGGAAAAATTCAGGGCTGGTGGTAAGAGAGGGCTTGAATGCAGCTCTGGGGTCGAAGGTGAGGAGAACACAAGGGCATTGCGCCTCTGGCAAGTCACTGCTGGTGTGTGTAAGTCTTGATTTTTCAGGTGGCTTTGGCAACAGTTGACAAGGAAGATTGCTTATGTAACTGCCTTGCCTGATTAGGAATTGCTACAACTGCTGGGAGAGGAGAAAGTGTGGGAAGAGCCATCCCTTGCAGGGAACTGAGAAGCTTCCTGTATGTGAAGTTCACGGACATCTTTCGAAAGTCCTTGGCAGCCAAACTTAGGAAAAAAACAGCAGCAGCTTGAGTGAGTACTCCCGGGAGACGGCAGTGTTCTCCATGTCAGCCCCAGGACTGTGTGCTGGAGCTAAGCTAGTTTCTGGGTGAAAGCTGAGTTTTCTTATGGTGTGAATCAGTGGAAAAGGAATAACGGTATAAAGTTACCCTGTGAAACAGTGAGAGGTGACCAGGAGCCAACCAGTGGCAGTCAGTGCCAGGACAGCCCTACCTGTTACCTCAGGCTGTGGAGAGCACTGCCTGAATTGTCCCTGAAGGGACGGACCTGGAGAAGAGACTCAAGCCCCACATGTGCCAAGGTCCAGCTCTGGGACCTTGGGCAAACAGTTAAACCATCTTGTACTTGGGCATCTCTGTGGTGACATCGCTCCTCTGGGGCATACAGGAATGAGAGGCTGGACATGTTAGCGCCAGACACTGTGCCTGGAGCTCAGGGGCCCCCAGTCACCGGAGTTATAGGTGTGATTCATGTCCATTTTTTAAAGTGCTTTCCTGTTCTTTCTTCTTATGTTTGTGGTTCACACATTTCTGGTGTTATCTACACATGGTTCCAAATTAGCCATCAGCACAGGAAAAGAGAATCAGAAATGAGAGTAGAGAGAAATCATGTTACATCTTTTTTCCTGCACTTTTTGAATTTCAGCTCCTGGTTGGGTGTCCCGGGCAGCCAGACTCACAGTATCATAATCTGTGTAACATGCTGTGCTGATGAAAAATTAGGATAATAATCAATATTTCCTGAGGCCCTGCCATGTATTCATTAGGAGCTGTGAGGAGGTGAGGGCTATAAGGAGTGGTGCTTGACTCAGGAAGCTTTTAATCTTACAGGGGAAACAAAATATTACATGAGCAACAAGCTTTCTGGCATTAAATGAGAAATAATTTCCCCCACAGAGACGTTTGCTTCCCTTTTATCTGTTCTCTCATGGGCAGATGCCACCAAGTCTGGTCTGAACAATGTGAGCTTGCCAGCTCCGCCTCCTGCTCAAGGGGTTCGAAAAAACAAACGTGCAAGGGAAGCACCTTAGGGAAGATGGGAAAGAAGACAACTGCAGGTCCTTCGTCTGAGGAAAAGGAAGGCCAACGCAGATGGCGGGATGCAGCAGAAACAGAGCTGGGGGATGGCACAACTCAAGGCGAGAGGCTGAAAGCACAGGGATGACAAAACAAAGTCCTCCAAATGTTCAAGTGGAAATCCAAACCAGTTCAGCCCACTGCCGCTAAGCTTCTAATTCAAATGCAAATAAGAAGGCATATAAATGAAGGAAGTTATTTTATTTATTTATTTTTAAAGATTTTTATTGGGGAATTGGGGGATGGGAACAGTGCTGGAGAATTGGGGGAAGGGGAAGAGACAAGTTGCTGTTGTTTTGTTCTTCAATCTAGTTGTGGAGGACTTTGCTTCACTGGCCCAAGTTGGCACCATCATTGCTCTCTTCCCGGGCAAGGCACATCAGCCGCCGGCTTCTGGACAGCCGCTCACGCTGGCTGCTGGCTACACACGGTAGCCCATGGCAACCCACTGCAGCAGGGGCTGCAGCCTACGTCATCGCTGGCAACTCACGGCAGCCCAGCTCCAGGTTGAGCTGTTGTTCAGCATCTTAGCTGTAGAGGGCAGTGTCACTGGCCCTCATCCATGGGATCTGAACCCAGGCCCTCTGGTGTCCCAAGCCAGCTCAATGAACACGCCACTCAGCCGGCCCAGGAAGTTATTTCTTACTGTAAAGAAATCTATGAGAGGGCCGGCCACGTGGCGAGTGGCACGTTGGGTAAGAGCTGGCTTGGGATGCCAGCTCTGAGCAGCAGGGTCCTGGTTCAGATCCCACATTAGGGCCAGTGACGCTGCGCCCTCTACAGCTAAAATGATGAACAACAGCTTGACCTGGAGCTGGGCTGCCATGAGTCGCCAGCGATGGCGTAGCTGCAGTGAAGCTGCAGTGGGCTGCCATAAGCTACCTTGAGTGGCTGGCAGCCGGCGTGAGCTGCCAAGAGCCGCTGTGAGCAGCCGTCCAATGGCTGGCGAGCGACGACTGCCTCACCCGGGAAGAGCGCAATGACAATCCCAACATGGGTCAGTGAGGCGACTTCCTCCACAACTAGACTGAAGAACAAAAGGACAGCAACTTGTCTGTTCCCCTTCCCCGATTCCCAACACTGTTCCCCTCCTCCAATTCCCCAATAAAATATATTTTTTTAAATACAAAAAAAATCTATGAGAAAAACTAGCAAAACCAGGAAGAGGAGCACATCCTTCCAGATGCCACTCCATCCTGCCCGCAAAGCTTTGCTGGACACTCAGCACACAAGGGCTCTCTCCCTTTTCAAAACTCACGGCTTATCTGAAACCATATTTGGCACTTTAGCCAGCGACACGCAGCTCTGCTTCCTTTATGCACCCAGCAGTCATTCGGCAATCATTGCCTAAAAGCCTACCTGCTATATGGCAGTACTGAGAGGGGTGTGGCTGCTGCTCTGGAGATCTTGTGTGTGTGTGTGTGTGTGTGTGTGTGGCGGGGGGTGGGGTATGTGAGAGAGATTGCAATGATCTATAGTACAATGTGGACATTTCTTGCAAAAAAAAATTTTGGGGTCCAATATCATCCACTGCGTACACATGATCTTCCCATCCCGCACTCCAGCTTTGGAGAGGAAATGTGACTGAGATGAACTAGTTGTGACCAACTCATTCCCCTTGAACAGTGACTGGTCTGGAGGTGGCCATGTGACCCAGTTCTAGCCGTTGATAATCAGCAGAAACTGTTGAGTGGAGCTTCCAGGAAATCTTTCATTCTTCTATGAAAAACGGATAAATAAACGTGTCTGGGGCTGCTAGTTTCCTCTTCTTTCTTGATGGAAAGTGGATGTGACGCCTGGAGATACACAGCCCTATCAAGATCAGGAGGCCTCAACATGCAAAAACGGCAGAGCTCACAGAGAAAGAGCTTGGGCCTTGGACGGCATTATTAGACAGTTGCACAGGCTTCTCATTATGTGGGAAAAGAGGCCGTTCTGTTACTAGCCCTCAGATACACCTTTAATGACAATTTCCTTAAATAATTTGTAACATAAAAATAATATTAATTATTTAAAAATCTATTAACAAAAAATACACATTTAATGGAGGAATTTTTGGAAAGTGCAGAAAAGCACATAAAAGAAAATTAAAACTTTCCCCCAAACACCTAGAGATATCCACACGAAACATTTTGTTGTCTATCTTCTCCTATGTTTTAAACGTATATGTGTATTTCTAAACAAATTTGGGATCATATTATTTTGTAATCTGCTTTTTATCCTCTTAACAATTTACCCTGAATGGCTTTCCATGTAAGCTAATATTTAGCTACAACATTGATTTCAATAAAAAGGTGCATGGAAAAAGAAAAAAGAAAAACTAAACCAAAGAGAAAAAACAGCAATATCCTACAAAAAGGCAATCATAGTCAGGATTGTTTTGAGGCCAGGTACCCTGAGAAGCCCCACAGGATTTCGGGACTCATCGTAATTGCAGTTAATCTTTGGGGACCATTTTTATTGAAATAAGGCAATTATCACTTGCTCTGGGATTCCTATTTTTTAAGCTGTACTGGAATCTCATTTCAGTTTTTTAAACTTTTTAAAAAAGGAAAATTGGGGCCGGCTGAGTGGCGCGTTGGTTAAGAGTTGGCTTGGGATGCAAACTCTGAGCAGCAGGGTCCCTGTTTGGATCCCACATGAGGTCCAGTGACGCTGCGCCCTCTACCGCTAAGATGGTGAACAACAGCTCAACCTGAAGTTGGGCTGCCGGGAGTTGCTGGTGACGGCATAGACTGCAGTGGGGCCGGCTGGCAGCCGGTGTGAGCCGCCATGAGCCGCCGTGAATGGCCATCTAATGGCCAGTGAGTGGCTGCCTCACCTGGGAAGAGTGCAATGATAATACCAACATGGGCCAGTGAAGCGACGTCCTGCACAACTAGACTGAAGAACAAAAAGACAGCAACTTGTCTGTTCCCCTTCCCCCGATTCCCCAATGCTGTTCCCCTCCTCTAATTCCCCAATTAAAAAATCTTAAAAAAAAAGAAAGAAGAACTGTTTATTATTGTTTCCCTATCATCTCTTTTTGCCAAAGGGCAAAGGTGACAGATCTTATACCTATCTATCTATACACCCATGCATGTAAACCATTGTGCTATGCACAGCTCTCCATCAGTCACTGCTGGCTTACCAAACTGGGAGCAGGCTCTGCGCTGATGGGGGTGGTGGGGTGCAGGCAAACACGTAAGGAGGGCACTGCTTTTTGACAGTTTGGCCATGTTGCCTCCCAGTCTGACAACTGGTGTTTCTGTTGAGTATTGAACAAGCCCTTATTTTCACACTCTTCCCTTTACTATGGCTTTACCAAAGTCTAAACAACCTGTAGGCAATATAGTATTACCTTAAAAGAACACCACTGGAGATGGAAGTAACTCCTCCCTCAGCCAGGTTGCACGTGTGTTTACTTTGCTGTGATGGACATCCATGTGAAGCTGGGATTTGCAAGCAGCAAAATACAAGCCTTCCTTTGTAGGCTCAGTGAATCCCGCAAGACTTGGGAAGGACTTTGAAGGGCGTCTTGTCATGCCTTCATCCATTGTACAAAACAGAAATGTAAACACAGCTCCTACCAGGTGAGTTTATAATCCAAATACACATCCACACACGAGAAAGGGAATTTCTAATTACATTCAAGGGCATTTTTGTTTTTCTGGAATTAAAAACAAGCCATTGGAATTCTTGAATAGGCCAAGAGGTTGGTTACCAGGGTTACTAGATAAAACTCCAAGGGAATGTGGTCAGCACAGCATTACCAACCAGCAGGTGCTTGGAGAATGGAGTGAGAGTAGGTCCTGAGGGCACTGAGCTGGGGGCAGGTGGAAACAGAAACTGGGTGGGAGACATTTAGTGACATACTCCCCTGTGACTCGAGATCCATGTTATGAGGAAGTCCCTTGAAGCTGGTTCTCATCTTGTCCTGGGATATTCCCAAGGATGGGCCTACAGTAAATTAAACAGAGACCCCAGAACTACCTTGGCTCTGTATTGAGGAAAGGGTCAGAGAGCTCAGGGCAGTGTGAGTCTGCAAACGGATCTATTAGGTGAGACCAGAGACCACAGCCCAGAGGACCTTCACCTTCACTAATGCAAAAGAATAAGGGGGCATTTTGAGAAGCGTGGTGGCAGCTATTCTCTGTAAGCTGGGGCTGATGGTGTGAGGTGCTGCCATGAAACTGGACTCCCTGGAATCGATGGGGATTATGTGGCAGAGACTAAGAGGCAGCCCTTACCCTTCAGAGGCAAAGAGGATGTCATTACTACAGTCAGTGGCAAGGCTGGAGTGGCAAGCAGGGCACCTCAGCCTGTGAGAAGACAGGAAACAGGATGACAGCCAATAAAGTAGGGTATTCCAATGACCAAGAGTGATGGAAGCCATATAGGTATTACTCGACTCATACAATAATTAAAACATAAATGAGGGCCGGCCGAGTGGCTCAGTTGGTTAGGAGCATGAGCTCTGAGCAACAGTGTCATCGGCTTGATTCCCACATGAGCCAGTGAGTTGCGCCTGAGCTAAGCTGCCGCTGAGATGCCAATGGGTGGCTGGATGCCTCAGCTGGTGAGAGCACGTGCTCCTAACAACAAGGTTTCTGGTTCGACTCCTGCATGGGATGGTGGGCTACGCCTACCCGCAACTAGAGATTGAACACGGCACCTTGAGCTGAGCGGCTGCGAGCTGCCAATGGGCGGCCGGATGGTGACTGGACTTGGAGCTGAGCTAGCTGTGCCCTCCACAACTAAGACCGAAGGACAACAACTTGGCTGTTCCCTTTTCCCAATTCCCCAACACTGTTCCCCTTCCCAATTCCCCAATAAAATCTTTAAAAAACAAAACAAAACATAAATGAATAAAAATTTAGAACTGGTGGACATCAGGCTGAAGTCAGCTGCTGCAGTAGGAATGGCAGTCCCTTACCTGGTTTCTAGATCTAAATCAGTCACTACCTCAAAGCTGTGGAAGAAAAAGGAAGGCTAGGTGACCTTGGGAAGGACCTGCAAGAATACCTGATAGTCATCCATTTACCAGGACCTGCAGCTATTTATCAGGGTAACTGTGCATGGGCAAAGGGAATGCCTAGGGTTTCCACTGCTGGATTCAAGTCCTGACTGACACTGACACTAGGGGACCATCAACCCTCAACCCTCTGGGTAGAACGGCTACTTAAGGAAGCCACGTCTGGCCCAAGTCCATCTCACAGTGAATTCAATCACTGCCCCACCCTCACCCCCTTGTTTTCCTGTCCTTGGTTATATAACTGGATAGATATACTTAGAAACTGGTAGAAATCACAAATTGTTTCTTTGCTCTGTGTAGTCAGAGCCACTGGGATAGGAAGGGTCAGGTGGAAGATGCCTTGCCAAAACAGTAAATCAGAAGCAAGCTTGCATCCCAGGAGGAATTCCTGAGATAGTACAACCATCAAAGATGAAGGTGTGGTAATCTCCATCCAGTTCACCTGTCAGCTCCTGGAACCAGATGGATCATGGGATCATGGTGGATGACTATACACATCAAGAAAATTAACGAAGCAGTAAGTCAGTCACAACTACCATTCCAGAGGTGATGTCTTGGAATAGATGAACATAGCCTCTAGGGCTTGGTGTACAACAATAATCTGGTAAATGCGTTCTTCTCAATCCCCATTGTATGGAGTTAGCTTTCACATGGGAAGTTCATATTCATTCACTGCCTTGCTGGTGTTAATTACTTCTCTCTATTGTGTTACAGTCTCCCGAGATCTTGACTACATTGAAATTCCACTGATCGTCACACTGATCCACATCCTGATGACTTCATGTGATGGACTTGGGAAGGTGGCAGGTACCCTGGATGCCCCTCGTAAGACATACCAGAGGGTGGGAGATAAGCCCTATGAAGAATCAGGGTCCTGCCACATCGATGAAGTTTTAAGAGGCCCAGTGGGCTGGGGCATTTCAGGACATTCTCTCTAAGGTAAGGGCTGGAAGTTGGGGTATCTTGTCCCCCCAATCACTAAGAAAGAGGCTTGGTGGTGCTCTTTAGCTTTTGGGGGCAGGACACACTGTATATGGGGTTACTGCTCCAATCCATTTTGGGATTAATTGGAAAATTACTAGTTTCAAGTAGTGCCCAGAGCCAGAACAACTCTACAGAAGAACTAGGCTACTCTTACCATTCAGGCTGTATAACCCTGATCCCATAGTTCCAGAGGCACGAGGTAAATGGGATCTGTGCGGAGTCTCTGAAAGCACAAGTAGGAGAGCTGTGATACAGAGTCCCAAGAAACAAGGACACGAACTCTCTACCAGATGACAGCTCCTGGTGTTTTTCTGGGCCCGGGTAGAGATGAAGCATCTGACCCTGGGACATTAAGTGACTCTGTGGCCAGAGATGACCTTGATGAGCTGGGTATCAAGCTCAGGTAAGTGCAGAGCAGTCAATCAAATATTCAAAAAATGGTAACTCAGGTTTGGGACTGAGCAGGTGCAGGGGCTTGAGTAAATTACACGAACAGTTGACCCAGAATCCTATGTCATCCACCTTCTTGCACCAACACCTCTCTCTCTCAAAACACACATCTGGCCTCATGGTAGGGGAGGAGGGAGCTCTTTATGACCAACTGGCAAAAGGAAAAACCCTGGGCCTGGCTCATGGGTTGGTCTGCACGCCATGTTGGTGCTGGTTGAGAGTGGGCTGCTGCTCACTAGAGCCCCGTTTAGCGGTGACTGCAGGACGGTGGGAAAGGGGAGTCCTAGTGGGTGGACCTTTGAGCAGTGAGCCTGGTTATCATCTTAATGGGGTTGGGGGGAAGTGGCCTGAGGTAGGGGTTAGACATAGATTTCGGAGCAGTGACAAGTGGCTTGCCTGGTTTATCAAGGGCCTTGCAAACAGGGTTGCCAGATGTAACAAATAAAACTATAGGATACCCAGTTAAAATTTTCAGATAAACAAACATAATTATTTCAGTATAAGTATGTCCCAAATATTGCATGAAACACACACTAAAAAAATTATTTGTCATTCATCCAAAATGCAAATTTTGAAGTTATCTGGAAAATCTACTTGAGGGAGTAATATTGGAAGACAAGAGGCAAGGAAATCCGGGAAAGAGGCACAGAGCTGGGTCTATGGGAGTGGGCACGAGTGTGTGGATGTCTTGTGGCTCACACAGTGCCCAGCAGAGAGCATCGGCTGCAGAGGGGGCACTGAGCAAGCAGATGGGTAGGAGGATTTGATTTGACCTGTGTCAGCCAGGATCTCACCTCCACCACCCCTGTGGAGGGTGACACGGTCGGCCCATGAGTGGAAAGACTATGGTGCTGGTATGGATAATATGCATGGGTCCGATAGCATGGGCTTCCTCTCACCAAAACTGTTCAAGTTACAGCCACTGACAAATGCCCAAACCGCCAGCAGCAGGGACCAACAGTGAGCATGTAATACGGCACCATTTTAAAAAAGATTCTTTTTAATTTTTCAATTACAGTGACATACTAACATTATATTAGTTTCAGGTGTACAACACAGTGATTAGACATTTATATAACTTATGAAGTGATCACCCCAATAAATCTAGTTCCCATCTGACACCATACTACAATATTATTGACTATTCCTTATGCTATACTTTTCATGCCCATGACTATTTTGTAACTACCAATTAGTACTTCTTAATCCCTTTCCCTTCTTTTTTTGTACAAATGTGTTGTTGTTTTTTTAAAGATTTTATTAGGGAATTGGGGGAGGGAAACAGTGTTGTTGTCCTTCAATCTTAGTTGTGGAGGGTGCAGCTATCTCAGCTCCAAGTCCAATCGCCATCTGGCCACCAGTTGGCAGCTCAGGGAAGCTCAGCTCAAGGTGCCGTGTTCAATCTTAGTTGCGGATCCCATGCGGGAGTCGAATCGGCAACCTTGTTGTTAGGAGCACATGCCCTCACCAGCTGAGTCATCCTGCTACCTGTTGGTAGCTCAGCTTGGGCGCAGCTCACTGGTCCATGTGGGAATCGAACAGGTGATTCTAAATGACAGCTTTACTGAGTAGAGTAATCTTAGCTGTAGGTACTTGCTTTTCATCACTTTGAATATTTTGTGCCAGTCACTTCTGGCCTATAAAGTTTCCGTAGAAAAACCTGCTAACATCTTGTGGGAGCTCCCTTTTGGGTAACTAACTGCTTTTCTTTTGCTGCTATTGAGATTCTTTCTTTGTCCTTAAGTTTTGGCATTTTAATTATGATGTGTTTTGGTATGGGCTTCTTTAGGTTCATCTTGTTTGGGACTCTGTACTTCCTGGGCTTGTATGTTTATATCTTTTGCCAGGTTAGGGAAGTTTCCATCATTATTTCTTCCAATACGTTTTTAATTCCTTGCTCTCTCTTTTCTCCTTCTGGTACCCCTATGATGTGAATGTTGGTACACTTGGTGTTGTCCCAGAGGCCTCTTAAACTACTTTTTTTTTGGTTATTTTTTATTTTTGCTGTTCTGACTGGGTGCTTTTTGCTACCTTATCCTCCAAATTACTGATTTGATCCTCTGCTTCATCTAATCTATTGTTGATTCCCTCTACTGTACAAGATCTGACAATTAAGTTCATGAACTTGTTGCGACAATGATGTTGTTAACCTTTCTTGATATTAGAGGGATTATTCATTATGAATTTGTACTAACTGGACAGTTAACCAAGTTTACTATTTGGAAGTGCTGAAAACGCTGTGTGAAAAAGTTAGACGAAAACGGCCTGAACTTTTCACCAACAATTCATGGCTCTTGCATCACAACAATGCACTAGCTCACACGGCACTGTCTGTGAGGGAGTTTTTAGCCAGTAAACAAATAGTTGTATTGGAACACACTCACCTGATCTGGCCCCCAATTACTTCTTTCTTTACCCAGAGATAAAGGAAATATTGAAAGGAAGACATTTCAATGACATTCAAGACATCAAGGGTAATCCAATGACAGCTCTGATGGCCATTCCAGAAAGAGTTCCAAAATTGCTTTAAAGGGTGGACTGGCATCAGTGCATAGCTTCCCAAGGGGAGTACTTGGAAGGTGACCGTAATGATATTCAGCATTGAGGTATGTAGCACTTTTTCTAGGATGAGTTCACAAACTTAATTGTCTGACCTCATATTTTTTGTTTTAGATATTGAATTCTTCATTACTGACTGGTTCTGTTTTGTTTTCTATCTTCATTTTTATGTTTCCTATCTCTTTGTTGAACTTCTCTCTGAGATCATTGAGCATCCTTATAACCAATATTTTGAACTCCACATCTGGTAGATTGTTTGTCTCCATTTTATTTAGTTCTTTTACTGCAGCTTTATTCTGTTCTTTCATTTGGGACATGTTTCTTTGTCTCACTATTTCGGTTGCCTCCCTGTGTTTGTTTTTATGCATTAGGTGGGGCTTCTATGTCTCCTGCTCTTAGTAGAGTGGCCTTCTGTAGTAGGCGTCCTGTGGGGCCCAGTGGTGCAGTCTCCTTGGTCTTCTGAGATGGGTCCTCCAGGTGTGTCCCTTGTGTGGGTTGTGTGTGCCCTCCTATTGTAGTTGAACCTTAATTGCTGTTGGAATACCAAAGGGAGGCATTGACCCTTGGGCTGAATGGTTGTGAGAACTGGCTGTGACTACAGTGGAGGAAATATTGTGTGTGGGCTGACCCTATGGAGCAGGATTCACTTTAGCAAGGCTCTGGTGCCTGCCCAGTCTGCCCTTTGGGTGTGTTACCCTTGGAGGCAGCTGGGTGATGCTCTAGCTGGGTCTGAAGCTGGCCACCGGGCATGCCACTGGCCCTGGAACCTTCTGGGATGGGCCACACTGCAGGCCAAGTTTAGCTGCAACCTTGCCCTGCCTAGGGCCACCTGCAATGAGCCACAAAGCAATCTGTAGATGGCTGCCATCCACGCTGGACTTAGAGATGCCTGGGAGAGACTCAGCTGTAAACTGAGGCTGGCTGCTGTTAGTGCTAGGCTTGGGGCTGCTTAGCAAGAGGTATAAGGGCCTGCCAAGGTCAGATGCTGCTTGTTTGGGGTTTGTCAACCTTTGCGAGATTTTAGGAAAGTGCATAGCATGAGCCAAGACAGGCCATTTGTATGGAAAAACCACTGGAAGTGGCTTGGATAGGCCTGCAAGTTGGGTGGGGTAGGGTCTCTGGGAGTCATCAGGGTGGGCTGAACAGAGTTAGCCAGGTTGATGGAAACTGAGATATGGCGGCTGCCTAAGTCTGCACACTGGGAGGCAGGGAGGGCTGAACAAAGAAACAATGGATCCTGCCAGCACTTCTGTATGGGAGAAAGCTGCCCCTCCAGCTCTCACCCTGCAGCCAAACAATTCACTTCCTCCCCGTATGTCCCTGGTGCCTTTCAAGCTGCTGCCCCAACTCAAAGCAAGCGAGTCCGTCAGCAACTAAGTCCATGTGTGGGACTTTTAAGAGGATCACCTGGGACTCCAGCCACCCTCTGTCCCACTCAGCCACAATCTCCACTGGTTTTCACAGCCAGAAGTTATGGGGACTTCTCTCCCCAGCACTAGAACCCTGGGCTGGGGATCCTCGTGTGGGGCTTGAACCTCTCGCTCCTCAGGGGGGACCTCCGCAGCTGAAATATCCCTCCTAATTTTTAATTGCCACATGCAGGTGTGAGGTCAGCCTTTTTTCATGTCTCTGTCCCTCCTACCAGCCTCAACATGGCTTCTTCTGTATTTCTTTAGTTATAGGACTTCTGTTAAGCTAGGCTTCAGGTGAATCTCAATGATGGTTGTTCTGTAATTTAGTTGTAATTTTGATGTGATCATGAAATGATGCAAGCACAGTGTTTACCTACCCTGCCATCTTGACAAGAAATCCCAATGCCACACCATTCTTTTACGAGACTTCCCCCAACCACTGTGTCTGATATCAGGAGTTTTCCATCTGGAGGGGTTAAGTGATTATCTGGATATATGTTTCCCTTCTCTGACTACAGTACTTCTGTTAGCACTCTTATTTGAAGGGCTATTGAATGCTTGATCTATCAGTATGATATCCCATCCAATTAATGCCTTAGACCAAGGAACCCTGTTGGCAAAGAAGGTGCAACAATATGATGGGCACATGACATGGAAGCCATTGATCTTACCATATATTACATTATTCAGAAGTGTCTGGCACAGTAGTACAGTGGAATATGGTACTTTGTCTACAAATGTCAGAATACAGGCAACCTTGTTTTATTGCATTTCACTTTATTGTGTTTCACAGATGAGTTTTTTACAAATTGAAGGCAAGACCCTCCACCAACAATAAGATTACAATTTGCTTTGTTGTGATGGTCTGGAACCGAATCTGCAATATCTTTAAGGTATTCCTGTATAGAGGTGCAAAAACCAATAGATGGGAATAAAACCAGCCCTTTTATCACAATGCCTATGGATCCACTTGTTTCATTTGTACTTCTCATTCTCCCAATCTTAGGCTCTATTGGAGTAGAGACCCTGGTTCCTGGTAGGTGGTGGGAAGGGGATGCTTCCACTAGGGGATATGGAAAGGGTTATATTGAACTTGAAGCTATGACTACCACATATCCACTTTTGATTCTTAATGCCAAGGGACCTGCAGTCAGAAAAGGGAGTTGGTATGATGGTGGAGAGAACCGACCCTAGTTACCAGGAGGAACGAGAGTAGCTGATACAAATATGGTGACAGGGAGGATTATGTTTGGAACCCAGAGCATCTATTGAGCCAATTCTGGTGCTTAAGTGTCCAGTGATAATGGTGGACAAGCAATTGCAGCAATCATGGCTTAACAAAAGTAAGGCATTTAAGGACTCAGACCCCTTGGGGGCGAAGTTGGAGATCAAATCGACTGACTAAGAGTGAGGAGGATTTAGAATGGTTGGTGAGGAGGGAGATGGAGAATATGAACTGTAGTGTCAGAATCAGCTGCAGGAGTAGCTCTTGTAGGAAGTTTTTTAGAGGTTACTGCTGGCTACCACCCTGAAGAGGAGTCAGAGATAGATTGGACCTGCGGACTGAATTGGATCTGAATAGTGCAAGGGACAGACTGTATTGGACATCTCTTGTGCTCCATTGCAAGTCTTCTTGGTCCCACCTTTTATTCTACGCATGACCATGGGGAAAGCTTTGACCACCTTCCAGCAGGGGTAGCCTGACAGCTCAGGTTCATACCAGCTACCTCTCACATCCTAACCTAGATCTTGTCTGACATGTAGAACAGAATGTCTGCAATGCACTCACACGTGTGTTCCTTGTAAGGGGTGTGTGTGTGTGTGGGGGGGGGGTGTCAGCCCTTGAACAACAGATGACTAGAATCTGCAGATAAATGCTTCCCTTGATCTTGAGACACATTTTATAATGCTTCTAAGGTGGCCTTATGCAGAATTTCCAAATAAACTATTTACCGCTAGTTCAAAATTATTTAGGAGCTGTGAAATTAATTGATTAATGTGCAGCCGCTGCCAGAAATTGTTGAATGTAGTCAGGACAGGCATTGGGGACAAACTGGAAAGTGCTATTCCATCTTTATATAAAATCACGGTATGTTTGTCTCAAAAATACTGAGTCCTTCTGGTCACCTGGAGAAGGACATAATAACATTGCAATGAATTATGCAAATAAGGCCTAAAAAGAGCATAAGAAAGGAATAGTTAAAATAGAAGCTTTTTAGAAAGATAACAGCTATGAAAGGTAGGAGGGACAATTTTAAAGCATCAAGATTATATGTGGAAAAGAGGTTTAGTTAGTAAATGCCAATGCTGGCTGAAATTTAGATAAAATAATTTAATGAAACATCAAGAGAAACATTATTTAACTGAGTGGACAGGAAATTCCTTGAACTAATTAACTATAAGAGATGGCACAGGAGGAAAATCTTTTTTAATTCATAAAGGATTTAGGTAAATCCCTCTTTGATTGTACCATGAGTTAAGGGGATATAGAATGTTTAGAATGAATCTTTGAACTTTAAGTTTGACACAATTGCAATAATAATATATTTGTGTGTCATTTTATAGTTCATAGCAAGCTTTCCCTGCTAAACCCCCATGGCTCACGTGTACTTCTCTTATAATTCCTCCCTTTCTCTCTCTGACAATTATTTATGTTCAGCCTGTAAACTCTGTTTTGTGCCATTGTACCTAGCGCACTGTATGCATTGTACCTTGCATACAGTGGGGGCTTGATTGACATTAAATGAACAAACGATGTCCTTTGATCCTGACACTTGACACTGGCATCCAGGCCCTCCCACAATATTTCTGTCTTTTATTTTGAACTATCACACACATACAGAAAGGTATATAAGACATGAAGTGTACAGCTTGGTAAATTTTCACGTAGCAAACACATCTGTGTATCTAGCACTTAGATCAAGAAACAGAACATGACAAGCACCTTAGAAGCCACTGTTGTGTCCCCTTCCAGTCACTGCTCTCCCCAAGGGTAACCATTCTCCTGACTTCTAACATCAGTGTAGATTAATTTAATCTGCTTTTGAATTTTAAATAAAAAGAATCCTACAGTGAGTACTTTTGCTCAACAAGTATGTGCAAGATTAGCCCATATCCAATGAGTACTTATAATTCCTTCATTGCCATCGATGTAAAGTAACCTGTTATGTGACTGTCCCTCTATTTATCCATTCTGCCATGGATGAGCATTTAGGAAGCTTCAAGGTTTGGGCTGTTACAGATAGTGCTACAATACTACAAGCAATCCTATGTATGACTTTGGATGCCCTTATGAAAACCTGAGAATGCAGCCACTGGGCCACAGGTGTGTATGTGTTCACCTTTAGTAGATACTGCCAGTTTTCCACATTGGTTATTCCAATTTACACTTGCTCTAGCACTTGGTATTACTTGGTTTTCACATTAGTCATTTTTGGAGTTCTGTATTTGTATCACCTTCCACAAACTTTTACAAGATAGGTTGGGGGTAAGTCACAGGAGGAAGGTGTTATGGCAGTTTGTGATTTCTAAAAATGGCTGCCACAATCTCTCCCATCCCACATGGTTTTCTTATTGTGACTTTGACCTTCCTTCCATCAAGAGTTGGATCTGTATTCTCTCTCTTGAGTCTGGATGGGCTTGGGATTGTAGCCTAAGTGACACTGTAGCTTCTGAGGCTGTCATAAAAGTTGATACAGCACCAGAAATAAACCCTTGCACATATGGTCACATGATCTTTGACAAGGATGCCAACACCACTCAATGGGGAAAGGACAGCTCCTTCAGCAAATGTTGGGAATACTGGATATTCACATTCAGAAGAGTGAAGTTGGACCCTTATCTCACACTATATAAAAAAATTAACTCAAAATGGATTAAAGACCTAAATGTATGACCTAAAACTATTAAAATGCTAGAAGAAAACATAGGGTAGAAGCTTTATGACATTGGACTTGGCAGTGATTTCTTGGGTATGACAACAGAAGTACAGGCAACAAAAGCAAAAATAGGCAAATGGGAGCACATAAAAGTTAAAATCTTTTGTGCATCAAAGGACATGGCAGCAGAATGAAAAAGCAGTGTACAGAATGGGAGAAAATACTTACAAATCATGTATCTGATAAGCAACTAAAATCCAGAATACATAAAGAACTCCTACAAATGAACAATAAAAATAAACTAATAAAATAACCCAATTAAAAATGGGCAGAGGGCTTGAATAGACATGTTTCCAAAGATAATATACAAATATTCAACAAATACATGAAAAGATGCTCAACATCACTAATCATCAGAGAAACACAAATTAACATACCCACTAGTATGACCAAGAATTTTTTTTTTTTAGATTTTTTTTATTGGGGAACTGTGGGGATGGGAACAGTGCTGGGGAATTGGGAGAAGGGGAACAGACAAGTTGCTGTCCTTTTGTTCTTCAGTCTAGTTGTGGAGGACGTTGCTTCACTGGCCCAAGTTGGCACCATCATTGCGCTCTTCCCGGGCGAGGCACATCGGTCGCCGGCTTCTGGATGGCCGCTCACAGCAGCTGCTGGCCGCTCACGCTGGCTGCTGGCCACACACGGTAGCCCATGGCAACCCACTGCCACAGGGGCTGCAGCCTACACCATCGCCAGCGACTCATGGCAGCCCAGCTCCAGGTCGAGCTGTTGTTCAGCATCTTAGCTGTGGAGGGCAGTGTCACTGGCCCTCATATGTGGGATCCGAACCGGGGCCCTCTGACGTCCCAAGCCAGTTCTTAATCATTGTGCCACTCGGCCGGCCCTGACCACGATTTTTTAAGAAACCAAAAAATAAGTGTTAGTGAGGATGTGGAGAAATTGGAATCCTTGTGCTCTGGTGGTATCTAAAATAGTTTAATTCATAAAAACGGAAAGTAGAATAGTGATTACCAGAGTCTGGAGGAAGTGGAGAAAGGGAAGTTGTTGTTCAATAGATACAGAGTTTCAGGTTTATAAGATATATAAAAGTTCTGGAAATCTGTTTCACAATAATGTGAATATACTTATCACTGTGGAACTGTACACTTAAAAATTATTAAGACAGTCAATTGTATGTTATGTGGTTTGGTTTTGTTTTTTACCAGAATTTAGAAAATAAAAAGACAGTACAGCTTCTGCCTGGTTCTCTTGGGACGCTCACTCTGGGAACACTGTAGCCATGTCATCAGGAAGCCCAGACAAGTTCTGGCAGAAAGACCACATGGAGAACCCCTGGCTGAGGTCCCAGCCACCGACCAGCGTCAACCACCAGATGGTGAGTTAAGGCAAAAGTAAATCATCCAGAATGGAACCTGTGTCTTGCAGCTGAGGCCCTGACACTGTGGAGCAGAGATGAGCTGATGCCCGTATGCCTGCTTTCGTGCCCATCCCCTAGAATCCATGAGCACGACAGGATTACTTTACGTCACTAAGCTCGATAGTGGTTTGTATCCAGCAAGAGCAACTGGAACAGGCATCTTAGAAATTACTTCTCCCAGGAGGTTATTCAAGGGAATTTGAAGGGCAGCAATGGCTGGTAATAGAAGACTTAGCGTCATTCCTTTCTGCTTATGTGCAGTCAGTTTCCAAGGACAAGTCCTGGGTCACGATCCTCAGCTCAGTTCCCTCAAGTCCAAACAGCCATCTGGGGCTGAAGTGTTTCAGCTTCTGTTACTGAGCCCTTGCTCTCAACAGACTTGCTTTTCCCTCTGGCAACACCGATTTTGCTGAGAGCATTTAGAGTTCCCTAGGTCAGGAGGAGATGCCAGTGCAATCGCCTGTTGTGTTAAAGTGGCCCTGAGTGTGTCTGGGTGGGTCTTAGCATTTCCTCTCAGCCCACCTTCCAAGGAGGGAGGAGGCGTTCCCGGGTCTCCTTGTTTGGAGGGAGCAGGTGCAGCAAGGAGGGTGGCAGGGGCAGCTGCTGCGGGAGCTAACACAGTGACATCCAAACCCCAAACAGCACAGGGACAGTGAGGGCAGGAGACCTCGTGCTGCTTATTCCTTCAGCGAGTGCTCTCTGAGCTTGTGCAGCCCTGCAAGGCTTAGCCTCAAAGACAGACATGTCCCACAGTTTTTTAATCGAGTCGTCTACTGATGGACATTTATACAATGAAGTATTACTTGGCTATAAACAATGAAATCTTACCATTTGCAACGATATGGATGGAGCTGGAGAACATTATGCTAAGAGAAATAAGTCAGTCGGAAAAAAGACAAATACCATATGATCTCACTTATATGTGGAATCTAAAGAACTGAATAAATGAGCAAAGTAAACAGAAATAGTCTGAGAGATAGAGAAGAAAAACTGATGGTTGCTAGATGGGAGGGGGGTGGGGATGAGGGAGAAGGGGAAGGGACGAGACAGCATAAACTGGTAACTACAATATTGCCACAGGGATACGAAAGACAGTTTGGGGAATATAATCAATAATGTTGTGAAGATTTTGTAGGGTGTCAGATGGGCACATGTCTTATTAGGGAGACCACTTCATGGATGGTGTAGATGCCCGACCACTGCACTATACACCTGAAGCTGAAGCTGAATAATATTGTATGTCAATTATAATCTAATATATATATATATATATATATAGTCACGGGATGTGGAGTACAACATAGGAAATAGAATCAATGGAGTTGTAATAGATATGTACGATGTCAGAGGGGCAATAGATTGGGGGAGGGGGGTTATCACTTTGTGAGGGGTGAGATGTCTGACTGTTACATTGTTTTGTACACCTGAAACTAATAAGTAAAAAAAAAAAGACAAGCATGTCAACCAATGAGAAACATCATGTGTTCAGATGTCTACGACGACCATTTAATCACTGGATCTTATTTCCATACATTTTCAGAATGCATTATTTATTATTATTATTATTTTTAAGATTTTTATTGGGGAATTGGGG
>NW_017731614.1:1139462-1148043 GCF_001890085.2 Hipposideros armiger | reverse complement strand
GGAATTGGGGAAGGGGAACAGCCAAGTTGTTGTCCTTCAGTCTTAGTTGTGGAGGGCGCAGCTAGCTCAGCTCCAAGTCCAGCCGTCGTCCGGCCGCCGGTTGGCAGCTCGCAGCCACTTAGCTCAAGGTGCTGTGTTCAATCTTAGTTGCGTTGCGGGTGGGCGTAGCCTACCATCCCATGTGGGAGTCCAACCAGAAACCTTGTTGTTAGGAGCACGTGCTCTCACCAGCTGAGCCATCCTGCCACCTGTTGGCAGCTGAGCTCGGGCGCAGCTCACTGGCCCATGTGAGAATCGAACCGGCGACCCTGTTGCTCAGAGCTCATGCTCTTAACCAACTGAGCCACTCTGCTGGCCCCATCTATGAGTTTTTAACGGATTCTTTTGCATTTTCTAGATAGTCCACCTTATTGCCAACAGTTGGTAATGGTTTTGTCTCTTGCTTTCTAATCTTAGGATGCTTGCTTCCTTTCCTTGTTCTATTTGGTTGGCTGAGACCACCTGAATAATGGTTGGTAATAGCTTCAGTAGCTGCTGTCTTGTTCTTCACTCTGTGGGAACACGGTGAGTGTTTTACTGCTAATTGTGATATTAGCTGTAGGTTTTTGGTAAAAACTAAGTTAAGGAAATTGTCACCTATTTTTAGTGATTAACTTGTTTGTGATTTTCCTGATGAACTTAATTCATTGGTAAGTTTAACTTTGGTTCAATAGACAGTCTTTAAGACTGGAAATGATCCAAATCCTAACAGGTGGTGACTGGATAAAGAAAGGTTTGCCCAACGCAACAAAATTCTCCCTGAGACAGGAGTGTGTCTGTTGTTTGAGGAGACAGCTCATCAGGAAACCCTGCTGCGGGCCTCACCACTACTCCCTCCATGTAAAATACTATCACAGCTCCGAACATCAGTCTCTTCATTAGTAAAAGAAGGGAGTGGGACTTGCTAGGTTTCTGGCCATAAGATCCTATGGCTATGAGTCCCTGGGCTTTAAAAGGAAAAGTAATCTGGAAGGTAACAATTTTTCAAATCTCAAAATAGTTATTTGGTGGTGGGATTATGGGTACTCTTTATTTTTTAGAAGTTCTTTAGTATTGTTTTATGGCCTTTTTCATAAAGAAGGGTGTGTGTGTATGTGTGTGGTATGTTTTAACCATAAATGGTGAGCTACGGCATTCTGTGTTCTAAAAGAAAATTGGGGAAACTGAATTTAACAGCCTGAGTCTGGAGGACGACTGAGGGGTGAATATCCACGTCTGATCTTCTGTGGCCCATCGATGGCTTCTGTTTTCCATCATGTTTCTGCAGCTTACACAAGCTGCCCTTTGACAGGGAAACAAGCCCTGCGCATTGGACTGAACTGGACAGAAATGTCCACTCTGTCTGATTTACCCAAGTCTTTCACTCTGGTCCAGCAGCCAGCCACAAGCAGCAGACAAATGGCAGCCTTCCTCCCTCCCTGCCCAGACTTCTTATCAACCATGATACACAAGACTGAGTGTGGGGCATAGAAGTCATTCTGAAAATTGGGTCAAGAAATATTTTCCCTAATCCTCCAGCTGCCTCTCATTGTAAAGTCTTGGCCAAATGCTCACAGATCCTTAAGCCAGGCAGACTGGGTTCAAATCCCAATTCCGTCACTAATGCAACCTGGGTACGTACATAACATCTATTTTCTCATGAGTAAACTTGGGATAATAATAAACATATTTATGTCAGAGGGCTAGTGAAGATTAACTGAGTTAATCCATGAAAGGAACTTTACACGGTGCCTGGCAGTGGTGTTAGCAATGGTGATGAAGATGATAGTATTAGTGAAGATGATGGTGATTGATAGTGATGATGGTTATAGTGATTGTTTTGTGTTTGTCTCAGCCTATTGCTAGTGATGTTAAATAGAACCCTGGACCACCGGAGCCTGTACCACTTGTGGCAGCCCCCACAGACATCTCCCCTTTCAGAGTCAATGTTGTGGTTGGACCAGCCCCTGTGGTTCTTATTAATTACAAGACACACCTCAGCAATGACCATCAGGGAACTTTGAAAAAACAAGGTTTATTACTCACAGATTCTGGAGGGTACATCGCATGCCTTTGTTGGGGTCAGGGTGGGATGCATAGGGTTTTACAGGTTCACTCTTTATTTGACAAATATAAAACATAAGAGCGAGAATTAGGGTCCCAGAGAGAAAAGCAGGGTCACTTAAGTGGTCAGTTATTTAGGTCACCCAGAGCTTTCTCAAAGGGGAACTTCATAGGTGGGGTGGCCTGGCTCTTTATCTAGCTGTGAGGCTAGTAACTGTGTCACACAGCTGGCAATGTTTATCTGAGATGGATGTCTGAAATGGATGCCTTGACAATCAAAAGCTTAATGTCAAGCACTTACATTACAATCAGAAAAGCTTATTGTAAGGCACATACACTACAGTGGGGATGGTGATTATTATCAACACCTTTGGGCTTATTTCTACATGAGGAAATGGAGGGGGTTGACCAACCAGTCTCTAAAGCCGGTTCCAGGCAGGCTTCTGTGAAAGCTTTTATTATCCACAGAATCAACCCAGGGCTATTAGCAGCAGGACTGCATGTCAGCAAGGCACTGGGCTCCCCTCTTCCAGCCTGAGTTTAGCTTTTGTAGCTTGCTTAGGCCACTGAGCAAGGGCTCAGTCTGGAATATCCATCCCCACTTCTGGGCTAGAGATTACAGAACAGCAACCCACGAACGCTTCCACTCTCCAGAGAGAAAATGAATATTCTCTGAATATTCATGAACAAAATTCTGCTTTTGAAGGCATTTTAAAAATAAACAAATAACAAGCATCCCTATTCCTGTTTGGACACACATCAGAAGCAAGTACAGTCTGCCTTGCTGATATGAGCAGCCTATTTAAGCACAAGCATTGGAGAACTAAGCTAGCAGTCTTCCCCATTCTTAAAATCCATTTTTTCCTCTAATAAAGGAGCTTTGAAAAAAAAAACAATAGGTCTCAACCTAAATTAATAAACTTTGGCCATGGCCTGGCAGGTTTTTTTCCATTTGGTGTTCAAAGCTTCCTTTGAACATGCCTCTCAGAGCAACCCTTGAAGACAAATTGCTCTAGGCTTTATTAGCCAGACCGACAGTCTCGGAACCGGTTTCCTGGAGGGTTGTAAGAAGGATTAGATTGGTGAGAATGAGATAGAGAAGATCCAAAGGAAAAATTTCAAGAGTGTTTTAAACTCGTAAAATGAAGGCACAGTCCAACTCCCACTCCCCCTCGTCAGGGGCTGGTCCGCACTTGCTGGACCTTCCGAGCATTTTCTTTGGGCTGTATCCAGCCTGGGCCCTGGCCAATGGCCCCAGCACAGAGCTGGGCTAGGGTGAGGGCAGGGCAGGCAGGGCCCCAGAACAGAGGGCTGCAGCCAGAGCCAGACCTGCAACAGAGCAGCTGCAGGGAGAGGCTGGCCGCTGGGAAGGGGCAGAGAGCAGACTGATGGTGTTAGAAAGACAAGAGTGGATCTGTGCCCAGCCAGAGGAGACAGAGGAGGCTGCTGCACAGGGATGGTCCACCCCATGCACTGCTACTAAGGAGGGCTGGAGGATGCCGTCTCTGCTATTGCCTGTCCCTCTTAGAACCCTCATTGTATTTTTAAACTCCAGCTACTGTTCTTGACAACCTACACATTAGTAGCAGTTATTTGACTACTGCAAATTAGTCGTTCCTTCTACTAATCTCTAAGCTTCCTGAGCATCAAAGACTCTCACACAACACCTGATTCAGGTACTTAGGGACTCCAGGTAACCCAGGGACTGCTCCACAATACCTGCTCCAGGTAGTTAGATAATGCTGAGCACATTAATCAATTTGTTAACCAATCACTTTCATCCTCGGTCTCCAAACCGGACTCCCCAGGAATCACTCCATTAACATAGATTTCTCTCTCCTAAGTGCCCAGTGTTGTTCTAGACACAGGGGATGTAGCTGTGAACAAGACAGACGAGGTCCTGTGCTCCTGGAGCTGAGGTTCCTTGTGGGGGGAAAAGTAACAAGCCAACAAATACATACGACCATTTCAGACAGGAACGCAAATGAGGTGAATGTGGGTAGAACACTGTGACGAGGACTGTCTGGACCCCCTTCTCCAGGGAAGTGACATATGCCTTTGACCTGAATGTCCAGAGGACTAGTCAGCCATGGGCAGAGGGGGGCATGCGAAGTGGGGGCTCCAGCTCTGAGATAAGGGGCCGCTGTGGAAGGGATGCAGCTGCGAGGCCCAGAAGGTGGAATGCATAGGAATACTTTAGGATGTCAGATTGCTTCATGTTCATAAAGGATTTCCACAAATACCTCGTTTTCATCTGCTCCTCACAGTAGCCCTGAGAGGTAGGTAGGTGGGACAAATGAAGTTCAGGAATTCCAGGGTCCACATTACCAATCAATAAAATGAGCCCTCATTGTCTCCCCTATGTGTAAAGAAAAAATGAGGACAATCCTTTCTAAGGATTGTCTTTACTCTGAAAAATCCTGTGAAATTAGTGCTTTTCTGTAATTAGGGCAGTTGCTGCTGAACACCACACGCAGGCTATTATCTGCTTCTCAGCTCAACAATAGACTATTCGTGTCTGAGTAAGGCCCATTTGTCTTGGTCCAAATGTCAACATTTATGTTAAATTGGATTTCTGAGGCTGCATGAGTGTGTGCCACTTGGCAGGGAAAGCTGCTAGTGCAAACAGCCCTTCTGGGCTCCATCCAGCCTGACCCAATTCGGCAAAATAGGGGCAGCTGCAAACTTGATCACAGGAACATGGGGTGGGCGCCGAGGTGCGGCAAGTAGGGTGCCGAGCTCCTGGAACCTGCACCCACAGAGGAAAAGCCCAAACTAGAAAAGGGAGCATACGAACCATGCTCGACACCCAGTGGGGACAGACCTCACCCCTGAGCCTCACTTTATTCTCAAGGTCTAGTTTCAGGTTTCAACAGGGAATGGCTGTTGAATTTTCTGGAAGGATCTAGTGGGCTGTGTGTGGCTGGAATGTTCTCCAGGCCCAAGCAGCACAGATTATTTTACAAGCCCAAGGATGGGCCCAGGACAGGAACTAGGGCTTGCTGCGAGTCCCTGCATGCAGGTGAGGGTGGCAGCAAGAATTCGGGGTCTGAGAGATAAACGGGGGTGGAGGGAGGAGAGGATGGGATGGGCAGGGGTGATGCACCTGGCTTGACTAGGAAGTGCAGTGTTAAATAAATAGCAGCAACCACATTCTGAAGACCTATACTTTGTGCCAGATAGCGGAGTTTCTTTTACATATACTATCTAATTTAGTATTTTAAAAATTTACATTCAGCTACAAATTTTCATCTCCTACTACATGCCGTGCATTGCACTGGGTGCTGGGGATACAGCAGGAAAGAAGGAGACTTTCAAGATTTGGTCTTTGGGGGACCTCTAAAAGAGGACGAGAAAGACAACATATAAACAAGAACGCAACTTCAGATGGTGAAATGATCAGCTCTAGCGTTGATTCCCAGCTGCGCCCTTGGGGCAGACACTGCCTAGTTGCTTCCCGGGATCTATGTTCTTCCCTGGCATAGACCCCAAAGTTTTATCTGCATGCGTGGTCAGAACACAGACTTCATTTCCCCAGCCTCTCTTGGTGCCAAGTGAAGCAATTGACTAGGTTGTGGCCAAACTGAAATCACATATAGAATTTTAGGAAGTGTCCTTAAAGGGGCAGGGCATGACCTTCCTCCCTTTCCTTCTTTTTGCTGCCTGGACCATGGACACAATGGCCGAAGCTCCAGAAGCTACCTTGGACCATGAAGGAAAAATAAACTATTTTGTTATGGTTCTTTGGGGGCTTTATTTCTGTTACTTACAGCTGAACTTAATCTTAACTAATATAGCCCCTTCACTAACTGTGTGACTGACTTGGGCCACTGGCTCAAACCTCCTGAGTCTCCTTTTCCTCAGCTACAAGATGGGACTGAGTATAATATTTACTTCATATGGCTGTGCTATGCCAGTGGCTTTCAAACTTGAGCGTGCATCGAATTACATGGAGGTTATTAAAACAGAGTGGAGTGCTGAGCCCTACCTGCAGAGCTTCTGACTCAGTAGGACCTTGAAAATGTGCATTTTTGGCAAGTTCTCAGATGCTGCTGCTGGTCAGAGACCATGCTCTGTAACTATAGCCCCAGATGAGCACCCCTGTTCCATGCCGTGCACCCCAGGAAGAAACACAAGGGATCACACCCAGGGCAGCACATTTGGCTCAGCAGCCTGTCACACACGCTGCCATGACCTCTCACCTCTGTGCCTGCTCCTGGGACCCTGACCCCTGACCCCTGATTTCTGGAGAAGGGAACCTGACTCAAATGCTGTTTGTAGAGGGCTTCAGTGCAGGGCCTGTGGCCGGTCCTGAGGGTGGACCTCTGTGCACGGCATGAGCCTGGCTGTTGGCCCACTCCTCCCCCTACAAGGAAGCGACTACCCACGCTGATGAGTCAGTGCTTGGACCATTCTTCAGAAGCCCTACCTTTGAGGCCTGCCTTTCTGCCACCATATGTCGTCCTGCTATCTGTGGTGGTGAGTGGGTGGAGACGGCTCCCTGGCCCAGGGCTGCCAGAGGGTGAGAGGGACTGGGATGTGCTCTAGACACACACACCTGCCATAAGAAATGTCATCTCCATACTTAGGAGTCTTGTGAGAGGTGGAGGATGAACCTGGAGGCTGGATGTCCTTTCTCCACCAGCCACTTCAGTGCTGCTCTGCTCAGTGGAGGAACCTGCCCTCTCGTCTGAGGGGAGGGAACTTCCTCCCCCACCAGCTCTCCAGGAGAAGACTGAATCTCTCCTTAGGAAGCCTGGCTCCAGCCCATGTCAGGAACCCGAGCCCAGAACAGCTCTCTGCCTCACTCTCCCCAAGCCCTGCGAGCTTCCTCAGGGAATGGGTGTTAAGATCACACCACTGCCGGCATGGGACAGTGCTAAGACAACTGTAGAGATGCACATGTGTCCTTGAACTAGTGGCTATGAGGTCAGGCTGTGGTCCAAATCCTCCTTTGTTGTGTGACCTTGGGCCAGGGGCTGAACCTCTCTGAACCTCAGTTTCCTCCTCTGTAAAATGGGCTAATAATAGTATCTATAAACCACATCAATTGTAAGCAACATAAACCAGCTCTGCTAATTTAAGCAGAAAAAACATTTCTTCAGAGGATATTGACATACACCTTAGGTGCCAACAGGCAGGCACAAGAATATTACCAGCAGCACTTTCATCTGTCAGAACTCAAACTGGAAACACCCAATACCCATGCACTACAGAACAGGTGAATGGGTCGTGACACAGCTACACCACACAGCAGAGTGAAGACACCTCAACTGCATACAACAGTGTGGTTGCCTTTCACCAACATGATATTGAGTGGAAGAATACACCATTTATGTAAAGCTCAGAAACAAGCAAAGCAGGTCTAGAAATTGGATGGGGATTGCAGGTGAGAAGAGGGGCACCCAGGAGGCTCTAGCGTGCTGGCCGAGTTCTATTTCTAGATCTGGGTTCTGGTTACCCTGTGTGTTCACCATGTCACAATTCATTGAGCTGCACACTTAGGGTCAGTAAACTTTTCTGTAAGTTTGGATAATAAGTTTCATGCTTGGATAATAAGTTAAATTTGGTTTAAAAGGGTTGGGGGCACTTTTATTCACTCACACAAGCTCTGGGAGGGTCAGAGAGCTGCGCCTGAGGGCCATATAGTCCAGAACAGTGCCTGGGGTTCTAGCATGGAGCTGGTCCTGGAGAGCACCTCAGCTGCTCCTCATCCAGAGAGGCCGAGTTCAAATCTCTCTGGCAGTCTTTAGTTTTGGGACCCTGGACAAGTCATTAGACCTCCTGGAGCTCCTGCCCTCAGCTTGTACCACCATCACCATCACCACTGGATGCTGCCCCAGACACGAGGGCCACTCATTGCAGAATGGATCCTGGGTGCGTCGCTCCTTGGCATCACAGTCCCGGATGTAGAGGCCAGGGTGAGTGTGTCTGTTTGGCCAGCCCTGGACACATACCTAAGCCCTGGCGGCATGGGAGGCTGGGGGCAGGATCTGGCACAGGGCGTGGGCTCTGCCAGACAAGGTGATGGTTCCCCATAGGCCCCCAGAGATCCTAGTTACTGATCTGGGAAAGGCTGAAATGCTGCTGTTATTATTTGTAAGCATCCCCAAATGAGTCCAAGGTGAGTCAGAGTTGAGAACTGCTGCCCTGAGTCTTTATCTTTGAATCTTGAAAACTCTCTAAAGGAAAACAGTGAAATTCTCCAAGTGCCCCAGAGCCTTTAGCAGCGGTTCTCAACCTGTAGGTCGCAACCCCTTTGGGGGTCGAATGACCCTTTCACAGGGGTTGCCTAAGACCATCAGAAAACAAAAAGATATTTACAACAGCGGTTCGAGTCCAGCCCGAGCTGAGCAGCCGCTGAGCTGCCAACAGGTAGCAGGATGGCTCAGCTTGAAAAAAAAAAAAAGATATTTACATTATGATTCATAACAGTAGCAAAATTACAGTTATAGAGTAGCAACGAAAATAATTTTATGGTTGGGGGTCACCACAACAT
>NW_017731614.1:1119308-1139137 GCF_001890085.2 Hipposideros armiger | reverse complement strand
AGTAGCAAAATTACAGTTATAGAGTAGCAACGAAAATAATTTTATGGTTGGGGGTCACCACAACATGAGGAACTGTATTAAGGGGTCGCGGCATTAGGAACGTTGAGAACTGCTGCTTTAGAGTTTCTGTCTGCTCAGATCTAGCACTATTATCACTTCCCTTGCTTACATTAACCTGATGTATGGCCATCTAAGCTTAGCAAATTCAGCCTTTTTGGGGTCATTTGCCAAAAGACTTGCTAAAATACAGTCTGTTTTTGTTTTATTTTCCAAGATTTTTTTTTAAAGATTTTTATTGGAGAATTGGGAGGATGGGAACTTTTGCTCCTCAGTCTAGTTCTGGAGGACGTTGCTTCACTGGCCCAAGTTGGCACCATCATTGCACTCTTCCCGGGAGAGGCATTTCAGTCGCCGGCTTCTGGACGGCCGCTCACTGTGGTTGCTGGCCGCTCACGCTGGCTGCTGGCTACACACGGTAGCCCACGGCAACCCATTGCCACAGGGGCTGCAGCCTACGCAGGTGCCAGTGACTCATGGCAGCCCAGCTCCAGGTTGAGCTGTTGTTCAGCATCTTAGCTGTAGAGGGCAGTGTCACTGGCCCTCATGTGGGATCCAAACCTGGGCCCTGCCTCTCAGAGCTGGCATCCCAAGCCAACTGTTAACCAATGTGCAACTTGGCCAGCCCAATAATGTCTGTTTTTAAGCAGTTAAAATATGACTCAATTTCACTGCATCATAACTGATTTAAATAGTAATTTCCAAACAAGGTGGAGTAGGTACAAATAAAATAGGTATGTTTGGGAGCCTGAAGGGGCTGCTTTGGAGGCCTTGATGATCTGGTGATCAGCCAACCACGCAGAACCAGGTATCATGGGTCTTGGCTGTACTTGGGTTTCATGAAGCATTAAAAAGAAATAAGGAAATGAGGAGGAAATGTAGCTAATTCTGGGAACAAAGCTAAGATTGCTGTAACTTGGGATTGGCCAGGTCATTGCTTCTTTCTTGAGTTACCTGTACCCATTCTTTTCTTTCCTAGTCAAAAAAAGCCACCTGTATTTCCTAGGGCTGTTGTAATAAATTGCCACAACTGGGTGGCTTACAATTATGCAAACTTATTCTCTCACAGTTCTGGAGGCCAGAGGTCTGAAATCAAGGTGTGGGCAGGGCTGCACTCCCTCTGAAAGCTCTAGGAGAGGGCCCTTCCTCACCTCCTCCGGCTCCTGGTGACCCCGGACGTCTCTGGGTTTGTGGCTGCGTCACTCCAATCTCTGCCTCATCTTCACATAACTTCTCCTCTGTGTCCATCTGTCCTCTTCTGTCTCTAACAAGGGCACTACCATTGGATTTAGGACCCACTTGGATAATCCACGATGATCTCATCTCAAGATCCTTCATTACATCTACAAAAACCCTGTTTCCACATAAGGTCACCTTCACAGGGACGTGGCTTGTCTTTGGGGTCACAGTTCAGCCCACTCTACCACCTTTGTTCAAGGTGCATTTTTACATGGAACCTAGATCGGTTCAGGGTTCTCAATTGAAAGTACAGTATGCTTTGACCTAGGTCTGGATTCCAGGTTTGGCAGCATATCAACTTTTGAACAGCCCTTCTGAGAGATGGACTCCATGAAGCCAGTCCCAGGATTCTCCAACCCATGCTGTGCTTCTCATGGATGGCATGCAAAGGTGTGTGTGTTGGGTGGGGGGGGGGAGAGCATCTTAAATGCAGATTCCAATTGAGTAGGTCTGGAGTGGGGCCTGACTACATTTCTAACAAGCTCTCAGGTGAGGCCCACGCTGTTGGCCCAGGGCCCACACTTTGAGTAGCAAGGGTCTGGTGAGCATTAGAAATACCTGGGTCCCGGGCCGGCCGAGTGGCGCGATGGTTAAGAACTCGCTTGGGATGCCAGAGGGCCCCGGTTCGGATCCCACATATGAGGGCCAGTGACACTGCTCTCTACAGCTAAGATGCTGAACAACAGCTCGACCTGGAGCTGGGCTGCCGTGAGTCGCTGGCAACGGTGTAGGCTGCAGCCCCTGTGGCAGTGGGTTGCCATGGGCTACCGTGTGTAGCCAGCAGCCGCAGTGAGCGGCCGTCCAGAAGCCGGCGACTGATCTGCCTCGCCAGAGAAGAGCGCGATGATGGTGCCAACTTAGGCCAGTGAAGCGACATCCTCTACAACTAGATTGAAGAACAAAACGACAGCAACTTGTCTGTTCCCTTTCCCCCAATTCCCCAGCACTGTTCCCATCCCCCTAATTCCCCAATAAAAATCTTTAAAAAAAAAAAAAAGAAAAAGAAATACCTGGGTCCCACCCCTAGCAATCCTGACTCAGGAGACCCATCCTCTCCAGGGCGATGCAGACAGCCTTCCATCACAACTTGAGAACCAGGCCTGGTGGCCCCTCCTCCATGCTCAGGAACAAGGCAGGGACTGAGCCCAGCTGCTGAACCCCCCTCCAGAGAGGCCTTTGGAATCCTGAGGGCAGAGGGGCACTCCTGCTTTGGTTAAGAATTCCAATAGAGCCAATGACCTTAGAGGAAAGATATGCACCCTCCCTGCCCCCTCCCTCTACAACTCTAACACAGGGGCAGTAAGGCCATCAGAGAACCGGGAATAGACCATTGGGTATGTTGAGTGGCTCCAAGGAAATCGTGTAATTTCCTCGGCTGTGTACGCTGAGAGCCCTTGGCAGCGCAGCAAATGCAAGTTGCCCATCTAGGTGGGTAGCACCTGAGGACCGGAAGGTAGAGACCCTGGGGGAGAGGAGGCTCAGGTGCTGTGGTGAACCCAGCCTGGGGTCCAGGAGGTGGCTGGGAGAGGCTGATCTGAATGCAAATCAGGCTACAACCATCCCTTGTTCAGGAAAGGTTGTGGCCTGCCCCCTCACAGATGGCACAGCCATGTCCCACCGGGCAGGAGACAGGAACTGGCCTGGCACAGACCAATGGACTTGACTGAAAATGAGGGCAGATGCCTCAAAACTTTGTACCTCTTGTCTTTGAACTTTGATATTGCTCATGCAACTGTGAGAAGGGAACTTAATTTCTTATCTTAAAAGAGCCACACATCACATTTGATATGACCCCGACAGTGTCCAGCTGCCTATCACCTTAATCTGACATGAAATGGAAAGGCAGGCATGAATATTATCTACAAACAACTACAAATTCCTTTAGAAAAAAGTCACACTCCACAGAGGATACATTTATCCATGACTTATTGATTTGTGGTTCACTGGCCCCTGTTTTGACTTTCTTCACCATTCTGTTTACACTGAGTTAATAACCAACCGGAAGTGTCTTGCCTAATGTTTGGCTGATGTCAACATTGACTTTTCCAGGAACAGTTCCAAACCAGGCATCTCTGGATGGCTTACCACACCCCTTTGTTGGCTTCCCACCACTCAGAATCCTCCAATAAGGAAGTGGCGGGCCGGCCGAGTGATGCATTGGTTAAGAGCCGGCTTGGGACGCCAGAGGGCCCCAGTTCGGATCCCTCATGAGGGCCAGCGACACTGCCCTCTACAGCTAAGATGGTGAACAACAGCTCGACCTGGAGCTGTGCTGCTGTGAGTCGCCGGCGACAGCGTAGGCTGCAGCCCCTGCTGCAGTGGGCTGCCATAAGCTACTGTGTGTGGCTGGCAGCCGGTGTGAGCTGCTAAGAGCCGCCGTGAGCGGCTGTCCAGAGGCTGGCAACCAATCTGCCTCACCCTGGAAGAGCGCAATGATAACACCAACATGGGCCAGTGAAGCAACGTCCTCCTCAACTCGACTGAAGAACAAAAGGACAGCAACTTGTCTGTGGCCCTTCCCCCTGATTCCCCAGCACTTTCCCCTCCCCCAATTCCCCTATAAAATCTTAAAAAAATAATAAAAATAAAAAAATAAGGAAGTGGCTATTTTAGGTAAAGAAAAATGAGATGGCAGAATTTCCCCCAAAGGCAGCTGGGTGTGGTTTGGAGTGAAGGAGCTCTGTACCATGCCAGAAGGACAGAGCACAGACCCTCCCCTCCAATCCCCCCACAATGGTAGCCCTGAGTACCCAGCCCATCTGTTGGTGACTTATAGGCAAAAGGGAAGGAAAGGAGGGAGAAGAAACATGGTGTTTGGGGATTAATGCTCTTTGATATTAGGCAGAGCTGGCCCAGGGGTGACAGTCACAGAGAGGAGACCAATTCCACAAAAGGAATTACTTCCTGAAGTAATGAGCTCCCTATCACAGAAAGTAAGAAAGCAAAGACAGGATGAGGGGATCATTTCTATTTATCCTCTGCTGTGAGAGCGTAAGAAATTGATTCTGACCTTGAGGAGTCTAAGTCTCACCTGGAGAGACAGGATGGGACCTGACAGTAAAAGTGAATATCAATGTGTGTTGATGGAAGTGGACTGCTGCTGTTTTTCAGATGAGTCTCCCTAGTGGTCCTATTTCCTTTGAGAAAGTGCCTCTCCCGGCCCACGTGGCCCTGGGGTGTTGTCAGTCACGTTGCCTTGCTCCATCTGGCAGGACTGTTCCCAGGAAACCAGAGCTGAAAAGTAGAAGATAGAAGGGATCCTGAGGACAACCCCTGAGCCTAAAACCAGCCGAGTCATGTGACCCTGTGTGAGCCGGGTTATCTGTGACTTGCGGAGTGCTGGCTGGTATGCTGAGCAAGTACTAAATTGTGTGGCATTTCTTTTGGTTATTGGAGGCCTGCAATGGGAGAGAAGGGAGATAAAGTACTTTGGAAAGTTTCCCAACAGAGCTCATGATGGATGGTTATGTCTGGATTATCAAGGGGTGGGAAAGGACACACAAGTGACTGCGTGTATCAGAGCCCACACGAGGCTCTCTGTGGGAGAGGCCCAGGCATTGACAGCTAAGTGATTGAGGGTTTGTAGGAGACTGAAGGAGGCTCATCTGAAAAAGCAGGGCTGGGCTCAGATGACCAGGGGTCTTGGAGAGCCAAGCAGGAGACGGGATGGGTGGGAGGTGCTCTGGGAGATTCGAGTCAACATGGTGGAGTAGGGCATTTGAGGGCCTACCTCTCGGTGCAATTTCCTTGGTTCAAATGGTTCATAATGGAACTTCCTTAGACACTGGCTCACTTGCCAGGGCAGCAAGGCTGCAACCAGAAGCCCATCTGGAGGATCTTGTTGGGTTCGGAATCCAGGGACTCTTGCTGCATGTCATCAGTGGAATTGTACAGTTGTGCTGTAAAGAGCCAAGACAAGTGTCACAGTTGCTCTAAATACAGAAGACAAGTGGTGAATCTCTGAAGGTATCCTTCCTGTTTGGATCTGGACTCCTTCCTTGTCTAGTACAGCGGGGAGAAGTCCAAGTGTAAACATGACTTTTAAAAATCTGTACACTCACAGTGTTGAGACGGTAGGAGCAGCCCTGTGGTATTAGAATGATTCCTTTTGTGAAACTGTGACTTTTAAATTTTGTAGCAGTCACTCATATGGTCATGGAGAAGTCCTTTGAAAATGGTCCAGGGAATCTTTCTGTCCCTGTGAAGTGAAGAGGAGACCATAACTTGCCTGTATCAGTTATCTACTGCTGAGTAACAAATCACCCCAAAACTTAGTGGCTTGAAACGATGATGAACATTTATTATCACATACAGTTTCTGTGGGTCAGGAAACCAGGAGTGGCTTAGCTG
Organism: Hipposideros armiger; assembly: GCF_001890085.2. Classification (NCBI taxonomy): domain Eukaryota; kingdom Metazoa; phylum Chordata; class Mammalia; order Chiroptera; family Hipposideridae; genus Hipposideros; species Hipposideros armiger. The sequence continues at coordinate 1,133,491 of NW_017731614.1, read as the reverse complement.
GGTGGTCTGGCTTGGGGTTGGTCATGAGGGTGCAGCCAGGGCTGCATCCTCTGAAGACTGGGCTGGAGCTGGAGAGCTTTTCCAAGGTGGCCCACCCACATGCCTGGCTAGTGGGTGCCGGCTGTTGGTGGGTGGGCTTAGTTCTTCACCACGTGGACTCCTCCATAGCACTGGCTTCCCCAGAAAACGATCCAAGGAAAGCAGGGCGGAGGTCACAATGTCTTATGATTTCGCCTTGAAGTCATTTCTGCAATATCTTGTTGGTTCCCAGGTCAGACCTACTCGATGGGGCAGGGGGAACTCCACCAGGACATATATATCAGTCAGGAGACAAGGCTTGGAGCTGCTACCACAGTGCTGTATGGTTGGCCCCACTCAGGAGCACTTAATCCTCACTCATGTGGTTTGATTCCAGAATAGTTAGAAACGTCTCAGCTTTTCAATGCAAGGAAGTAGGCTGACCCTTCGAAGTATAGCAGACCAGCCATGTTAAGCACAGTCAGGTGAAGGGCCAGGATAGAGGCTGCTCAGCTTCTCATCCAAGTGTTTGGAAGCCACTCACATTTTCTACCCACGGAGACTCCCTGGTGTAGATAGTTTTGTTTGCCGTCCATCCTCATCTATCCCATGTGGGTCCTGTAGGGTTGCTGGTCACACCATCCTCTGGCTGCAGGGGTGCCCATGGGACCCAGGTCTGGCTAACTGTGCTGCCCTATTTCCCTTCCCAGAATTATTGGTCCAAGGAAAGGGCAAATGAGCAAGCAAGGCCGTCAGAACCCCTCCACAAAATTCAATACATGGATTCTGGGAGACATGCTCTCTTATAATCTGAAATCATGAGCTGAAGGTGTGCTGTGTATGCTTGAAGCTGTCAGAGAATGAAGAAGGAAAGGAAAGCGAAGGGAAGGGAAGGGAAGGGAAGGGAAGAGAAGGGAAAGGAAAGGGAAGAGAGAGAGAAACACCTGACTAGTAGATCCATTTTTGTTCTCTCCAGCTACATGAGACAATGAACAGTCCTTTTTTCTGGGGTTTTGCTTGCTGACCTTTGCTTCACTTCATTTGATGTGGAATTCCATCTCCATAACTAGAAAATAATGGGTTTTGAGGCAGTAACAAGCAAAGGCAGAGCGGGTTTCACTTCTTTATTATAACCTTAAGTGGACCGGTGATCCATGCCCTGCTGTCTCCAGCCCACAAATATAGCCCTTCCTCCACCACGAAGGAAAGAAGCTAACAGAAACTAAGAGTGAACAGACCTGAAAGTGAGCCTCAGCTGCTTCCTGGTTTGCCTCAAGCATTCCAGCATCGAGCTGACCCTGCCCAGAATGGTTTTCTGGGTGTCCCTTCAGCCCTGGAGCTCAGCAGGGGCAAAGTTGTGTCTTTGTTTCCGCAGCCTGCTTCTCCAGGGACATTCACAAACAAACATCTGAAAATGCCTTCTGAAATGCACTAAAACACAGAAAGCTTGTTCTTTTAATAATAGCCACTGTTGAATGAGTCCTAAGTATGCTGCAGGCCTCGGGCCAAGTGCTTTATCTGCAATATCTCATTTAATCTCCATGCCAGGGGAAGTGAGGTTTCTATTATTATCTTCATTTTACAGGCGACAAGACTGAGAACTTAAGAAATGGTAACTTTCCCAAAGTCACAGGCTGCTGAAGGTGGGACTTTCATCTTAGCACCAACATGTTTTCCTCCAGTTTCTTTACCTTGAAACACTCACACCCCCTTCTCTCTGGCTGCTCTGGTGGTCTGGCAATAGCCGAGGGCTGCAAACCCAAACACAATGTTCTCTCTCTGTTTAATTTAGCCATTACCACCCCTAAAAAGCCCAAGCAATGTTTTCCCAAGAAAGTCTGGGGTTGATCTCTCAGAGAGTGAAGTGCCCAGCGCCTAGCATGGCATTTCACAGGCCACTTGTGCATGTCTAATTGTGTTTTCTGTGTCAAAAAAGCAGGCTGTGCTCATCAGAAGCTCATTAGGACCCCGGCCAAGGGGCTGTTTGCGACTTCAAGGCTGAATGAGGAAAGTGCAGGGCGAGGATTTCTACTCCAAAAGGACCTCCTGCAGCAGTGAATCCTGTCCAGGTTAGCACCCACCTCCCTCCTCCTCATTTTGACTGTTTTCCCTAAACCTCTGTTTATTTTGTTCCTGCGGACATAAGTCAAAGAGAATATATGGCTAGCTGTGGGCATGGGGAGCAGATTTTTGTGGTCCTTCTAGTCTCTTTCCGTGGGGGGATTGCACTGAACCAAAGCAAAGTATCTCTTCACCTCATAGGACCTGGTGATGCGAGCCAAGGCGCTGGCAGCTTTGTCAAGCACCAGCGTGAGATGCTCGTGTGTTCCTATCACAGCCATTATAGTCAGGCTCACCAAATTCCCACTTTGGCCCCCTTGAGCAGTAGAAGAGATCCTAGTGCTTTGCTTGCATTTGGGGCATCCTACCAGCAAGCAGGTGGGCTAAGGCACTTTGGACAAGACTGAAATAGCAAGGCTTCTTCTACCTTAAGCCCATTTACAAGTCAGTAAGATGAATCTTTTCCTGTCATGTTTTGTATCATATTGAACACTTTACATAAAGCAGCACCAAAACAATGTGGCATTTAGAAATACCTGGTTAATTTTTAAAATTAATTTAATTTTTGATAGTGGTAAAATTTACATAACATAAAATGTATAATTTAAACCATTTCTATGCATACAGTTTAGCAGCATTAAATATATTTAGATTGTTACGCTGCTATCACCATCATCCATCTTCAGAACATTGTTCATTTTGCAAAACTGAGACTCTATCCCCTTAAACACTAATTCCCTGTTCTCTCCTCCCCCAGCCCCTGACAACCCCCATTCTACTTTCTGTCTCTATGAATTTGACCACTCTAAAGCCCTCATATAAGTGGAATCACACAATATTTGGTGTTTTGTGACTGGCTTATTTCATTTAGCATAATATCTTCAAGATTCATCCATGTGTCAGAATTTCCTTCCTTTTAAGGCCAAATAATATTCCATTGTATGGACATACCACTTTGTTTATCCATTCATCCATCGATGGACATAGCTGGCTTCCACCTTTTGGCTATTGTGAATAATGCTGCTCTGAACATGAGTGTACAAATGTTTGTTTGTGTTCCTACTTTCAATGCTTTTGTGTTCCTGGACCAAATTCCAATGTCGGGGAGGAGCAGTCTCCCCACACCAACAAGCAATTCTCTGTCACTAGCTGGGTGTCCTACCATTCAACTCAGTTCTGACACTATCTACTCAGAAACAGTGTCAGATCCCATAGGTCTTCACCTTCTCCTTCACAGGCTCAGTCCTACAAGACTGTTTCCCCCACCCCAGCCCACCCTTCATACTTTAATCATAAGTCCAGGTTGTCACCTGGGCTTCTGACCTATAGGCTACAGATTGGAGGTTCCCACAACCCACTCCCTGGGTTCAATTAATTTTCTAAGGTGACACATGAACTCAGAAAAACATTTTACTTACTAAATGACCAGTTTATTTTTAAAGGATCTAACTCAAGGACAGCCAGATGGAAGAGATGCATAGGGCATGGTATGTAGGAAAGTGCACAGAATTTCCATGCTGTCTCTGGGCACACTACTCTTCCTGAATCTCCACATGTTCATCAACTGGGAAGCTCTCTGAACCCCATGTTTTGGGATTTGTATGGAGGCTTCATTACCTAGGCATGATTGACTAACTCATTGGCCACTGGCATGTGATCCAACCTCCAGCCCTTCTCCCATCCCTGGAGGTCAAGGAGTGAAACAAAAATAAACAAAATAAAGGGTAAAAATCATATCAATAGATGAAGGAAAAGCATTTGACAAAAAGCATCCATTTATGATAAAAACTCTCAGCAAAGTGGGAATAGAGGGAACAAACCTCAAAATAATAAAGGCCATATATGAAAATCCCACAACTACCATCATACTCAACAGTGAAAAGCTAAAAGCATTTTTCTTAATATCAGGAATAAGACAAGGATGTCCACTTTCACCACTTTTATTCAACATATTGTTGGGAGTTCTAGCTAGCCACAGCTATCAGACAAGAAAAGAAATAAACGTCATCCAAATTGGAAAGGAAGAAGTAAAACTGTCATCGTTTGCATGTGGCATGATACTATGAGGTGTGATAAAAAATTACAGTGAATGTTTAAATAAAAAAATTATTACAGGGCCGGCCGAGTTGGTTAAGAGCTGGCTTGGGATGCCAGAGGGCCCCGGTTCAGATCCCACATATGAGGGCCAGTGACACTGCCCTCTACAGCTAAGATGCTGAACAACAGCTCAACCTGGAGCTGGGCTGCCGTGAGTCACCAGCGATGGGTAGGCTGCAGCCCCTGTGGCAGTGGGTTGCCATGGGCTACCGTGTGTAGCCAGCAGCCAGCGTGAGCGGCCAGCAGCGGCCGTCCAGAAGCCGGCGAGTGATCTGCCTCGCCCGGGAAGAGCGCAATGATGGTGCCAACTTGGGCCAGTGAAGCAACGTCCTCCACAACTAGACTGAAGAACAAAAGGACAGCAACTTGTCTGTTCCCCTTCCCCCAATTCCCCAATAAAAAATCTTAAAAAAAAAATCATTACGGTAAAAGACACATTGCCATTAATCCCCCTCAAAATACTCCCCCTCACTTCGAACACCCTTATCTCATCATTCTTGCCACTTCTTGAAGCAGTTCTGAGAGTCCTCTTTTGTGAGCGTCTTTAGTTGTGCTGTCGTGGCTGCCTTGATGTTTTGAATCATTTTGACTTTGGGGAAGAGTCAGAAGTCACACGGTGCCAGATTTGGTGAATAAGACGGATGAGGACACACCTTAATGTTTTTATTTGACAGAAATTGCTGTACCAGAAGTCATGTGTGACAAGGGGCATTGTCATGATAGAGGATTAAGTAAAGACACTCACGAAAGAGGACTTCCAGAAAGTGGCAAGGATGATGAGGTAAGTGTGTTCAAAGTGAGGGAGAGTATTTTGAGAGGGATTAATGGCAATGTGTCTTTTATTATAATAAATTTTTAAAATTTAAACATTCATCCTATTTTTTTATCACACCTCGTATATATAGAGGACCCTAAAGAAGCCACCAAAACACTATTAGAACAGATAAGTAAATTCAGTCAAGTAGCAAGTAACAAAATTAATATTCAGAAATTGGTTCCATTTTTATACATCAATAATGAACTATCAGAAAGAGAAATTTAAAAAAAACTCATTTACAATTGCATTTAAAAAATAACAAAATACCTAGGAATAAATTTAACCAAGGAGATAAAAAACCTGTACTCAGAAAATTATAAGAAACTGAAGAAAAAAACTGAAGAAGATACAAATAAATGGAAGCATATGCTGTGCTCATGGATAGAAAGAATTAACATTGTTAAAATGTCCATACTACCTAAGGCAATCTACAGATTCAATACAATCCCTATCAAATTACCAATGGCATTTTTCACAGAACTAGAACAAGTCATCCTAAAATTTATATGGAACCACAAAGACCCTGAATAACTACAGCAATCTTGAAAAAGAAGAACAAAGCTGGAGGTATCACAATACCTGATATCAAATGATACTACAAGGCTGTAGTAATCAAAACAGTATGACACTGGCATAAAAACAGACACATAGATCAATGGAACAGAATAGAGAGCCCAGAAATAAACCCATGCCTATATGGTCAATTAATCTATGACAAAGGAGGCAAGAATATACAATAGAAAAAACTGGACAGATACATGCAAAAAATGAAACTAGACAACTTTCTTACACTATACGCAAAAAATAAACTCAAAATAGATTAAAGATTTAAATGTAAGCCCTAAAACCATAAAACTCCTAGAAGAAAACATAGACAGTAAGTTCTTTGATATTGTTCTTAGTAATATGTTTTGGGGATATATCTTTTTGGGCAAGGGAAATAAAAGAAAAAATAAACACATGGGACTATATCAAACTAAAAAGGTTTTGCACAACAAAGAAAACTATTAACTAAATGGAAAGATAAATTACGGAGTGGGGAAAGATATTTTCCAATGATACATCTGATAAGGGGTTAATACCCAAAGTTTATGAAGAACTCATACAAATTAACACCAAAACCCCCCCAAACAACCCAATTAAAAAATGGGCAGAGGACCTGAATAGACATTTCTCCAAAGAGGACATACAGATGGCCAATAGACATATGAAAAGATGCTCAATGTCACTAATTATCAAAGAAATGCAAGTAAAAACACAATGAGCTATCACTTCACACCGTCAAAATGGTTTTCATCAATAAATCAAGGAACATTAAATGTTGGCCAGGGTGTGGAGAACAGGGAACCCTCATGCACTGTTGGTGGGATTGCAAATTGGTGTCCCCACTATGGAGAACAGTATGGAGGTTCCTAAAAATTAAAAATAGAATTAACATATGACCCAGCAATTCCACTTCTGGGTATTTATCCAAAGAAGCCCAAAATACTAATTCAAAAAGATATATGCATCCTCATGTTCATTGCAGCATGATTTACAACAGCCAAGATATGATAACAACCTAAGTGTCCATTGATAGAAGATTGTTTAAAGAAGAGGTGGTAAGGGCCGGCCGAGTGGCTCAGTTGGTTAAGAGCTTGCTCAAGAGTTTGAGCTCTGAGCAACAGCGGTTTGAGTCCAACCCGAGCTGAGCAGCCGCTGAGCTGCCAACAGGTAGCAGGATGGCTTAGCTAAAAAAAAAAAAAAAAAAGAAGTGGTACATGTACACATTGGAATATTACTCGGTCATAAAAAAAAAAGAAATCTTATCATTTGCAACAACATAGATGGACCTAGAGGGTATTATGCTAAGCAACATAATTCAGATAAAAAGACAAATACCATATGATTCCACTTACCATGTGGGCTCTAAAAAACAAAATAAATGAACGAACAAAACAGAAACAAACTCATAGATACAGAGAACAAACTGATGGATGCCAGATGGGAGGGGAGTAGAGGCTGGGTAAAAAAGATAAATGGATTAAGGAGTAAAAATTGGCAGTTACAAAGTAGTCAAAGGGATGTAAAGTACAGAATAAGGGACATAGTCAATAATATTGTAATAACTGTATGGTGTCATACGGGTACTAAATTAATGGGAGACATCACTTGGTAAGTTACATAAATGTCTAACCACTATACTGTATACCTGAAACTAATATAATATTGAATGTCAAGTGTAATTGAAAATTTTTTTTAAAAAGTAAAATTTAAAAAAAGTAGTGGGACTAAAATTCCAACCCTCAAATCACATGGTTTGTTTCCATGACAACCAGCTCCCAACCTTAGGTGGGGTCCAAAGGTCACTTCATTAACATAACAAGAGACACTTTTGTCTCTCTCACCACAAAGGAAATTCCTAGGGTTTTAGAAGACCTGTGTTAGATAGAAATGGTTGAAGATATAATGTAGGGGTTTTTTTATGAATCACAATATCACAGGTATATATCCAGAAGTGAAATTGATGGATTATATGGTAACTCTATTTTTAATTTTTTACTATCCCCAGCTAAATTTATCAATTCAACAACCATTTATTGAGCATCTGTTATGTGCCAGTTCAGACTGGGGATAAAGGTGGGGCAGTGGAGAGCCTCCAAAATGCTCACAATGTAGACAGAGAAGACTGTAGAAATGTGGAAAAATGAAGGCATGTGAAAACTAGTAGCCACTCTCTCTAAAACTGTAATAAAAACAGGGCCCCATAGGGCCCAGCTTAGCTGAGATCCTCATATAGAGATGGATGGCAAACTACTGGAAGCGATTCAAAAAGGAATTCCTTTATTAACGTGGGTCTGATCACCTCCTGGTCTTCTAGGGAGAGAAGGGGGTGACTACAGAGAAGGACAGGCCCTCTCCAGCCCATCTGACCACACCAGCTGGAAATCGAGCTCTGAAACAACGCCCGGGAGCTGACACTGTGTCCCAGAAGGATGCTGCCACATGCCTGATCAGACCAGGCCCTTCTTCTGTGGGGGGAGGGGCAACGGCAGCCTTGAATGATGCTGAGGAACAGGACACTGTTGACAAGCCCTAAGCGGTGTCAGGCTCTGTCTTAACCACCCTAGACACCATTGCTATGTGTGTGGCAGGACACAGAGGGAAGGGATGGCGCCGAAAGCTTGCCTGAAATGTGGTGATGAAGTTTTCTGCCCTCCACATCCAGAACATTTTAGTAGACCCAGGGCCAAGGCCACAGGGTGAAGTGGGCTCATGCAAACAGCAGTTCTTAAAATGAGCCCAACAGAGGCCAGGCATCAGGTGTCCTCTAGCCCTCTGAAACTCAAGAGGGACAGGGTGGTGCTATTTCTCAAGCGACCTTGAAAGAGAGAAGACTGACTGCTTAACCTAATTCCCGGTGATCCAGACTGCAGACCACCAACTTCCAATAACCAGAACCTCCCCACAAGCTGTGATGCCCTGGCTGGTGGGGGCTCCTCCTGGCCAGAGTCGGGTCCCACCAAAAACTCAGGAAGTGCCCTCTGCTTTATCAAGAAAAAAGTAAAATGGCCTCTATTTTGGTTTTAGTGCTTATTGTATTTTCTTATATTTTAGTATTTTGAATTTTGGTGACCCATAATATGGCATATAAACTGATATTCTGCTCACCCAAATGTGTTATCACCACAGCGCCCAATCTCCTGACTCTTATGAATGAAGGAGGGCAGCATGGGAGGTGGAGCCAAAGAAGTTACAAGAACTGCAGACAATTGGAAAATGAGCTAGAGCCAAGTGCAGGGCCCACCGATCCATATCTTCATTTCATGGTTTTGTGGACAACATCATTTGCAGCTGAGATGGAAACACAGGGCCTGGGCCACTTCCTATACCACCTCGAAGGGGAGACACACTGTTTGACGTGGCAAAGACTTACTGTATTTCCCCATGTATAAAACGCACCCTGTTTCGAAAATTCTGGGGTCTAAAAACTGGGTGTGTCGTATACAGTGGTTGTAGATTTCAAATGCCATAGATGAAACTGAGGATGAGGCACTATATGAAGACAGTGATTTCGTCATCAGGCACAGATGAGGACAAGCATTAATGGTTGGGAGTTTTGACAGTGATGAGGAGTTGTATGAATTTTATGATGAATAAAACTTGAGTTCAATAACTTTATGTAGTACATTTTTTTTTCAAATTTTGATCCCCCAAATTAAGGTGCGTCTTATACATGGGGAAATACAGTATTAACCAGTTGCTCCTGTGGAAGTTAAGGTGGTAACTTTTTTTTTTTAATAACAAGAAACTTTATTGAATTACAAATATTAAAATGGTCACTTAATTTAAAAGTGGGACAATTTTAATTCTGTTCTTCTTAAAATTCATTCTTTCAAAAATGCACTTCATTTTTTAAATGATAAAAGAAAAGGTTAATCTGTGAATTGACAAATCATCTGTGAATGATAGTGCTGGGACAACTGTTTATATATGGGGTCTTAACATGGACCTTAAGAAGTTGTCTTCTGGGGCCGGCCGAGTGGCACGATGGTTAAGAACTGGCTTGGGATGCCAGAGGTCCCCGGTTCAGATCCCACATATGAGGGCCAGTGACACTGCCCTCCACAGCTAAGATGCTGAACAACAGCTCAACCTGGAGCTGGGCTGCCGTGAGTCGCCTGCGACGGCGTAGGCTGCAGCCCCTGTGGCAGTGGGTTGCCATGGGTTACCATGTGTGGCCAGCAGCCAGCGTGAGCGGCCAGCAGCTGCTGTGAGTGGCCGTCCAGAAGCTGGCGACTGATGTGCCTAGCCTGGGAAGAGCGCAATGATGGTGCCAACTTGGGCCAGTGAAGCAACGTCCTCCACAACTAGACTGAAGAACAAAAGGACAGCAACTTGTCTGTTCCCCTTCCCCCAATTCCCCAGCACTGTTCCCATCCCCCAATTCCCCAATAAAAATCTTAAAAAAAATAAGTTGTCTTCTGTATTACATCAAACTATTTCCAGTAAGAAACAGGAAAATGTGAGCAAAAGGGAGTGTAAAGCATGTACTGAGATCTTTCTGTAGGTGTTTGATAGAACACAGAGTTAGTATGATAAAATGTGGACTTTGTAACAGTGGCCTCTAAGATATACAACAGCAAGTGTACCCTAAGGAACCTATGTGAAAATCATTTCTTCTTATTCCTAACAGAAGAAATGGTACACACGTAAACAAAAAGTAAAACTTAATCATACGGTTCTAAGATAGGCCACATATTCCATTTGTTCAATAGCCTCATTCATTGTTTAACAGATAAAGTCAGCAAATTCAACTCAGGACAAAAATATTTTCTATCAACCTCCATACAGAAAGATTTATATAACCCTTAAACTTAATCCTTGGTAAATATAGATTTCCAAATCAAAATCGAGTTATGAACTGCTTATAATAACTACACTATGCTAAAATGCTAACATTTTCTTCCCAGTATGTTTTCCTATAAAGGGAAAAAATTTGTCTGCTTTCATTCTTTGCCTGTGCTGGAATTTATGAAAGCCTAAACAGTGTTCTGCAAAACTAAAATACACTATAAAATCAAACAGGTAAATAAACAACAAAACCAAACTGATTTCAACAAACTCAGGTCATGTTTCCAAAAGTAAAGTCTATTAAGAACAAGTAATAAACATGTACAAGAAATTACAATAAATGATGGTCACGGTTAGTTACAAATGCAAAATAATATCTAATGATCCCAGACTTGTGAATATAATAATCAAAATCAATTTCATATGCTAGTTCAAATATTATGTACAATTTAGATAAGCTGGTCAAGTATTATTTGAATACATACCACATCTGATAAACTTGTAATTATGTTACCTCTCTCCTCCATTAATATTTGCAGGTGCATGCCAATATAGGAAAAATGTAATTTTTATTTAGGTGTTGATAAGAATAAACATTTTTACTGTTTATATTTCGGACTGTAAAAAAGTTAACGTATATTTTCCTTTAAAAAGAAAAAAAGGTAAAAATAAATCGCCAAAAGTTTAATTGATAAAAATTTAATATCAATTATCTATAAAAATGAAAAAAAATTTTGAAACTGATACCATACAATTATTACGTAGTCTCCCTATTGATCTGAAACTACAGAAGGCATTTAAGGAAGGATGCTATGTCAAAAAACAAAGACTAATCCAAGGATGTATGTCACTTTAAAAATCTAATTTGCAGAAAAACAAGTTCCTTGGCCTAGTTTTAAAGCTAATTAAAAAATCCATTTTCTCAGTGGTTCAGACATTTTGCCAATACTTCCAATGCAACAGAACTTCCATCAATTTCCACATTCATTACAGACAACAAATGTTGTCATCGGTTCATCAGCACTACGAGTTTTGTACCTGTGTATAAGTACAGTTCTTCTTTTTACATTTGCCACATGTGAATAAGTCAGTCAGGGTTCCACCTGTCTTGGCCACATGATGCTCTCTAATAGCTCCTTTGGTCAAGTTTTTCTGCATCTCTTTGAGCTCATTACTAGGCATTTCCTCTGCCGTCATTCTAGCAAATAAATCAGGAGGAATATTCCCACACAGTACGTTTTTCCTTAAATTTGGATTCTTTGCATCCTTAAGATTTGATATTCTACTTCGTACTCTATTTTTGTATTTCATGTTTGTATTCCTTATTTCTTGATATATAGCTTCCTCAATCTGAGATCCTAATTCTTCCTCATCAGTTCCAATGGCGATGTTGTCATCTGTTCGAAGAGCAGCAGCAAGCATCTCCCTGCACTTTAACCAGCATCTCCCTACACTTGAACCATACAGCATCAGACGTGCTTGGCGCCCGAGGAAAAGATGACACGTAAGTATCTCGAGCATTTGTCTCATTCTTTCTGCTGCTTACCTTACCACTGGAGCTACTTTCTTCTCTTGCTTCAGGGCTATTCTGTGATGTAATTGCAGTATCTTTTTTTTTTCTTCAGGATCTTTATCAGTTGATGGTCCATCTAATAACTTTTTCCAGGATTTGATGAGAGACTTTGCTAAAGATGTAACTTCTTCATCTGTACTCTGCTTGCGAATAGCATTTACTGACATTCCAATTCTTGTGGACTGTCATAATTCCAGAGTCATGGGAATATTCTTAAGCTCCTTCAGCAAATCCAATGCTCCAGTCGCGTTCTTCTTCTGCACCATCTTGTCCATCTTCTTGGCAATGCGGGCCACCTCGTCCTCCATGGCTCCAGCAGGTCTTCACTGTGCCCTGCCCGTTTGGGATGGGATATGGGTGAAGCTGGGGCAGAGGCAACAGCAGGACACGACCTCAGGTGCTCAGCGAGCACAGCACTGCAGGCCTGGGCCTAGGCCCTTCCTCACAAACCAAGCCGGCAGCCAAGGTGGTAACTTTTGTGTCACCAGTTCACAGCTCAGTGGTACCATTGGGGCGGTGGGGGGATGGTCTTGTCCTCCAGCCTAATAGCTGCCTCTGATACAGCCGTTGAAGGTCACTCATTCACATGTCAATTGAAGACTCTGGTGCCTCCCAGAAGCAGTACACAGCCTGGCCTCTCCCATCCCCAAGCAGACTGCTTAGGAGACAGTCAGCCCCTCGCAGGCAAAACTTCCTTCTCTCCAATTATATCTGACAGGGTGACTCATTCCCAGGTCCCAGGTTAACCCAAACGCACCCAGGCACAGGGTTCCCAAGGGTAAGCATAAGAAAGAGAAATGGGGGAAGGGTCAGGGAGAGTGTGATTCCTACTGTCAAGAGAAGAGATTCTAAGCTCCAGAGGGTAGGAGCAGAAAGTGGCATCTCAGTGTTATGTCACTGTCACACGTAGAACTCAGATTTCCCAGGGAGATTCCCAAGTCAGAATCCTTGTCTGCTGTAAGTGAACAATGGCTCTGAGGTGGTCCATCCATCCCACAGCCACAAATGGTGACCGGGCTCTTACTGCTTACAGGTGCTGTGCTCGGTCCTGTGGAGACACAAAGGTGCTGGGAATGGAACCTCCCTCAGCAAGCCCACAGTGTAGGAAGGGAGATGAAACTGTAATAAAGATGGAGAATGATCATTGTCCAAAGAGAGGTGCCTACTGAGTATAACAGACACTATGGCTCCCTTCCCAGGTATGCTTCCCTTCCTACTGAGAGAACCCTGATCTTATTCAGGGACAGGGTACAGATCTCTCAATTTTAGAGAAGGTAGTCCCTGTCTTGGGGTGAGCCTTTGACCCAGTTGTGCATGATGGAAACGTGCCAGAGGGCTTCTGGGAAAGACTAACTGTGGCCATTCTTGCCTTCTAACTTTGAAGGTGGTATGATGGCTAGAGCCACAGCAACCATCTTGTAACAAAGAGGCAACAATCTTAAACACCAATAGGCAATGCAATGGAGATGATGGAAGAGAAGGAAGGAAAGATTTACCTGGTTCTTTAATGGCTCCATTTGAGTAGGTGAATCCGTGCCTGTAGCGCCAATCTCCTAACTTCTCAATGTGTTGGAAAAATAACCTCCAGATATTATAAGACCATCTACTATGGTCCAGGCAGTGTTCTAAAGCCTCTTAACATATATTATTTTATTTACTGTATTTCCCCATGTATAAGACGCTCCCATGTATAAGACGTACCTTAATTGTGGGGCCCGAAATTTGAAAAAAATGTATTACATAAAGTTATTGAACTCAAGTTTTATTCATCATAAAATTCATACAACTCCTCATCGCTTGCGGGAAATGCAAGTTAAAAAACTACAACCACTGTATAAGACGCACCCAGTGTTTAGACCCCAAATTTTTTGAAAAAGGGTGCATCTTATACATGGGGAAATATGATAATCCTCACAATAAGCCAATAGTATCATCATGTGCATCGTGCAGAGAGGAAATAGCTCCAGTGAATGTAAGTAGCTTTCCTCTTAAGTGGAAGAGGTAAGATACAAACTCCAACCTGTCTGACTCCAGAGCCTTTGTTCTATTTTTTTATTGTGAAATACACATTTTTAAAAATTAGTTTCAGCTGTACCACACAGTGTAATAGTTCTACTTTTTACCCCTCGAAGTGACAATTCCCCTCTCCCAATCCGCTGCCCCACTCCCCCACCAATATCATACATATCTATTACAATTCCTTTGACTCCACTCCCACATTATACTCCACGTCTCATGACTATATATATATATATATATATATATATATATATATATATATAT
>NW_017731614.1:1117646-1118808 GCF_001890085.2 Hipposideros armiger | reverse complement strand
ATTTTCGTTGCTACTCTATAACTGTAATTTTGCTACTGTTATGAATCATAATGTAAATATCTTTTTGTTTTCCGATGGTCTTAGGCGACCCCTGTGAAAAGGTCGTTCAACCCCCAAAGGGGTCGTGACCCACAGGTTGAGAACCGCTGATTAACATAATAGTCACTAGGTCCATCCATATCGTTGCACAGGGCCTTTGTTCTTAATACTCACATATTTATCTTAATCTGAGAATGTTCCCCAAATAAAGTGATATCTAACCCAAGAGTTGAAGGAAGAACAGGGGTTGGACAGACAAGAGTTTGGGGGAAAGGAGAGGAAGAAGAGGAATTTGTAGTAGAGGGGGCACGGGCAGCAGGTGGGTCAAGAGAAAGCACCGGAAATGATGCAAGCACATGGACGCAAACTACAGCGTGTTTTCATGAAGAGTGGCTATGACCTATGTGTCCATCAATAGGAGAACGTTAAGTTTCCTGTGGCATGTATGGGCAATGGAATATAACAGCTGTGTTACAGAATGAAGATGTCACAATGCACTGATCAGAAAAGCCCTCCAAAACATAGCAGTGAAAGGCCAGGTGCAGAGCAGTGTGTTACTGTGCTACTTTTCATGTACAAAAGCCAACAGTGAAGGAGTGTTTCTATAACACTTGCTTATATATGCCTGAGAACTCTGGAAGGAGAAATGAGAAACTGAAGCAGCAATTGCCTATATGTGCAGGAGACAGGCAAGGGAGGGGGAGTCGTTGCCATGTAGCATGCATTTTTGAACAGTTACCTATTGGGAAAAATGATAAGCAAAGGTTATAGAGAGAAAGCACAAGTAGTTGGGGGAAATTCCCTGAATCAGTCAGTGGAACTGGAAGTAAGAAGTGTGTGGGTGGAGGGAGGTGGAACAGCTGCTGGAAGAGATCTGAGGGGGGATGTGAAGACTTTGGCCTTTATCCTACAAGGGGTGGGGAACTTGATGCCTTTTTTTTTTTAACTTTTTATTAAAGTGAAATGACTGGACCCAGGCTCGCTTTTTTTTTTTAGATTTTTTATTGGGGATTTGGGGGAAGGGAACAGAGAAGTTGCTGTTGTTTTGTTCTTCAGTCTAGTTGTGGAGGACATTGCTTCACTGGCCCAAGTTGGCACCATCATTGCGCTCTTCCCGGGCGAG
>NW_017731614.1:1111170-1117556 GCF_001890085.2 Hipposideros armiger | reverse complement strand
CCGCTCACACTGGCTGCTGGCTACACACGGTAGCCCATGGCAACCCACTGCAGCAGGGGCTGCAGCCTACACTGTCGCTGGTGACTCACAGCAACCCAGCTCCAGGTTGAGCTGTTGTTCAGCATCTTAGCTGTGGAGGGCAGTGTCACTGGCCCTCATATGTGGGATTTGAACCGGGGCCCACTGGCGTCCCAAGCCAGCTCTTAACCAACGCGCCACTCAGCTGGCCCTCGTTTTTTTGTGTTGTTGGTTTTTTTCCTTCGTTTTTTCCCCTTTGTATTGCTGCTTCATAGATGGTGCTGGGCACGTCCTCCTGCGTGCCACCTGAAGGTGTGTAGTGTCTGACTGTCTCTCTATTCACAGTGCTGAGATCAGTGCTTTCCCATGTTGCCAGCACCAAAGTTTTAGGAAGAAGAGAGCTGTGAACTGACTTGGATTGTGGAGGGCCCCTGTGGCTGCAGTGTGGAGAACTCATATTTAACCTCATCCTCAGGATTTGGGGGAGGGGCTGAGGGAGACCCTTCTAGGTCTGGTAGTGGCCGTGGAGCAGAGACAAGCAGAAGTCTCGTGATATTAAAGGGAGAGAAATGATGTCATTTGGACATTAAAGGGAAGGCATCTGCTTCCTACACTGCAAATCTGATTAAAACCCTTCCACGCAAATTGGTACAACCACTTAGGAAAATGCAGCATGGACGGCTGCAGAATGTATGGCTACCTGCCCTAGAGCTGGAGACTCCACTCCCAGGTTGACACCTGCAGACACACGTGCATGCACCAAGAACACAAGAAGGATTGTAGCAGCCCCACACTGGAATAAGCCCAAATTAGCCATGAGTGGTAAAGCGAATAACTGCTCTGCACTGCGCAGGGGTATATCACTCAGCGGTGAGAGTGGAAAAGCTCCAATCGCTTTCCACCATGCAGCTGAAACTCATAGTCATAATAATGTCCACTGAAGAAAGCAAGGCACAAAAGGGCACCTACTGAAACACTCCATTTACAGGTAGTTTAAGAACAGGCAAAATTGCTGTCTGGCATTAGAGGTCAGATAGTGGTGACTTACGGAGTGAGGTCGAGGGGGTCCTGGGGGACTGATGATCTGTGTCTTGACCCGGGTGCTGGTGGCACAGGCATGTCCAGCATGAGGACACCCCTCGAGTTGTGTGCTGCTCTGCACGCATGTCAGACTTCAGGAAAGCCCACTAAAAAAATATCAGGCTTGGGAAGCACGCAGCGAGCAACCTCTGAGATAAGCTCCACACCGCTGGGCAGGCATCTCCTGCCCTGCCCTTGCCTCCTACCCTAACCTCATCACCTCCACCCGTTCTGCCTGGTCCGCCTCCTGGGGCCCATGCTGTGTCTGAGGCAGGCTCCTACACATCCCGCAGGGCCCTCTCAGGCCTAGCCGTAGTGGAGGGAGGCCCAGACCTCCGGGTTAGTGGACTCTACTTTAAGGGCTGGTGAGGTCAAAGATAGATCCCTCCTGCTTCCTCCACCTACTTTTCCTTCCTCTGCAGTCCTGTGAGTGAAGGTGCCAGCCTCCACTGCTCACCCATGGAAATGTTTGTCATGCTTTGGCCACATGTCAGCCTGGACAATGTGGAAAGAGCAGGGGCCTAGAGTTTCTAGAATACTGTGATTTCTAGGGATCAGGGCCTGCGACTCGGCCATACCTCTGGGTCCCAAGCCAGCTCTTAAACAACACACCACTCAACTGGACCCCCCTTGATATTCTTTGAACCACTCTGGCACACTCCTGCACTCCTCTTCCCTCTGCCTGGAATATTGTTCTTCCGTTATAATGGTGGCTCCATTCTCTCCACATCTTTGCTCCAATGTCACCTTTTCTGTGAACTTTTCAAAGTGGAACACCCCCTCTTCCCTTCCCCAGCTTTGATTTCCTCTGTGACTGACCACCATCTGCTACTGCAGGTATGACACCTACTTAGCGTTTATCAAGTGCTCCTTCCCACTGGAACAGTAGCTCACATGGCCAGGATTTGGACGTTTCTTCACTGGCATGTGCCCAACACTTGGAACAGAGCTTGGCATAGAATAGGTGCCCCCATAGAGTTGGGGTCCATTCTGATTACTCAGGGCCTGTGCCACACCAGTTATTAAGTACTTGAATATCTCTTCTGGTTGAGAAACCTCTGATTGGGTTTGCAGAGCGGAAAGAAGCCATCATAGTGATGGGACATTTGAGGTTGGAGGCAGAGGGTCTCCTGGTCCCTAAAATATCTTGTTATTTAGTTGCCACAAGGCTTCACATTCCACTGAAGCTCCCATTCTTTGGGGTCCAACCTATCCCCTGTGCTCTTCTTTTAAAATGGAAATATCACAGTGCCAGCACACCAGCCCCTGACGGGTGGTACAGGCTACTCCTACCAGGCACCATAATGCTGCATAACAAACCACCACACGCTCTGTGGCTTCAAAAATAGCCATTTATCAGTGTTTATGAGTCCACGGTTGGTGGGTGATGCTGCAGATATTGGCCAGGAGTGGCAGGGCAGCCCTGATCCCAGCTGGGCTCACTCACAGATCCATCTGCAGGCTGAGGAAGGCAGCCTCCTCCACGAACCTTGTCATCTAGTAGGCTAGCCAGCATGTCCTCATGGCAGTCTCAGCGTTCTGAGGGACAGGGAAGCTGTGAGGTCTCCGGAGGACTAGGCTGGAAATTAATACACTGTCACTCTGCTGTCCTCTATCTGCCACAGACAAGCTGAGCCAGAGGGTGGGGAGACAGACCCCAACTTGTCATGGGAGAAGTTGCAAAGTCACCTTCAAAGGATGTGGAGGGATGGAGAATTAGGACCAATTCTTTGTATAATTTTTTTACACTGCTTCTAATCTTCCTTTTAAACTGAGGGTAAGACAGAGAAAATAATAAGTAAATAAATACACAGATAGGTTTCCATGACTAAGAGCCAGTTTCAGGGTCCATTTCCTGTCTGTTGGAGATCTGAGCTGCCAGGTCTGCAGTCCAGCTCCCTGGCTGGGCAGACCATGTGGAGAGACCCAGCTGAACGCAGCCTCCCAGCCACTTCCTCCAAGCTACGCGTGTGTGAAGGAAGCACTCCTGGACCCTCCAGACCACACCAGTGGCCAATTAAGGACTCTCAAGTGACCTGCCCCACGTGCAACCAGGGACCATCCAATGGGGAGCCCTGCCAGAATCCCTGACTCAAACTGTGAGACCTAATCAAATAGTGACAGATTGAAGCCACTGCCTTCTGGGAGACCACCGTGAATGCCTGGAGCAGGAATTGGACCAGGCTTGTCTAACTCCCAGACCTCAGACCCCAGGAACCTGGCCCCCCAAAGCTGAGAGGCTCAGTCTGACAGGAAGGGAGATGACTCTCCAAAGGAAGTTTTGAGACAGCCACATCTTTTGAAAATGAGAACGCCAGTGGAAAAGCTGGAACTAACCCTCAATAGCCTGTCTCGGGGCCCAGGGCTCCTCCCATCCCTCAGGTGCACCCCTGAGCCTTCCTGTTCACATGTGTGGGACCAGGTATTATAGATGCCACCCACCACCCGGCCTGCCTGCTTGTGCCCAGCTCAGATCGGCCTGCAGGGCACATTGCAATAAAGCTCCATGGGTTTCCTGCCTATCAAAACAGGCAGTTTCTACCCAAGGCTTATTATTCAAGTCTTCCCCGGAGACATTATGAATGGCATGAATGGCGCTTGCAGAGCCAGAAGTAAAGGTGAGGAGGTGGCAAGGTTAGACCTGCAGTTACTAATTACTACTGGTCTTTTGTCCTTTCTCCTTCGTGTCCAGATTTCATCCATGGTTTATTACTCATTTGTTTTTATAGTCAAAGAAAGTGCAAACACAGAACACAATGGGAAATGTGCTGTGACTCAGGTTGCCTGTTCCCCCCTTGGCGCATCTACTGACAGCCTGAGTGCTGGGGCCTTTGTGCAGGACCCAGAGCTTTTGTCTGAAGCCGCGGGGCAGCACCACTGTGACCTCTCTCTGTGGTTTGTGCTCCTCATGTTTGCAAAGTGTTCTTGTATTCTCTCTCTGCACAGCCTCACTGTGACTCAGCACTGTCCTTATTTTAACCAAAGCTGTCTTCAGACCACTGACACCTGAAAAGCTGTCCCAGACAAGCTTTCCCACTAAGATTCTTCATGGAGCCACAGCCACTGGCAGTGGGTCCAGCCTGTAGTGTGCTCCGTTTGTTCTGTAAAGTCTTTTTTTTTTTTTTTAATGAGCCACCATTTAAAAATCAGGATTTCACTTAAAAACAGTGGCAGATTGATGGCTACCTACCCAGTATCTGTTTCCCTTGCTTCTTTGGTTATAATCCTGATTTCAGACAGGGCAGCAATGTGCCCAGCTAAAAGACTACATGTCCTAGCCTCTGTTGTGGCAAGGTGAGACCCTGTGACTCGGTTCTAGCCTATAAGATGGAAGTGGAAATAGATGATGGCCCCCTCTTATACTTACCTCCTTTCTTCTTCCTGCTGTCTGGAACAAGGATGAGTGGCTGGTTCTCCAGCAGCCATCTTGAACTATAAATTGACCTTAAGAATAACAGCCCCATGATGGGATGGTGCAGGAGAAAGAGAAAAGGAGCCTGTGTCTCCTTGGTGACTCTAGGAAGCCCTGAACTATGTGCCTCCTGACTTCTTTACCATGAGTAAAAAATAAACTTTTTTCTTACTTAAGCCACTGTAATTGTGGGGTTTCTGTTATAGGTAGCTAACCTAATCCAGAGACACTGCTTCTCTTGAAAAATCAAAACATCTATCAATAGTAATCTGGGTATAGACTATTAAAAAACAAAATTCAACCAAGTAAGGTTTTATTAAGCAATTCATGAATCTGCAGCATCCCATCTAGCAACTAGAAGGGCGCTCTGAGGGGGTTGTACAAAATGGAATATTTTTATAGGGAGAAGGGTGGGGCAAGGGAACGAGGAACAAAAGAAAAGAGTTATTTCTGGGCTCCCGACATCTTTTCTGTGGGAGAAAAGAATGGGAAGAGTTTTATCATGCAGGTTGTCTCTTCTTTCTTTGGGAGATGGATAGGGCTACATGACAAATAACCTTACTGCTCCTTGACTAGAAAATTTAAGACTGGTCAATTAAGATTATGTTTCTGGGAGAGGTTGAAACTACAATTAGATCAGGCATCAAATCTAGGTTTGGGATAATGGGCTTTTAGCACCAAATGATGCCATTTTAGGCGTATGGTTTTTCTCTTTAACAATGCTTTTTCTTTATAACTGCTTTATTGAGATACAATTCATATATAGTACCATAAAATTCACCCACTTACAGTGTAAAGGATGAAGAAACATTCCTCTTTTCCTCTTAATTCTTCTAGCTGGTTAAATAATTCACATGACATATGGCAGATTAACCAAAAAAAAAGATCAAGTTTTAATATGTGTTTAAACTTTAATAAGTTTTATATATGCCATTTAGAACTAAAGAAGGGAAAGTAAGGTAATTCACAGGGAGAGGAAAAGAGTTAATGTTTAGTAAACAAATGTATATTGTGCCCTCTTGAAACAGGCAGACACAGAGAGGACTTTGGTCAAAGGGCCCTGCTAGGTTCCTCCCTCCCACACCTAGTTCATATCAAAATATAACAGTTATCTCTGATGATAACTCCCTTCCTGGAGCAGGTCCTTTGTCTAAATTCTTTTCTGCAGTAGGGAGGAAGGTCAAAGATTCTTCCTGAGCCTCTGGGCCTTGACTGTTTTCAGCTGAAATAATCTGCATGTCAGAGTGGCACATATGGGGGTGACTCCACAGAGCTGTGCATCCATCACCACTATCTACTTTTAGAACATTTTCACACACACCCCACAAGAAACCCCATACCCATTAACAGTGTGGACAAAAAAGGGGACATGTACAAGTTCATTGATCAAAAATAACCTCACAGGGTGATCTGATCATAAATTCCTAACTGGGCAGGTCATGGTGGGTAGTCATACCCAAGCATATCACTTCTTTAGTAAAGGCTTTTAAGCAAGCCCTGTCCTTTTTTTCTTGTGTATCTAAGATTAACATATCTTTGAAATCCCAGAAGTAATCCTCTTTTTCAGGCCCTTGGAAGGCATAAACTCAAGGTAGCACATAATCTTGTTGACTATCCTGTACCTTGCTTTCTCTCACCTTTATGTAATCTTCCTTATATTCCCTCTTTAATTAAAAAAATGTATAAAGAAAACTGCAAAACTGTCATTCACTGGAGCATTTGAGATCTTGCTTCCCAGCAATGCCCTCAGTTTTTTTTTTTGTTTTTTTTTTAAGATTTTTTTTATTGGGGAATTGGGGGGATGGGAACAGTGCTGGGGAATTGGGGAAAGGGGAACAGACAAGTTGCTGTCATTTTGTTCTTCAGTCTAGTTGTG
>NW_017731614.1:1101479-1106565 GCF_001890085.2 Hipposideros armiger | reverse complement strand
TTTTCGCCCTTAAGTTCGGGGGGACCCTGCGACGGCAGCGAGTCTCCCGCTGGTTTGGGTCAGATTTGAGTCGCGTTGCGTTCCGTGACTCCTGGTCCTCCCCTCTGGATTACTGGAGGGGGTCTGGCTGTCTCTCTCTCTGTTTTGGCGCCGTGTTCATCTTTGTTCTCCTTCTAATCGTCTAGTCTCTCACTAAGTAACCTGTTTGATGTCTTTCCCTTCACCGTCTAATTTTTGTTCTTGAGAGATGGATAACTCTCAGTCCCTCCCCACTTCTCCTTTGGGATGCATCTTAAGTCATTTCCGTGACGTTTATCCACAGGAAAGAGAAGCAGAATATGGAGTGCGTTTCTCCCGGAGCCGGCTCCGGACTTTCTGTGAAACTGACTGGCCCGCATTCAATGTCGGGTGGCACCCCGCTGGCACCTTTAATAGGGCCATTACTCAGGCCGTCTGGGACATCACCCTGGGACGTCCAGGCCACCCTGACCAGTTCCCTTATATCGACATTTGGAAAGAATTAATTCAGAATCCACCTAAATGGTTAACTTCCTATACCATCAGGACCCCCTCTCTCGGAGCGGTGCTAGTTGCACGAGTCCCAGGGCTCCTCGCGCCTAAATCTAAAAACCCTCCACCAGTTTTACAAGAAATGCCCGAGGACCCTCCAGAGCCACAGCTTCTGCTGCCTCCGGCGTCCCTTCCCCCGCCGCTTCCTCCATACCCTCCTCCTTCCCCTGCTCCCATCTACCCTCCACTTCCCGAACCCTTTCCCGACTCCACCGTACCTGAGCCCCCTGACTCCTCCAAAGCACTCCCTCCCTTATCACCTTCGCTTACGAGAAGGGGATCTCCTTATACACTCACTGGCGGGGAGTCCCAGTCCCCTGCTCCATTGGTCTCTGAACCCTCTGGACCTGCGGCTATTTTGCCTTTGCGCCAGATACAGCCTAGGGGGAGCTTTATTTATGTCCCTTTCACCACCACTGATCTATACAATTGGAAACATCAGAATCCTTTTTCAGAGAAGCCCCAGGCCTTAATTTCTCTTTTGGAGTCCGTTTTCCGGACCCATATACCCACCTGGGATGATTGCCAACAGCTCCTCCAAACCCTTTTTACCTCCGAGGAGCGCGAACGCATTTTGCAGGAGGCCCGCAAAGTCGCTCTCGGACCAGGATCAGACATCAGTGACCCCATAAATCCTGACAGGCTCCAACGCCTAGTTCCAACCCAGCGACCAGACTGGGATCCCACTACGGATGTCGGTAAGGGGAGCCTGGACACTTATCACCAGCATCTTTTGGGGGAACTCCAATCAGCGACTAGAAAGCCCACTAATCTGACCAAGGTAGGTGAGGTTGTTCAGGGTAAAACAGAGTCCCCCTCTGCTTTTCTTGAGTGCCTCCTTGAAGCCTATAGAGTTTATACTCCAATCAATCCAGAGGCGCCTGAGAACGCGGCAGCTATAAACTTAGCCTTCGTGTCCCAGTCGGCCCCAAACATTAGAAAGAAACTCCAAAAACTGGAGGGTTTTCAGGGAAAGAATAGGTCTGAGCTCCTGAGCATCGCCCAAAAGGTTTTTGACAACCGGGACTCCCCTGAGGAAGCCATCGCTAAGCGGCTAGGAAAGGTCACTATTGCAGCCTTGGCATCTCAAAATAACTCGGGCTTCATAACGCGGCCCCACACAGAGTGCCCTATGGGGGGACCAAAGCGGAGNCTTAGCTGTAGAGGGCAGTGTCACTGGCCCTCATATGTGGGATCCGAACCGGGGCCCTCTGGCATCCCAAGCGAGTTCTTAACCATTGCGCCACTCGGCCGGCCCACAATGCCCTCAGTTTGACTCAAACTCATAAAAATTCTCCACGGGTTTGGATGTTTTTTACGTCAACAGCAGTCATGCCTCATGCCCCTACCCCTGCCCCTGCCACCACTAATACCCTACTCTCTGTCTCTAGGGATTGGCCTCTTCGGGACATTTCATATAAATGGAAGCATACAGTATGTGGTTCTTTGCGACTGGCTTCTTTTACTCAGCAGTGTTTTCAAGGCTCATCCATGTTGTAGCATGTGTCAGGACTTCATTCCTTTTTATGGTTGGATAATATTCCACCTTATGGGTACATCGCATTTTGTTGATCCATTCAAGAGATGCACACTCCTGATGGGCAGCTGCTAGCTGGAGTTGAGCCATGGCTCCCCCTACAGATGGGGTGTAGCTCTCCAGTCCTTTCCACTGTCTTTCTTCCCCGAGGCTGAGTGTGGGTGGGCATTTATCATCGCCCTTGCACCCCTGTTTTCTTATAAAAGAAAAGCATTTCTTGGTTTCCAGTTCTCTAATAAAAGTAGGAGACTAAAAGGTCAACAAAGATAGTGTTAAACAAAACCTTCAAGGCCAAAAGCATTTCTGAAAGAAAGGGTTTGCTGAGCCATATGCTAGACAGAAAAAGGACCAGGTCCTGGGACATGGGGTCTAAACCAGGGGCAGAGGGGTGGAATGGAGAAGGCAGCATGTCAGCTGTCCTGGGAATGACAGGACTCTTTTATATAATGGGTTTGGAGAAGAAAGGTGCACGTTTTTTTTTAAAGAATTTACATTGGCTATAGATAAGCGGGGTGGGAAAAGGTAAAGTGGACAGAGTTCTGGGATAGGTGAACAGTTCCTAAGGCAGAAGCACTTGGTGCTTATGGGTTGCTTGTGTGCAACAGTCCGGAAAAGTCATGAGTAAGCAGGATGCATTGGTGTCTGGTGATTGGCTAGTCTCTCTAGATAAGAGCTGAAATAGCTGCCTGGAAATTGATTCCAAGCTTGAACCTAAATTCAGGAATGTGAACAATCTTTTGTTGGTTTTGGCCTGCGGCTCTATTAACAGGTTAACTCTCCTTGTTTCCTCCTCCCACCCTCTAGCTTGTTATAATGTAATTTAAAACATCTCAGAATTTTTCTCTTGTCAACAGTCACAGCACTTTTCTTCCCCCCCCCCCCCCTTCTACCTCTCCTTCTTTTGGCAGCTTAAACAAGAGAAATTTATTTCTCACAGTTCTGGAGGCTGGAAGTCCAAGATCAAAGTGTCAGCATGGTTCGTTTCCCCTGAGTCTTCTGTCCTTGGCTTGCAGAAGGCCACTCTCTTGCCGCCTCCTCATGTGACCTCTCCTCTGTCACAGCACTTTTCTTACATCCAGCCTCCCCTGCCCAACCCCTGTGGGAATTTGAGTTGGCGGCTCCTGGTCTCATTCAGCTTGTCATTTTAAAAAAGACATGAGAAGCATATCCAGCTCCCTCTCTGAATACTCCCCAGCTGGTTGATGTTTCTCTTAAAGAGTAGTAAGCGGGGAAGGTGTGCAGGGAGGGAGATGACAGGAGGTGAAAAAGGCCAAGTGTCCTTGCTGGAAAACGGCACAGTCCAAGCTCTTCCCCTGGGTGAAGAGGGGTGGGGTGACCGTCTCAGGTTTCCCTTCACTCTCCATCAGTGGAAGTGAGAAGGACCAGACCCTCACTCAATTCTCACACTTGGCTCTTACAGAGGCCCCAGGCTTGGAATCCCAGGCACTACCTAGAACCCCTTTCCTGGAAGGATACAAGCAGAATGAGAATCGGTCCATCCTTCTTGCCTGGGCTTATTCTCAATCCCAGGAATTCCCAGCAAACTGTCCTTGATGCGGGCTCGTGGGCAGTCCCAAATGACAATGTGGTCTGTACCATGCCTGGCCTTGTACATGTGTCATCATATAAGGCACCTCACGGAGGGTTTGCCAGATCTTTATTCTGAGACTGTGTCTTAATAGTTTGCTAAATTTTTGAAGGGGTGTTTAAAGGTAGCCTTTTCCCCGCTATGCTGATAGCTATGATAGGTAGTAATTTGATTTTTCTTAATTGATGACACAAAAATTTGACAGCCTTAAGGCAGTCCCCCTAATTTTAAAAATAATTTTTATTTTTCAATTACAGTTGACATACAATCAATCTATTTGTTTCAGGTGTACGATGTAGTGATTAGACATTTTTATAGCTTACAAAATGATCAATCACCCTGATAAATCCAGTCCCCACCTAATACTATACATATTTATTACAATATTATTGACTATATTCCTTATGCTACATTTTACATCCCCATGACATTTTCTGACAACCAATGTGTACTTCTTAATCCCTTCTTTTTTAACCTGCCCCCAGTCTCCCTCCCATTTGGGAACAATAAAAATGTTTACCATATCTAGGAATTTCTTTCTTTTTTTTTTTTGTTTGTTTTGTTTTTTTAGATTCCACATATAAGTGAAATCATATGATATTTGTTTTTCATTGTCTGGCTTATCTCACTTACCATAATACTGTGGGAACCCAGGCCCAGACCCTAGGCTAAGAACCCCGCCCAGAGGAATGAAAGAAACTTCTGCTTCAGAAAAAATTAACAAAGTATCTTGTCAAGAGAATAGAAAAAGATAAGCTAGGTATATTTTATAGCTTGTTAGGAAAAGATAAGCTAGGTATGTTTTATAGCTTGTTAGGGAAAGATAAGTTAGGTATGTTGTTAGGAAAAGGTAATTAAGTCCTGATTTATAGTTTGTTAGAAGAAAATAAACTTGCCAAGTTTTATGGCTAGCTAGAAGATAAGTTAACTCTGTTTGTTAAAATTTTTTCTCTTGTTACTCACTAACCACTTTTTTTGCTTCTGTATCCAGCTTCAGCTATAAATTCCCCACCCGCCAGGACTTGTGGCCGTCTCTCTTTTTTTAATGAGACGGGCACTAAGTTTCGTAAATAAAGCCTTTGGAACGAAAACTCTTTGTCTCAGTTCTTGTTAACGACCTGCTCCCCAACATTTTCTGGAGGCCCCAGCGAGATTGGACTGCCATCTCGCATCCACCTTCGGGGCTCGCAGACTTTTTGTCAGGGGGCAGCCGACCTGAAGAAGTTCCAGGACCCCGGCAATTAAGTCGGCCTCCCCGGGAGTGGAGTCGAGTTCTGCAGCAGTCCCCTTCATTCCAAAGACTTTATGCGGGAAATCCTTCGAAGGTAAGAGGTCTCTTTGGCCTCATCTGGTCTGGGATCGCAATTTTTGGGTGAACTTCAAGGGAGCCG
>NW_017731614.1:1097390-1098796 GCF_001890085.2 Hipposideros armiger | reverse complement strand
GACCCGGTTGCCTCAGGGGTTCAAGAACTCTCCCACGCTTTTTGATGAGGCTTTAAACAGGGATCTCAGTAATTTCCAAATGGAACATAAGGAGGTCACCCTACTTCAATATGTAGATGACCTCCTCCTAGCAGCCCGGGACTTTAAGACTTGTAAACAAGCCACGGAGGACCTCCTACAGACTCTACAAACTTTGGGTTATCGAGTATCTGCTAAGAAAACACAACTCTACACCCCCTCAGTAGCCTATCTGGAATATAACATTCCCCAGGGAAAACGGGCCCTCTCAGCTCAAAGAATTCAAGTCATTACACATATCCCCACCCCAACAACCAAGCGCCAGGTCCGGGAGTTCCTCGGTACTGTGGGATATTGCCGGCTTTGGATTCTTGGGTTCGCAGAGCTTGCCAGACCCCTATACTCAGCTACCACAGGGGGGGACTCGCCGCTCATATGGACAGCTAAGACTGACTCTACATTTAAGGCCTTAAAGCAGGCCCTCATCTCGGCCCCTGCACTTGCTCTCCCCAACGTCACCAAGCCGTTTCACCTGTTTGTAGCTGAAAGAAACGGCATTGCAAAAGGGGTTTTAACACAGACTCTGGGCCCCTGGAAAAGGCCGGTTGCTTACCTCTCCAAAAGACTAGACCCCGTTGCTTCAGGCTGGCCCTCTTGCCTCTGGGCCATAGCCGCAACGGCCATGCTCGTCTGGGAAACCGACAAGCTCACGTTCGGGCAGGACTTACACGTTACTACTCCACACACAATATACTCTCTGGTAAGAGGGGCTCCCAGCCGATGGCTCTCAAATACAAGGCTAACTCAGTATCAGGCCCTTCTCCTCGACCAGCCACGGTTGCGATTTCAAAAGGAGACTACCCTCAACCTGGCCCCCCTGCTTCCCGACTCAGGTCCTGCCGCCCCGCTCCATCACTGTCTTGAGGTCATATCTCAGACCTGCTTAGCGAGGCCCGACCTGACGGATGTACCACTACCTTAACCGGATGAGGTATTCTTCACGGATGGAAGCAGTTATGTCAGGGATGGAGTCAGGTATGCGGGGGCTGCGGTAGTTTCCCTGACTGGGGAAGTCAGATGGGCTCAGGCTCTACCCAGGGGCTCCTCAGCCCAGAAGGCTGAACTCATAGCCCTCACCCAGGCCCTCAGGATCGGAAAGAATAAGGCCATTAACATATACACAGACAGTAGATATGCTTTTGCCACTGTTCATGTCCATGGGGTGATTTATAAAAACAGAGGCCTCCTAACATCAGAAGGCAGGGCCATCAAAAACAAGAAAAAAATCTTAACACTCTTAGAAGCCATCTGAAACCCAAAAGCGGTCGCAGTAATACACTGCAGGGGACATCAAAAGGACATAAGCCCTGAAGCCATTGGGAACCAGG
>NW_017731614.1:1094302-1095962 GCF_001890085.2 Hipposideros armiger | reverse complement strand
TTACTGGTTGACCTTTGTAAATTAAACATCCCCTTTCAGATGCCACCCCCCACGACTGCCAGGGGCGGTCTAATAGGCGTCCGCGCCAACTGTCGAAATTTAGTTAATCAAAGGGCGCTTCGGGGAACTCAGTTCTATGCCTGCCCGGCAAATGGGCCACTCCGTTGCAAGGGCCAGGACGTACATTTCTGTGCCTCTTGGGGCTTTGAGACTGCAGCATCCTGGAAAAATGAGGACCAAGACATCCACATTAGTCTCACCAGCAACGAGTCCTGCAAAATCCTAAATACCTGTAACCCTCTCAAAATTACTATTCTCCAGCCTAATTCCAAGCAATGGGACAAAGGACGAACATGGGGGTTTCATCTTTATCTCTTCAGACCGGATTTCGGTACCCAATTTACTATTCAGAGATTCGAGATCCGGAGCCCATCACAACCCATAGGTCCTAACAAAAATATTATCCTCTCCATCCCAGTCCTTCCACCACTACCGGCACTCCCTAACCCCGAACACCTCTCCATCCCCAGTACGACTGACCCTCCCAGGCGCCCGCAGCTGCCAGCCGCTAATCTCGCTCCGCCCGCTACTCCGATCTCCAGTCCCCAGGCTCCTCCACTCTTTCAAATATTAATTTCAGTTCATGCCCTCCTCAACTCCACAAACCCCGAGGAAGCCCAGGACTGCTGGCTCTGCCTGGACCCCAAGCCGCCATATTACCTGGGCCTGGGCACGGTTAACTCTGCTCTCCCTCTGGTCCCTCGTAACAGTTGCGCGTGGGCTCAATCGGCTCTCACACTGGGAAGTCTGCAAGGGCAAGGAACTTGCATTTTTGGCCAGGCATACACCCTCCCCAACTCCCCCTATGTTTCTCTTTGCAAGTCCATCCTACAGTTTAATGACTCTTACATAAAAAACATTTTCCCTTCTAAGTACTTACAGGCTCCGCCCGATACCTGGTTTGCTTGCACAAATGACATAACTAAATGTGTTAATTTATGGCTCCTTCATTCTGATGAATCATCACCTATTTTCTGCTACTTGGTTTACATTCTGCCACGAGTCCAATATTATAACAGCAAAGGGGGAAGAGAACATTTAAACTTCCTTTCTACTCGCAATAAAAGAACGGCCCCTATACTAGTTCCGATCTTAACTGGTCTCGGCATTGCAGGCTCTGCGGCTGTTGAAACTTCTTCCCTTATTATTCAGGACCAGAATTTCAAGTCTCTTAGCCACCAGATAGCCCAGGACTTAGGGTACCTCGAGAGTTCCGTTTCTCGCCTCAAACTTCAGATTGACTCCCTAGCCGAGGTTGTCCTCCAGACTAGAAGGGGACTGGATCTCCTTTTTTTAAAACAAGGGGGTCTCTACGTTGCCCTGGGGGAGGCTTGCTGCTTCTATGCAAACCAGTCAGGGGTTATTCGGGACACTTTAGCTTTAGTTCGAGAAAATCTTAAAAAAATAGATTTTACTCAAACAAGCCAACAAAACTGGTACCAGTCATTGTTTAATTGGTCCCCACGGCTCAACACTCTCATTTCTGCCATAACAGGACCACTAGTTCTCTTACTCATCGCTTTCATGGTTGGACCCTGCATCTTTAATGCTCTCACTAATTTCGTTCGTCGACAGGTTAGCCAAGTTAAGCTTCTAGTTC
>NW_017731614.1:1092404-1094062 GCF_001890085.2 Hipposideros armiger | reverse complement strand
ATAAGTTAGGTATGTTGTTAGGAAAAGGTAATTAAGTCCTGATTTATAGTTTGTTAGAAGAAAATAAACTTGCCAAGTTTTATGGCTAGCTAGAAGATAAGTTAACTCTGTTTGTTAAAATTTTTTCTCTTTTTACTCACTAACCGCTTTTTTTGCTTCTGTATCCAGCTTCAGCTATAAATTCCCCACCCGCCAGGACTTGTGGCCGTCTCTCTCTCTCTTTTTTTAATGAGATGGACACCAAGCTTGGTAAATAAAACCTTTGGAACGAAAATTCTTTGTCTCAGTTCTTGTTAACGACCTGCTCTCCAACAATACCCTCTAGATCCATCCATGTTGTTGCAGATTGCAAGATTTTATTCTTTTCTATGGCTGAATAATATTCCATTGTATATATGTTTGTATATATGTACCACTTCTTTATCCATTCATCTATTGATGAACACTTAGGTGGCTATTGTAAATAATGCTGTAATGCATGTTGCCGTGCAGCTGTCCAGCCGTCTGTCCCTCCACGCTTAACCCTAAACTGACCCTTTTGAGGACACTGCTCATACACCTTTCATCTCCCTGTTTGGCCCCAAAGGATGGCTGGTTAGTCAATGACAGGTAAGATTCCTTGAGGGAGGAACAACCTAAGCCACGCACGGTCACATGGAGGCCATCAGGAGAAATCTCGGGGCTGATGGAGACAGGCATGGGCCCTCACCCGCCCCCCAAAAAGACTGGAGGTTTTCTGCCCTTGTAGCTATATTCCTTCCCTCAACCTGCTTGGGAAGTGACCTGATGATCTGTCCTCAGTATAATAATCTTATCTTCCTGGGGTTTGTATGCGTATAGGGTGTGTGAAGGCAGAGCATCTGTCTTATCACTGCAGGCAGATTCTCAGTAATAGCAGCTTGCAGGCATGGGTAATTTGGCTTGAGCAAGTTCTCAGGAATGAGATTCACAGACTGTGGAGAGAACAATGCTACTTCTGAGTAGGTGGAGAAATAAAACCGGTGTGTCGGCCCGAATTGGGGCTGTTAATCCACGAGGCTGGAGACCCTTGGCCCCACGCTCATTTAACTCTTGGCTGCTGTTTCTTTTATTTCTTAACCCTTCGCCGCCCCCTCTCGTTCTCCCGCTGCCCATGTCGTGCAGGACGTGACAAATGAACATATGAATGCATGTCTTTTCTTTTTATATTATTTATTATTTTTTATTAGTTCCAGGTGTACAAAACAACATAATGATTACACATTTACACCCCACACAAAGTGATAGCCCCAACAAGTCTACTACCCATCTGATATTGCACATAGCTATTACAATACTGTTAAGTCCAGACAGTTAATAAAGAGGCTGGATATCAAATTAGGGTTCCGAAGATTTTATTAAGCTGAGCTCAGCGACCATCTCCCCAGCTAAAGGAAAAAACGGTACCCCAGACTCGGGGGTCTGGTTTTTTTAAGGCAGGGCTATATGCAAAGTAAGTTACAGAAGCTAAAAAGAATGTGCAGTTATTCCAGTTAAAACCGCATCCCGCTATCACAACAGTGCTGTTTATGTTCAGATGTCTTAACAGTATATCGTGACTGGGTTGAGCTGACCACACAGCCTGTCCCCTAAACTTGAAAACTTCTTTGAAGTATAAAAATAGAGGCCATGGGAGTCAA
>NW_017731614.1:1076628-1091209 GCF_001890085.2 Hipposideros armiger | reverse complement strand
TATATATATATATATATATGTCAACTATGATTATATATATATAATTATAGTTGACATTAAATATTATTCTATATGAGTTTCAGGTGTACAGCACACTGGTTATGCATTTATATAATCTGTGAAGTAATCTACCTGATAAGTCCAGTACCCATCTGACACCCTACATAGTCTTTACAACATTATTGACTATATTCCCCATACTATATTTCACATCCCCGTGACTATTTTGTGACTACCAAATTCCTTCACCTTTCTCATCCATCCCCCAACACCCCTCCCATGTAACAACCATCAGTTTGTTCTCTGTATCTATAAGTCTATTTTTGTTTTGTTTGTTCATTTGTTTATTTACTCTGTTCTTTAGATTCCACATGTAAGTGAGATCATATGGCATTTGTCTTTTGCAGTCTGACTTATTTCACTAAGCATGATATCCTCTAGATCTATCAATGTTGTTGCAAATGGTAAGATTTCTTTTTTCTATTTTTTTATGGCAGAGTAATACTCTGTATAAATGTACCACAATTTATTTGCCTAATCGTCTATTGAGGGGCATTACAGTTGTTCCCATTTCTTTGCTATTGTAAATAGAGCTGCAGTAAACATAGGAGTGCACATATTTTTTCCAAATTAGTATTTTGGATTTCTTCAGATAAATACCCAGAAGTAGAATTGCAGCGTCATAAGGTAGTTCTATTTTTAATTTTTTGAGGAGTCTCCATGTTGTTTTTCATAGTGGCTGCATCAATTTGAAATCATACCCACAGTGCGTGAGGGTTCCCTTTTCTCCACATCTTGGCCAACACTTATTATTTGTTGATTTATTGATGATGGCCATTCCGACAGGTGTGAGGGGGGTACCTCATTATAGTTTTTATTTGCATTTCTCTGATGATTAGTGATGTTGAGCATAATTTCATGTCTATTGGCCATCTGTATGTCCTCTTTGGAGAAATGTCTCTTCAAGTCCTCTGCCCATTTTTTAATCAGGATTTTTTTGGTTTTGTTTTGTTTTCTGGTGTTGAGTTGTATGAGCTTTTAAAATAAATTTTACATATCAACCCCTTATCAGATGTATCATTAACAAATATCTTCTCCCATTAAGTAGGATGCCTTTTTGTTTTGTTGACTGTTTGCTTTGCTGTAAAAAATTTTTTTTAGTTTGGTGGAGTCCCATTTTTTTGTTTTGTTTGTTTGTTTCCCTTGCCCAAGGAGATGTATCAGTAAAAGTATTATTAAGGGTAATGTCTGAGAGTTTCCTTCCTATATTTTCTTCTAGGAGTTTTATAATTTTGGGTCTTCCACTTAAGTCTTTAATCCATTTTGAGTTTATTCTTATATATGGTGTAAAAAGATGGTCCAATTTCACTTCTTTTTTTGCATGTATCTGTCCAGTTTTCCCGCACCATTTATTGAATAAACTATCTTTACCCCAGTGTAAATTCTTGCTTCCTTTGTTATAGATTAAATGATTATATAGGCATGGATTTATTTCTGGACTCTATTATGTTCCATTGATCTATGTGTTTTGATTACTATGGTCTTGTTTTATAATTTATATGAGGTAGCATGATACCTCCAGCTTTGTTCTTCTTTCTTAGGATTGCCACTGCTATTTGGGGTCTTTTATGGTTCCATATAAGTTTTAGAAATATTTGTTCTAGTTCTATGAAAAATGCCATTGATATTTTGATAGGTATTGTATTGAAACAATAGATTGCCTTGGGTAGTATAGACATTTTAACTATATTAATTCTTCCTATCCATGAGCATGGTATATGCTTCCATTTATTTGTATCTTCTTTAATTTCTCTCTTCAATGTCATACTTTTCTGAGTACAGATCTTTAATTTTCTTGATTAAATTTATTCCTAAGTATTTTATTTTTCTGATGCAATTGTAAATGGGATTGGTTTTTTTTTTTAAGATTTTATTTGGGAATTGGGGGAGGGGAACAGTGCTGGAGAATCAGGGAAGGGGAACAGACAAGTTGCTGTCCTTTTGTTCTTCAGTCTAGTTGGGGAGGACATTACTTCACTGGCCCATGTTGGTATTATTGCGCTCTTCCCGGCTGAGGCAAATCAGTTGCCGGCCACTGGATGGCTGCTCACTGCAGCTCTTGGCAGCTCACACCGGCTGCCAGCCACTCACACTGGCTGCCAGCCACACATGGTAGCTTACAGCAGTCCACTGCAGCAGGGGCTGCAGCCTATGCCGTCGCTGGCGACTCACCGCAGCCCAGCTCCAGGTCGAGCTGTTGTTCACCATCTTAGCTGTAGAGGGAAGTGTCACTGGCCCTCATGTGGGATCCGAACCAGGGCGCTGCTGCTCAAAGCTAGTGTCCCAAGCCAGCTCTTAACCAACGGGCCACTCGGCCGGCCCAATGGGATTGTTTTCTTAATTCTCTTTCTGGTGTATACAAATGCAACCAGGGCCGGCCCATGGCAACCCACTGCCACAGGGGCTGCAGCCTTCACCGTCGCCGGCGACTCATGGCAGCCCAGCTCCAGGTTGAGCTGTTGTTCAGCATCTTAGCTGTAGAGGGCAGTGTCACTGGCCCTCATATGTGGGGTCCGAACCGGGGCCCTCTGGCATCCCAAGCCAGTTCTTAACCATCGCGCCACTCAGCCAGTCCTGGGAATCCTTGTCTTGTTCCTGATCTTAAGGAGGATGCTTTTAGCTTTTCCTCATTGAATATGAGATTAGCTGTGGGTTTGTCATATTTGGTCTTTATTATACTGAGATATGTTCCCTCTATTCCCACTTTGCTGAGAGTTTTTATTACAAATCGATGCTGGATTTTGTCAAATGCTTTTCCCGCATCTATTGATATCACCATATGATTTATATTTTTATTTTTTATTTTTTTAGCTGAGCCATCTGCCACCTTTTGGAAGCTCAGCAGCAACTCAGCTCGAGCCAGGCATCGAACTGCTGTTGCTCAGAGCTCAAACTCTTGAGCGAGCTCTTAACCAACTGAGTCATTCGGCCGGCTTGATTTTTATTTTTCATTTTGTTTGTGTGGTGTATCCCATTAATTGATTTGCAGATATAGAACCAAACTTGCATACCAAGAATTAATCCCACTTGATCATGGTGCATGATCTTTTTTTATTTTTATTTTTTATTGGGGAACAGTGTGTTTTTCCAGGACCCATAAGCCCCAAGTCAAGTAGTTGTTTCAATCTAGTTCTGGAGGGCACAGCTCAGTGGCCCATGTGAGGATTGAGTCAGCAACCTTGGTGCTATGAGCACTGCGGTCTAACCAACTGAGCCTAACTGGCTACCCCAGTGCATGATCTTTTTCATGTATTGCTGAATTTGGTTGGTTAATATCCTGTTGAGGATTTTTGCATCTATGTTCATTAGGGATATTGGCCTATAGTTAGGTTTTGTTGTTGTTGTTGTTGTTGTTGTTGTTTTGTAATATCTTTGTCTGGTTTTGAAATCAGGGTAATGGTGGCCTCATAAAATGAGCATGGAAGTCTTCCCTCCTTTTGGATTTTTTAGAATAGTTTGAGGAGAATAGGTGTTAATCCTTTTTTGAATGTTTGGTAAAATTCACCTGTGAAGCCATCTGGTCCAGGACTTTTGTTTGTGGGGGGCTTGTTGATTACTGATTCAATTTCATTAGTAGTAATCAGGATGTTCAGATTTTCTCTTTCTTTTTGATTCAACCTTGGAAGATTGTATGTTTCTAGAAATTTATCCATTTCTTCCAGATTGTCCAATTTTTTTGGAGTTTAGCTGCTCATAGTATTTTCTTAAATATTTTTGTATTTCTGTGATGTCAGTTGTCACTTCTCTTTAATTTCTGATTTTATTAATTTGGATCATCTCTTTTTTTCTTGATGAGTCTAGTTAAAGGTTTGTCAATTTTTGTTTAGCTTTTAAAAAAACAGGTCTTGGTTTCATTGATCTTTTGTTTTTTTCAAGACTTTATTGGGGAATTGGGGGGATGGGAACAGTGCTGGGGAATTGGGGGAAGGGGAACAGACAAGTTGCTGTCCTTTTGCTCTTCAGTCTAGTTGTGGAGGACGTTGCTTCACTGGCCTATGTTGGTATTGTGATCATTGAGCTCTTCCCGGGTGAGGCAGTCACTCGCCAGCCATTGGACGGCCACTCACGGTGGCTCACAAAAGCGCATGCCAGCTGCTGGCCAGCCCCACTGCAGCCTACAGCAGACCCACTGCAGCCTACACCGTTGCCAGTGACTCACGGCAGCCCAGCTCCAGGGCGAGCTGTTGTTCACCATCTTAGCTGCAGAGGGCGCAGCGTCACTGGCCCACATGTGGGATCCAAATTGGGGCCTGTAAGAGTCTTGTTTTCTTATCTATTCAGTCACCCTATGTCTTTTGATTGCAGCATTTAATCCATTTACATTTAAAGTGATTTTGTTGATAGATATGTAGTGATTGCCATTTTATTATTTATAGTTTTGATCTTTTCTTCTTCTTTTTAAATAAGTTCCTTTAACATTTCTTGTAATACTGGCTGATAAACCCCAGCTTTTTCTTGTATGGGAAGCTCTTTATCTATTGTTCAATTCTAAATGATAGCTTTGCTGGCTAGAGTAATCTTAGTTGTAGGTCCTTGCTTTTCATCACTTTGAATAATTTGTGCCAGTCCCTTCTGGCTTGCAAAGTTTCTGTTGAGAAATCATCTGACAGTCTTATGGGAGCTCCGTTGTATGTAACTAACTGCCTTTCTCTTGCTTCTTTTACGATTCTGTCTTTGTCTTTAAATTTTGGTGTTTTAATGATGATGTGTCTTGGTATGGGCTTCTTTGGGTTCATCTTGTTTGGGACTCTCTGTACTTCCTGGGCTTGTATGTCTATATCTTTTGCCAGGTTAGGGAAGTTTCCATCATTATTTCTTCAAATAGGTTTTTAATTTCTTTCTCTCTCTCTTTTTCTAATCCCCTATGATCAGAATGTTGGTATTTTGATGTTGTCCCAGAGACATCTTTAACTACCCTCAATTTTATTGGATTCTTTTTTCTCTTTGCTGTTCTGATTGCTATCTTATCTTCCAAATTGCTGATTTGATCCTCTGCTTCATGTAATGTACTGTTGATTCCCTCTAATGTAGTCTTCATTTCAGTTATTATATTCTTTATTTCTGACTGTTTCTTTTGTATGTATTCTATCTCTTTTTTGGTTTCCTTTTCCTTTGTTGAAGTTCTCCCTGACATTTTTATAATCAGTGTTTTGAACTGTGCATCTGATAGATTGCTTGCCTCCATTTTGTTCAGTTCTTTTCCTGGAGTTTTGTTCTGTGTTTTCATTTGGGACATGTTTGTTTGTGTTTCATTTTGGTTGCCTCCCTGTGTTTGTGTCTATGTATCAGGTAGAGCTGTTATATCTCCTGGTCTTGGTAGAGTGGACTTATGTAGTAGGTGTCCTGTGGAGCCAAGTGGCACAGTCTCTCTGGTCACTTAAGCTGGGTGCTCCAGGTGTGTCTCTTATTTGGGTTGTGTGTGCCCTCCTATTGTAGTTGAGCCTTGATTGCTATTGGCATATCAATGGGAAGGATTGACTCTGAGGCTGATTGGTTATGAGGACTGGCTGTGACTATAACAGAGAAGCTACTGTGCAGGAGCAAACCCTATGGAGCAGGATGTGCTTTAGTGGGACTCTAGTGTTTGCCCAGTCTGCCCTTTGAGTGTGTCACTTGTGGAAATGGTTGGGTGGTGTGCTGAAGTTGGCCATTGTGTGTGTTGGTACTGGGGCCTCTTGAGAGGGGCTGTGGTACAGCTGCTGCCTGTGCTCTGTCTGGGGCTGCTTGGTATGAGCTACAAAGTAATCTGCATATGGTCGTCTCTTCTGGTGGGCTTGGAGGTGCCTAGGAGAGGCTAAGCTGTGAACTGAGGCTGGTTGTTGCTAGTGCTGGTCTTGGGGCTGCTTAGCAAGAAGTACACGGCATGCAAAGGCCAGATGCTGCTTTTTGGGGGTTTGTGAACTTTTGAGAGATTTTAGGAAAGTCTGCAGCATGAGCCAAAACAGGCCATTTATATGGAAAAGCCACTGGAAGTGGCTTGGGTGAGCTGCCAAGTTGGGTGGGGCTGGACCTCATAGAATCACCAGGGCAGGGTGAACAGTGTCAGCCAGGTTGGTTGAAACCAAGAGTGCTAGTCTAAATCTGCATGCTGGGAGGGGGGCATGACACAACAAAGGAACAATGGGTTTGCCAGCACTTCTGTCTTGGAGAAAGCTGCCAGTCCTCCTCTTGCCCTGCAGCCAGACAATTCAGTTCCGCCTTGTATGTCTCTGATATCCTTTGAGCTGCCGCCCCAGCACTGGAGCTCAGAGTGAGTCTGTCAGTGAATAAGTCCATGCAGGGGCCATTTAAGAGGAGTGCCTGGGACTCCAGCAGCCCTTCGTCTCACTCAGCCCCAATCTCCGCTGGTTTACACAGCCAGAAGTTATGGGGACTTTTCTCCTTGACACTGGAAACCTGGGCTAGGGATGCTGGTTTGGGGCTGGGACCCCTCACTCCTCAGGATGGACCTCCACAGCTGAGATATCTCTCCTGACTTTTAACTGCCACACGCAGGTGTGGGAGCAGTTTGTTTTGCATCTGTGCCCCTCCTACCAGTCTCGACATGGTGACTTCTGTATGTCCTTAGTTATAGGACTTCTGTTCAGCTAGACTTCAGGCAATTCTCAATGATATTTATTTTGTAGTTTAGTTGTAATTTTCATATCGTTGTGGGAGGAGGCAAGCACAGTGTTTACCTACTCTAACATCTTGAGGACAAATCCTACCCCCAAATTTTTTTCTTTGTTTTTATGATCCAAGATACCCCAAGACAGAGATATCACAGAGTACTTTAATCTTCTGTCTCATTTTTATCCTCAAGACAAAAACTGCAGAATAGAAATGGCAGGTGTCTTAATCTCCACTTTACAAATGAGAAACAGGCTCTGCTCAATTGAATAATTTGCCTAACGTCCACGGTGGGCTCTTAACACTCCTCACCTCCCTCGTTGCTGCCTCAGAAAGGTCTGCTGCATACAATAATTGGAAATTACTATTTAATCAAAATCTTCAAGGTCTAAGAACTTCTAGATCAGTGACAAATCGCCAGATGAAGGGACTTAAACCTAGACCTGTATCACTGTTCAAGTGGCTGAACTCTGCCCTCCCCTCCACCATCCATGTGACTGGGATACAGAAAGGGTAAAGGGAGGCAGGGACTGATGTACATGCCTGGAGATAACACCTTATTACCTGGTTCATGCTGGTCTGTTTGGGATCTGTGGTTCATTCATTCTTTCTTTCTTTGTAGTTCATGGGAGAGGAAAAAAAAGAAAAAAAAATCTTGGTTCAATGTGAGGTTTGCAAATTAGTATGCATTGTTCCAGAGCATTGAGTTCCATTTACACCTCTGGAGCATGGAAGTGGGTTACCCCTCATGCCCCCAGTGACAGCTGTGCCTTACGGTGAAAAATCTTTAATTGGCAGGTGTACAGCCTATTCTGCCTTTTCGTAATTCCTGGTTTTTCATAGGCAGATGAACACCAGCACTGAGTCAGAGCCAATGACCAATCACCCACCCACTTCTAAGGCCATTGGTGGGCTGGGTTGTGGTGGAGATGAGCAGGCATGAGAAAGCTGAGATATTCCTCCTACTGGGATGCTCCCAGGACAAACCAATGGATGTGCATTTCCATCCTTCTTTACAACAAGCTCAGAAAATGTACACAGATATTACCCTTTGTTCTTCCTTTTTGTGAAAGGTGGAAAGCTCTTGCCAGTGGATTTCCCTGGCAGGTCACTGTCGGGGTAGGAATGGGGTGGAGCATTAGGCAGTTGATTTCTATTAATAGCGTAATCCATAATTGTTCCCTTCTTTGTTGTCACTGACATGGGATAAACCCAAAGTGGGAGAGAAGAAAACAATTCATTTTGAGCCTATTCTGCGAGACGTCACCTGGTCAGTAGGGTGGGGATGGGAAGGAGAGAAAGAAAAGATGGTTAGGACTTGGTCTCCAAGTGAACCCTCAGAGCCCATGCAGGGAAATATGGCACTCTGGGAGGACCACAAATGCAGAGTGCAAAGGCTGGCTGAGGAGGAGTTGTCCCTCATAGAGGAATTAAGGAAGGCTTCCTGGAGGAGATGCCATCATGGCCTCATCTGGAAGGGTAAGAGGAAGGTAATGGGCATTCTATAAAGAAGGAATAGCTTAAATCACAACAAGCAGCTGAGTTCTACTTGAGAAAGAACAGTAGAAGAGAAATCAGGAAGAAATAACTTCTTGGGAAACATGAGTGGTGAGTAAATTAGGGAGATGCAAATGAAGACCAGAGGGAGCTATCTTCTTACACCCACTAAATTGGCAAAATGTAAGAAATCTGTCAATACCATAATTGGGCAAAGACTTGGAACAACAGGAATGCTCTCCCACAGTTGGTGGGTGTGTAAATTATTATGGGCACGTTGAAGAACAATATAGCCTTGTCTTGTCAGGTGGAATGTTTACATTCCCCCTGACCCAGGAATTGCACTCCCTGGTCTACACATGCTTTGGGCAATGTACACAAGAACAGTCTCAGCAGCACCGATCATAGGAGCAAAGTCTGGCAACAACACACATCTGCACTGACAGGTGGAGGGGTGTATAAATCCAGGTATAGTCACACCTGGAATCCTTTGCAGCAGTGAAAATGAGCCAGATCTTTCCTTCCCAAACAGACTCCAGGCTGACTCCCATTGGCTGAAGCTGTGCTGTGGGCCCAACCCTAAATCAATCATTTTGGCCAGGGGGATAGAATAGGTTTATTGCTTCAGCCAGGCAGGGTTCCCGCCTGAGGCCCTACCTAAACTAAAACTGGGCTCAGAGTGGGAAACGAGTGGGTCCCCAAGGAAAATAGGGGTGCCATCGAGGACACTGTGGTGCCCTTAGATACCCCACATTGCTGTTAACTAGACTCTGTGCCCCCACCCCAAGTGCCATGCCCTTGGGGGCTCCCCCGTGGCCTCCTGGAGCTCTCTCTGTCCTAGGGGAGAGCCCTGGGGGTTTAGGTCCCTGTGTTCACCTCCCCAGGGCAGCCTGTGTCAGTGACTGACCAGTGAGGGAAGAGGAAGTCTCCAAACAGGACAAACTGGGAGGTGTGGTTTGCACCTGGGTAGGGTAAGTCCTGGGTGAGGACTTCCCCTAAAATCTCATCCTTGGTTTCCTCTGCTTCCTTTACTCCCTGGCCAGTTTCTCTCAGGAGCCTTTGAATCTTTGACTCAGCATCCGTTTTGGGGGGGGGGGAGTCTCACCTAAGACAGGTGATATTTTATCAAAAGAGAAATGAACAGATTGAACTATAAGCATGACAGGTGGCAAAAGGAACGATGGAGTGAACTGGATTTTAAACTTGGTTGAGTCAACAAACCTCTCTGGACTTCAGCTTCCTCCTGTAAAAATAAAAGATATAACCAGGCAGTTTATGGAGGAAACACTATGGATGGCCAGTAAACAAGAGAATAGTCAAAGAAACAAAAATCTTTTTCATCTGCCAGGTGGCAGGGATCAGAGAGGTATCATCCCCAGGGTCAGCAGAGTGTGCAGAGAGGGCCCTCCTCTACTTTACTGAAAGGAGTATAAATTCACATTGGGGAGGAGAGTATCTAAAAAAATGTGAAATGGAAAACCCTTTGACTCCGCAATTCTACTTCTATGAATTTATCTCGCAGCAGTATTTACATAAACATGCAAAGAAATGTGTGCAAATATGTAAATTCAGCACTGTTTGTGTTAGCAATCATTTGTAAACAACTTAAATATCCTTCAGTTAGGGACTGGTTAAAAAATGACAGAACATTCCCAAATGGAATATTAGACAGCTATTAAGAAGAATGTGGTCTGATTCTGAATCCTGGTGAGGAAACTCATCCATGATACATGACTAAGTGAAAAAAACAAATTGCAAAGCAGGATGTACAGTGAGATTCCATGTTTGTAAAAAGTATTTGTAAATATAAATTATTATAAGTTTGCAAATGCATAGAACAGAGTCTAGAAGAATATATACTAAGCTGTTTAATTGTAGTCACTCTTGGGAGAGAGGCTGGGAATTTTCTAGGTAGTTTTTGGCTTCTTTTGTCATATTTGATTGTTTTAAGAACATGGATCACTTTGTCATTTTTTTGTCTAGAAATTTAAAATAGGAGTAATTCAGGGCCTGATAAGAGTTTTACTAGAAATTATGCTATCTAGTCCTCACAAAAGCCCTGCTGAAGTAAGAATTACTGCCGTCTCCCATTTCACAGATGAGGAAACAGACCTGGAGAGTCACAGAAGTCACAGGTTGCAGAGCCACGATCCAGCCCCATGCCTGACCCCAGTTCGGGGCTCTACTCCCTGATGCTAACTGACCCCCCAGAAGAAAAATGAGGGGTACCTAACTTTGGTATTCAGTACCAGAACACTTCCTTCAAATAAAATACTGATTGGAAGCCCAGTTTATAACATGGATAAGAGGGAAATTGCTCTGGTAGAGCAGTGAGGCTAAGGGCCCACTCTACTCTCTCTGACCCCTCCCTACCCCGCCCTCCAACAAGGGATTCCTAGGACCCCAATTTGAAAATCTCTGAGCCAGATGCCTTCAAAGGCCCCTTTTCTTTTTTTGACACGACAAAATTCTAATAATGCTGCTTCCATTGAAAAGGACTGAAAAGGAAGAGGATAAAAATGTGTTACTGGGTCATTCAAAACAGAATACAGAGTCATGGTGCTGCAAACAAAGAGGAAGTGTCAAGTCGCCCCTGATTTTACCTCAACCACTGCCTCCTGTAGAAAGCTTTTTTGTGAGAGACACTCTGGGCTTGGTGACTGCTGTTCTAACAAAAAATCTAGACCCTCATCATCATCAGCCTGGAATGGCACCTCCTCCTACACACACACTTTAGTTTTTGTTTGTCTCTTCTCATTAGAACAGGGGGCAATTTCTGTTTTGCTCACTGCTCTGCCTCCAGCAGTGCTGGCACATGCAGATGCTCAATAAATGCTCGTTCAATGAATGAATGAATGAATGAATGAATGAATGAATGAGTGAACACAAGTTTGATTGGTTGACCTTTATGCACACATGCACCAACAACGAGGCCTTAGCCACCACGGCTTTGAGACCTGAGCAACAAATCAAGATAAATAGTGCTGGAATTTTACTCATCAAATAAGATAAACATCCATTAGTCCATGCTGATATAAAC
Organism: Hipposideros armiger; assembly: GCF_001890085.2. Taxonomy (NCBI): domain Eukaryota; kingdom Metazoa; phylum Chordata; class Mammalia; order Chiroptera; family Hipposideridae; genus Hipposideros; species Hipposideros armiger. The sequence goes on along the minus strand of NW_017731614.1, from coordinate 1,080,003 downwards.
GATTGCATAAATAAATGGGGAAAAGAAGGGAAAACTTCCCTCCAGAACATTCCACTTAATAAATGTAGACAGCATGAGGGAAGCAGCAAGTCACCATGAGAACACTGCAGTAATAACTGCCACAGTCAAGCTCCACTCATGGATGCTAAATTAGTGGGTGGATGTTTAAGGAGAAACAAGATTTGCACAGCTGCAAACTATTTCCCCCCAAATATTTATTAATTACAAAGGAAAAAATAATAACTTTACCATGGAGGGAATGGCAGACACCACTGTAACTAGGTGGTCAGGTTAACATCCCCAGCAGTGGGACACATCACATTACATACCTCCTGAGATGAGGCACCAAGAACAAAGTGTCACTTCTCTGGTAACTTATCCAATAATGCACAGTCTCAATCTAATCACAAGAACACATGAGACAAACTCAAATTGACAAAATACTGACCAGTACTCTTCAAAAGTGTCAAGGTCACGAAAGATAAGGAAAGACTGAGGAACTGTCCCGATTAGATCAGGCTAGGGAGCCGTGAAAATGAAAGGCAGTGTGAGCCCTGGAACAGCAAAAGAGCATGTACAGGGGTCAGCAAAGCCCAGTCTGCGGGCCAGACCTGGCCCTCTGCCTGCTTTTCTTAATGAAGTCCTGTTGGCTCACAGCCAGACCCAGGCGCCTATGTGTTGTTTATGGCTGCTTTTGTGTTAAACGGCTGTTGAGTGGTGACAATAGAGACCCTATGGCTGGCAAACCTGAAAATATTTACTATCTGGTCCTTTACAGAAAGAGATTGCTGACTTTTGCATTACAGGAAAAACAGGTGAAACGTGAATAAAGTCTGTAATTTTGTTAATAGTATTTTGACAACGTTGATTTCTTAGTTTTGCACGTTGATCTGTGGTTCTGTAAGATGTAAACATTAAGTGAAACTGCATAAAGGATATATGGAACCTCTCTGTACTATCTTTGTAACTCTTGGGTAATTCTAAAATTATTTTATGTTTTTAAACATTTTTAATAATTAAAAATAAAACCCAGATGCTTGGGCAGAAGAGGTGTGTGGGCAAAGAAAGCCAGGCTCAAAGCTCTCCACAGGAGCCACTGTGGGTGCTGGAACAGTAAATTCTCTCATTTGTTCGAGTTGCAAGAAACATAAACCCACCCCAGGCTACCTGGGCAAAGGAGGAAGTCATTCAAAGCTGAGGGTGGACAGCCTCTGTGTGAGAGTGAGTGAGTGTGTGAATGTGTGAGGGTGAGTGTGTGAGAGGCGGTGAGTGTGTGTGAGTGTGAGTGTGTGTGTGAGGATGAGTGTGTGTGAGAGGGTGAGTGTGTGAGAGTGAGTGTGAGTGTGTGTGAGTGTGTGAGGGTGAGTGTATGTGTGATTGTGTGTGAGAGGTATGTGAGAGTGTATGGACTTCTCTCAGTGTCTTTCTCTGTGTGTCTCTCTGTATCTCCCTCTACATCTCGATGTCTCTGTTTCTCTGTGTCTTTTCCCCTTCTTTCCTACCTGTCCTGGTTCTCTGTGTATCTGTTTCCCTGTGTGTCTCTTCCGGTCTTGCTCTAGGCCTCTCCTTGTCTCTCTCCCTACCCTTTTCCATTTCTCTGGTCTGTGTATCTCTTAGCACCTCCCTCTTGGTCTTCCTGTGTGTCTCTCAGTTTACCCCTCTGTCTTTCAGTGCATTCCCTGTGTCTCCATCTCTTCCTCCTCTCTATTGCTTTCTCTGTGTCCCTGTACATCTTTTGTGTGTTTTGTGCTTCTTCCCTTCCCTCTTCCATCCCCTCACAGTCTGTTTTCTTCTTGTGTCTTACTGTCTCTGTGACTCTCTTGTCTCACGAGGCCGATCAGCTCTCTGCCGCCTTCTTGACACCCCCAGCATCCCTGTCTCCATATACTGCCTATGGCACCCAAAGTGATGGAGCCCCAGTGGCACCACTGGGCCCAACTCCACATTCCTCAGAGACAAAATCTGGCTTCCCATCCCAGGCCCGGGTTCATTCCTGACCCAATCAGTGGTGACTGGAGAGAGGGTCATGGGGCACAGCCTGACCTCTGGGCCCTGAATCTGGAAGGGGGATTATTAAAGCAGAGAATACCCCAGGGCTGGCCCAGACAACACTGTGGTGTGGAAACAATCAATCCAGCAACAGGGGAAAGGATTGTCTGAGGGCTGTGGGAGAGGAGGAAACAGGTGCTTACTGATCACATCATTTTCCTACTGGTGCTATAACTAATGACCACATACAGTGGTTTAAGACAAAAAAATGTACTCTCTTACATTCTGAAGGTCAGAGCCCAACATGAATAGGCAGGTCTGCATTCCTTTTGGAGGCTCTAGGGTAGGAATCCACATCCTTGCCTTTCCAGCTTGTGGAGGCTGCCTGTGTTACTTGGCTCATGGCCCTTCCTCCATCTTCAGAGCCAGCAGTGTAGCATCTTCATCTGTCTCTCTCAGACCTCTACTTCCATCCTCACAGCTTCTTCTCTCACTCTGACCCTCTTGCCTCCCTCTTATAAGGACCTTTGTAATGACATTGGGCCCACCCAGATAATCTAGGAGAATCTCCCCATCTCAAGATACTTATCTGAATCACACCTGCAAAGTTCGCCTTAGCCGCATAAGGTAGCATAGTCCCAGATTCCAAGGTTTAGGACGTGGACGTCTTTGGGGGAGAGGGGCCATGGTTCAGCCTCCTATACTGATCATCCATTTTGCACTGGCCTCACATGCCCATTCCAGGAAGAAAGATGAAGAAGGAGGGGGCAGCACCTCTTTTAGAAAAAGAAAACTTTTCCTACAAATCCTTAGCAGGTTTCCACTTGGGTCTCAGTGGCCAGAGCTCTGTCCATTAGTATTGGATGTTGTTGGTGCTTTCTCTGCATCAGTTGAGATAAACATGTGATTACCTCCTTCCTTCTATTAATATGGTATATCACACTGATTGGTTTTCATACATCGAACCATCCTTGCATCCCAGAGATAAATCCCAATTAGTCATGGTGTATAATCCTTTTAATATGCTGTTGAGTTCATTTTGCTAGTATTTTGTTGAGAATTTTTGCATCAGTGTTTACAGGGGGTATTGTTCTATAGCTTTCTTTTCTTGTAGTGTCTTTACAGTAGTGCTGGCCTCTTGGAATGAATAAGGAAGTGTTCCCTCCTCTTCAATTTTTTAAGTTTAAGAAAGATTGATTTTCTTTTTTTTTCCCAGGAAATCCACTTTATTTTTTAATTTTTTTTTTAGTGTTAGTTTCAGGTGTACAGAACAATGCAATAGTTATCCTTTTCACCCTTCACACAGAAACAACCCCCCTCCCCCATCTACTGCTCTCCCACCCCCGATATCATACAATTACAATTCCATTGACTCCATTCCCACAC
>NW_017731614.1:1074030-1075353 GCF_001890085.2 Hipposideros armiger | reverse complement strand
CCAGGTTGAGCTGTTGTTCAGCATCTTAGCTGTGGAGGGCAGTGTCACTGGCCCTCATATGTGGGATCCGAACCGGGGCCCTCTGGCGTCTCAAGCCAGTTCTTAACCATCGCGCCACTCGGCCGGCCCCTCTGCCCATTTTTTAATTGGGTTGTTTGGTTTTTTGGTGTTGAGTTGCATGAGCATTTTTTATATTTTGGATATTAACCCCTTATCAGATATCTCATTGACAAATATCTTCCTTTTTGTTTTATTGATGGTTTCTTTTGTTGTGAAAAAACTTTTAAGTTTGATGTAGTCCCATCTGTTCATTTTTTCTTTTACTTCCCTTGCCCACGTGGATGTATCAGTAAAAATATTGCTCAGGGTAATGTCTGCAAATTTAGACCCTATATTTTCTTCTATGAGTTTTATGGTTTCAGGGCTTATATTTAAGTCTTTAATCCATTTTGAATTTGTTCTTGTATATGGCGTAAGGAGGTGGTCCAGTTTCATTTTTTTGCATGTGTCAGTCCAATTTTCCAAGCACCATTTATTAAATAGACTATCTTTACCCCAATGTAAAGTCTTGCTTCCATTGTCATAGACTAACTGCCTGTATATGCCTGGATTTAATTCTGGGCTCTCTATCCCGTTCCATTGATCTATGTGCCTGTTTTTATTCCAGTACCATACTGTTTTGATTACTGTAGACTTGTAGTATGTTTTAATGTCTGGTAGTGTGATCCCCCGACTTTGTTATATTTCTCAGGATTACCTTGGCTATTCGGGGTCTTTTTTGGTTCCATATAAATTTTGGGATTATATTTTCTATTTCTGTGAAAAATGCTCTAGGTAGTTTGATAGGAATTGCATTGAATCTATATATTGCTTTAGGTAGTATGGACATTTAAACTACATTAATTCTTCTTATCCATGAGCATGGTAGGATTTTCCATTTGTTTGCATCTTTTTTTATTTCTTTCTTCAGTGTCTTATAATTTTCAGAGTACAGGTCTTCTACTTCTTTGGTTAAATTTATTCCAAAGTATTTTATAGTTCTTGAAGTGATTGTAAACAGAGTTGTTTTCTTAATTTCTCCTTCCAATAGTTTATTATTGGCATATACAAATGCAACTGATTTCTGAGTATTGATTTTGTATCCTGCTACCTTACTGAATTTGTCTATTAGTTCCAATAGTTTTTTGACGGAGTCTTTGGGGTCCTCTGTACATAGTATCATGTCATCTGCATATAATGACAATTTTACTTTCTCCTTACCGATATGGATGCCTTTTATTTCTTTTTCTTGTCTGATTGCTGTGGCTAGAACTTCCAGAACTA
>NW_017731614.1:1051235-1069900 GCF_001890085.2 Hipposideros armiger | reverse complement strand
CTAACTGGTTGTTTTTCGTGATTTCTCTATTCTCTTTGCAGTCTCATTAATTTCCTTGAGCATTCTAATAACCAGTGTTCTGAACTCTGTCTCTGATAGGTTGTTTACCTCTATTTACTCTAGTTCCACTGATTCAGGAGGTTTCTTCTGTTCTTTTATTTGGGATGTGTTTCTTTGTTTCCCCATTCTGGCTTACTCTTTGTGTTTGCTTCGATGAAATAGGTAGATCCCTTAGGTCTCTCAGTCTTTTCTGGGTAGACTTATGTGGTATGTGTCCTTTATATTTGAATTACTCAGACTCCCTTTTCTCCAGTGTGTGTGTACCAAAGGTGTTCCTTGTGTTGTGTGTCTTCTCCTGTTGAGGTCTAGTTTTGATTGTTTTCGGCTTGTCAGTAGGTGGACTTGACTCCCCAGCTGACTAGCAGGAGGATTAGCTGTGTCCAAAGTTTATAAGCTGTTGTGTGAGGGTTGACCCCTCTGATAAGGCTTGGCCCCTATGGGCTCTTGTACCTGTAGCAATTTCCCTTTGGGTGTGACTCTTGTAGGTCAGACCCTGTAATGCTCTGGTTTTATCTAAAGTTGGTCTCTGGGTGTGATGATTTTTGTGCATCTTTGGCTGGGCCCCGCTGCATGTGTGTGTGTATATATATATATATATATATATATGCCCATATATATGGACATATATATCCACATATATGCACCTTAATATATGCCTATATAAAAAACTAAAAATACTAATGAAATAGAAGAATCCAAAAACAACCAACACAAGCAACCAATGAAAAAAACCCCCAAAACATCCAAGAGAACCCAATTAACAACAACAATGTAACACACCAACAGAGAAACCAAACCAAAAATAAACAATAAAATTTTGTTTAAAAAGGAGAAAAAACAAGAAATAACCAGTGCCGATCTTGGCTGAAGTCCGCCAAGCTCTCCCCAGGCTTTCCTCTGCTGTACACAAACTCCTCTTGTGGGAGCAGAGCCGGCTGCCTGGCACCTAGAGTGAGCCTGGTAATGCAGGTCTATTTTAGATGAGTGGGGTTATGAGGTGTGATTGGTAGTTGTTTTACAAAGTCAATGCTGTTTCTGCTCCCACCTGCCCAGAGGCACTCTGATTTCTGCGCAGCCAGAGGGCTGGATGTGCATCTTAGGGCGCTCTTTCCACTGGGGGCTGTTGTGGGGGGTGGGGGTGGAGATTTTAGAGCTGCTAGGAGCCTCCTGCCCGGAAGGCCTGAGTGACCCAAAACTGAATTTGTTCAGCCTCTGGAGCCTCACAGAAGAGGTTGGGGGGCATGGTGGCGGGGGGGGGAGGGCGTGTTTAGGTGCACACTCCTGCAGCCTCTTCTCATGCAAAGTTTCTCAACCCTCTGGGAGTAGGAGCACCTTTGTTCTGACCCTACTCCTCTCTTCAGGGGTCAGCTTAAGGCTCTGGCAGGGCGGGGGCCAAGGTTTCTGAGGGAGGGTGGGGGTGGGCTCTTATCTATGCATTTTTTTTCCTGTCTGAGAAAAGGGGGAAAAAAGAAGAAAGAAAGAAAAAGGCCCCCTCGCTGTTGTGAGCTCCGATGCTTCCGCAGAGCACCTGCTGCTCTCCAGGAGCTCACCCTGGCACTGCAGCTCGTGTCTCCACAGCTGTGGGGTGCAGGCTGTGTCTCCACACTTCTCGCTTCCCTCTTCTCCTGCTTGGCCTGTTTGAGATTTCTGCCTCAGAGTCCGTACACCCTGGGGCTTCTGTCGCACTCCCAGTGGGACAGTTGGCCCAGAGGCTGAGCTTGCCCTGATGCTGCAAACACCTCTGCCATGTCCTGGATTCCTACCACTCAGCAGCCGCAGGCGTGGACGGACTGTGCCTCTGCTCGCGCGCACTCCTCTCTCTGTTCCCCTACTTGCCCGGCCCGAGGATTCTGCCCTAATACTGGCTGGAGGTGCAGGGAGCGAGCTGCGGGAACTAATCCTCTTGATTTTCTTTAAATGTTTAGTAGAATTCACCAGTGAAGCCATTTGGTCCAGGGCTTTTCTTTGTTGGGAGATTTTTGATTATCGATTTGATCTCCTTACTAGTTAAAGATGTATGGTGTTGCCTGAAGCCGATTTCTATTAACATGCCCCCCTCTCCCCCCGCATTTAGCCTCTTTTCCCATTAGTTAAGAGAGAAAAGCCCCGGTATGACTGGAGGCTGCAATCTCTCTGAGGGAGTGCCCCGGTATGACCGGAGACCGATAAGGCTCCCTCTGAGGAGTGTCTCAAGGTGCGACTGGGACCTGTTGGAATGCTAAACAGTTAATCTCCTCTGGGAGGACACAGTACCAGGTGTCCTGGGGCTATGCTGCGGATATGTGAAGGCATAGCATTTGCTGGAACATAATGGGATATGTTAAAGGAAAAAGGCTTTGAGGCCCAGACCCCAAACGGATGCTAATTTGATTGACAGCAGTAAAGCAGTTTCACTTCTTTTCTAATTTCTCAATAAAAGCCATGCGCTGACCCGATTCGGGGCTCACTCAGATTTTCTGACTGAGTCCCTTGGGCTCGCTCAGTTTCTCTGACTGAGTCCCTTGGTCTCGCTCTTAAACTTTACTTTTGTCTCTGTCTCTTTATTCAATCTACGCCGCCCCTCAAGAGAAACCCGTTTGCCCTTGCCACGCTGGACGTGACAGTATGGGGCCAGAATTTGAACCCAGGCTTACATAACTCCACCATCTCTGGTACCCACTGTAAGAGGTTTTATGAGTATGCTTACTTTGTGTGTGTGTGTGTGTGTGTGTGTGCGCGCGCGTGTGTGTGTGTGTGTCTAGTCACAGATAATAGGTGAAAAGATGGTATTTTCTGCTTTTTTTGTGTTTTTTTTTAAAGGAGGGCAGTGTCACTGGCCCTCATATGTGGGATCCAAACCAGGGCCCTCTGGCATCCCAAGCCAGTTCTTAACCACTGCGCCACTCGGCCGGCCCCGGTATTTTCTGCCTTGGATAAAACTCCATTAAACTGTGTATGACATGAGGGTAGAGACTCTTATTCATTGTTTTACTCTTAGTAATTAGTACTCAATTATTTTCCCATAAAGAAAGCCAATTTTCTCAATACCTTATACTAAATTATACCTCCTCCCCCACTATTTATAGGGCCCCCTTCACCATATGTCTTAGTTTAGATTCTGCCAAAAGCAGAGCCTGCAACAAGGTCCTGGGTGCAGGTAGTTTCTTTGAAAGGAAGGTCATCCCAGGAATGGAATGGGGAAGTGAGTGTTAGTCTTGGTGGTCATGAAGCTTGCATCCCCACTTAGAGATGAGGAAACTGAGGCTCCCTTAGTCCTTTGCTGGTGGTATCACATACCAAAGGGAGAAAGGAGATGCTTGGGCGTTGTTCCTCCACATGCCAGACACTGTGCTTGGAGACTAATAGATATCAACTGTTCAACCCTCATTGGAGCCCAATGAGTCAGATGAAACATGCCCATTTTACAAGTGATTAAACCAAGCCCTGGTGAGTTGAAGTGCTGCTGCCCAAAGTTACGCAGCAAGTAAGGATGGAGCTGATTTCTGAAGTCCTTCAGGATTTTTTTGTGACAATGTGTCCAAGTCAATGAACTTCCTTGAACTTCCCTCTAAATGCAAGTCCCAACCGATTCACTGAAGACCCACTGCCAAGGTGGTTTTTTCTCTACAAACCCACAGAGATCTGGGGTGGGGATGGGAGGGCGTTTTCTCCTAGGGACAAGTAAGTGCGTCCCCCTCAAACCTTGGGATTTTCCACTGGAACCTGTGACCCAGTTATTTTAGGAACAACCTTCTACATCAGGGCAACAGGGAGTGGACGTGGCTCTGTTTGTTTTGCTTTTCCTCTCTTCTTCCCCAAGATGTGTTTGGCAACAGCATATGAGCCCTGTAATCCTGCCTCAGCCCTGCCCCAGCACAGCATGTCCCCAAGGATACCAAAGGTCACCAGATAAACAGGGGATAGGGCTAGCTCTGAGCTGGTTGGACACAAACCTCCCGTGACACAGTCCAGTGTTACGTCACCTAGACAGACAGATGCCCCAGACAGCACCAGGCCTCAGGACATCCACCTGTGCTGGTGCCTTGTGGAGGAGGCTGCAGTTCTGGACACACAAGTCTCTGCCTCCAAGGGGTCTCTACTTTCCCTTTGCTCCTTATGCTGATGTTCTGAGCAATATTCTGTTTGAAGAGACAGTTCTAGGGGACAAGGGGGCACAAACCATCTAGTCTCCATCCAGTCACTCCCCTGGATGGAATAGGAAGCAGCCCAGAGAGGGGACAGGGCTGCCCAGGGTCACCAGGAGGTGGGCCATGAGTGGGGTGCTTTGCCTGCCGTGGGCATCCTCTCACTCTGCCACATGCAGATGCACATGGGGACCGCCCCACCAAGCTCATCCTGTTCCTGTCTGATTGTCGGAACTGATGTTGGTTTAGGGCAATTTGTACTTTGTAGAGCATTTCATTGAGAAATGAGTCTAGGTCGGGGGCGAGGCCAGACTGAAACGTCTAGTGTCTATGGGAGCCCAGTAGTGCTTCTTGGAGCCATCCCTGAAGTAGACCTAGCCCCCCACCCCATCCTTCCCCTGCATCTCCTTGTCTTTCCAGAATCCAGATCTCCTGGTTCCTACTTCACCCCTCCCCCATGTTCTGGAGACTGTCCAGAACATAACAAGCACCCCCAATTCTGCTGCCTCCGCTGTCTTCGCCATGTGGAAGGAGGGATTGATTAGTCAACTGCACACATGAGGCCTGCTGGTCCTGGGGTTTCATTTCCCGCCATCTCTGAGTTGGTGACTTAAACACAGTCTTTACAATGTTTTCCATTTCCTGGATGCTGCCAACTAAGTCCTAGAGCCCTTTCCAGTAGGCAGTCTTGTGAACCCTCAAAGAGGCAGGAGGCAGGAGGGAGGGAGGTAGCACAGATGGGACAGAAGCCATCCTTGAGTGAGTGCTTACGACATCCCAGACACTCGACTCTGCACCCATTATCTCCGTTTTACCTTCACAACACCCCCACGAGGGGGCTCTCCTGGCCCCATTTTCTGGCTGGGGGACTGAGGCTCATAGAGGTGAGTGACACATCTTGCCATGCTGCTCGTGGACATGTGCGAACAGAGCCTGTGTGATGCCAAAGCCAGCACCTCTGGACTTCCTCAGGGGAGGTGCAGCTGGGGTGACAGTCAGATATTTGGGGTTTGAAGATGGAGATGTGAGTCTAAGCCCTGCCCCGATGCTGCCCAACTTCCAGACCTTGGGCAAGTTCCACAGCCTCTCAGACCCTTAGTCTCTTCATCTAGAAAATGGGAATAGTTGGGAAAAGTAAGCCCAGATACATAATGTGCCAGATGCCCTGCAGGTCCCCGACCAGTTGTCTAGATTAGAGTCATTGTCACCCCCCTGAAAGACTGTGTTCCTGATGAGGGGTTGGCTTGGCATTGCCCTGATGAACCCGGCAGTAGGGCACAAAGGTAGCCACCCTCCTTAGGTAGCCAATCCTTATCCATCCCCCCCACACACACACACACACTCATTTAGGGCAGCAGTCAGGATCCTGGTAGGAAACAGGGAACTCACACACACAACAGAAACTAAGGAGAGGTTAATGGGGGCTGCTGTGTTGGTGAACATCGTCAGGGGAAATGGACTAGCCACAGGGTTGGCAACAGTGGGGGCTGTCACCACCCCCAGGCTGAAGGGCAAGAGGAGGGTGCAGATACTGTAACCCAGGAAGAGCTGCAGCTGCAGAAGGGAGGCTGTGGTCAGCAGAGAACACAGACACCACCAGCCCTCAGCCTGGCAGGGAGAAGGAGGCAGATAAGCCCCCTAACTTCAGTGCATTCTGCCTTCATTCCTCCTGAAACCCCACAGGCAGCCAGAGAGAGATGGGGTCCCTGCAAGCCAGCCTCAGGGGGCAGGATGGGAGCCGAGCACAGGCCGGAAGTGCACAGAGGAGTGTGGGCACCCTGCCCTCACTCACCCTGCTCCTGGCTCTGGAAGTCCTTTCATTTCACATCTAGTGGAGCAGGTGACTTCAACCGGCTGCCGACTTGTCCAGCTTGTTTTTCTTTTCTGCCCACCCACCCCACCGCTGCCAAATCGCCCTCAGAGCCAGCACAGAGAGGGGAATAAGTATGTGCGCAGTTGTGGATTGACAAGAGAGTGTTCAAGAGGCACTCACCAGCCACTCAGCCGCTGAGTGGGTCGGACTTGGGCTCTGGGCCGCAGAGGTGAGGCAGCCAGCTGCTGACATCCTCCAGGCCTCTCTGGCCAGGCAGGCTTCCGTCATTTCCCCATGAATACACTTGAGACTGAATGTGGACACAGGAAGTGATTCTTCCTGTACATGTTGTTAAAGCTGTTTGGATGGCCCATTGGTATGCTGGGCCCTCAGGCCTCTTTTCCAGCTGCTGCTGATACAGACCACAGCTGCCCAAGGGCCCAGGCTCCTCATGGTTTCTCTTTTCACCCTTTTGCTGGATGGAAATCACTAACTCCATTTGGCTGCTGAGGAAGTGGAGGTTCAGGAAGCTTATCAGACCTGTCCCATCAGCGAGCAGGTGGAAGAGCTGAGCCTCTCTCACTCCCAGGCCTGGCTGGGGCCAGAGCTCACCGCCTGGCTTGCTTTTTTGACCTGCAGAACCTTTCTGCCCCTCAGACTCCCCTGCAGCCCAGAGGCTATCCAGAGCCTGCCTCGACTGGCACACAGCCTTATTATCCAGGGCAGGGAGAAAATACTGGAATAGTTCAGACTTAGACATTCATAGGCTGGCCTTCAACCTGAGCCACATGCCTCGTCCACCAGGACCTCCGGCCTCCCACCAGCCATCAGGTTGGTCTTCTTGTGCTGCTAGCTGGAGAATAGTTTCAATGCTGCCCCTGCCTCAGTCTGTAACTCGCTCTGTAGGCTGCTGTTGTCACTGGTCACTTGTTTCTTGATCATTTTTTAAATTGAGGTAAAATTCGCACATCATATAATTAGCCATTTTAAAGTGTACAATTCAGTGGCATTTAGCACATTCCCAATGTTGGGTGACCAGCACCTCTATGTAGTTCTATGGACTTACCTGTCTGGACATTTCACATAAACAGAATCATACAGTATTTATTCTTTGCTGACTGTCTTCTCTCACTCAGCATAACATCTTCCAGGTGCATCCACGTTGCAAAGTGTCAGTACTTCACGCTTTTGCATGACTGAATGATATTCCACTGTGGATGAACCACAGTTTGTTAATCTTTGCATCAGTTGTCGGACACTTGGGTTGTTTCCACCTTTTGGTGATTGTGAGTAATGCTGCTGTGAACATTCGTGTGCAAGTTTTTGTTCAAATACTTGTTCTTAGTTTTCTCAGGGTGATAGATACTTAAGAGTAGGATTCCTGGGTCATAGGGTAACTCTATGTTTAACTTTTTTTAAAAAGATTTTATTGGGGTGTTGGGGGGAGGGAACAGTGTTGGAGAATCGGGGAAGGGAAACAGACAAGTTGCTGTCCTTTTGTTCTTCAGTCTAGTTGTGGAGGACGTCACTTCACTGGCCCATGTTGGTATTATCATTGCGTTCTTCCCGGCTGAGGCAGATCGGTTGCCAGCCATTGGACAGCCTCTCACAGTGACTCATGGCAGCCCAGCTCCAGGTTGAGCTGTTGTTCACCATCTTAGCTGTAGAGGGCACAGCGTCACTGGCCCATGTGGGATCCAAACCGGCGGCCCTACTGCTCAGAGCTCACGCTCCCAAGCCAACTGTTAACCAATGAGCCCCTTGGCCGGCCGTGTGTTTAACTTTTTGAGGAACATGACCATGTGGTTCATTCATATTTTCTCTTTAAATAGAGGGCAAGGCTGTCTTGTCTTTGGTCCCACGTTTGGTCTCCTCCATGGTGTCCAGTCCCAGCTCAGTGTGCAGACCTGAGGCTCCTGGGGTGTGGTGGCCCCATGAGCATGAGTGTGTGAACCTCCCCTCCAGGGGCTGGGGTGTTGATCTGTGGTCTTGCCAGGCACACGGAACCACCACAGTGAATTAGCCTGCACTTCTACAGGCCTTTCCAAGATGCTCCCCAGCATCATCCGGCCCCCAGGTCCCTCCAGCTTCCCCATTCACACCAGAGCGGATCTTGGTCTGTGTGTCTCCATGTGCCCCACCACCCCCAGGCCACCAGGTACAGTTGTGCAGGTTATATTCTGCCCAAGAGCACCCGCCAAGGGAAGAGTGGTGGTTGAAATTGCACCCATACTCTGACATCCATACCGCACGCTTGTGGTGGCATCCGCCTTAAGGGGGCATGCTTTCTATCTTACACAGGGCATCTCATGAGCTAATGGCGGCCCCAAGCCCTTGGTGTACCTGGCACTGGCATGATTTGCCCCATATTGACTTCCCTGGCATGAAGGCAACTCTGCCATTCTCTATTCACCTGTGACCTTTCTTCTCACCTGTGGATAGTCACCCCCTGACCTAGGCTCCACATGTTATCATACCACCAGAGGTAACCCCCTTGCCTGCTAGTGCACTAGCAGCCCACTCTAAATGACTCTCAGCCTCTACCCCATGGCCTCTGGCCTTACTATCCCCAACTCTCAAGCTTGACTGCAGCATGAACTCTTTCCACTGGCTCCTGGGAACTCCTTTCTCCCTTCCAGACCCAGGATTTGGAGCTCAGACCCCCAACCAGGATCTTTACCCAGCCCCCGCTCCTCCCAGGGTGCTGTTTGTGGGGGGAGGAGCTATGGCCTTCCCAACTCTCAGTATACACACATGTGCCCTGTCACAGAGCGGAGGTTCCTGTGTAAACATCCCCATCAGACACATGCTCCCACACACACACATGTATGCTCACTCACCCAGGAGCATGGCTTACACGTGCACACATGTGCCTAGTCTTTCCTTCCCCTCACCCTAGAGACGGGGTGTCTGTGGATAAATCTGACCATAAGACAGACCCCACAAGCATAATTATTCATGTAAATCAGCCGGGAGGCTCAGGCAATGCAGGCTTATCTCTCTTGTGGACACAGCACTTTGGAAACTGGGAGCCTCTTCAAGTCAGCTCACATGTGACAGGTGGGAGCCAGGAGCTCAGCAACTCTGGGTCTCCTGGGGAGGGTGGGGAAAACAAAGGGCAAGTAGGAGATGGGTAAGGGAGCGCAGAGACAAGGAAAACTAGGGAGAGAAGAGGCCCCTGGTAGGTGCTCCAGGCCCAATTTTGTGGGAAAGGTAAAGAAATGTTTTGTACCCAGCTCTGGGTACTGCGGGGTTCATGGTCTCCTGTGAGAAGTTTGTTCTGGGCGGCCTTCTAGGGGCCAAGAGCCCTCAGCGGATGCTCAGAACATGCACTCATGGCAGGAGGATAAGAACAGGGGTCCCAGTGGTGGCCCCATGCTGGCTGCCTCTCTCCTTGCCCTGGAGGACACTCTGTCTCTTCCCAACAGGGCAGTCGGGAAAGGCTCATCACAAAGGTGACATTGAAACAAAGTCTGAAGGAGGCAAAGGGAGTAAGCTCTGTTGGTGTCTGATGGAAAAGCACCACAGGGGAGGAAGGAATAGCCAATGCAAAGGCCCTGAGGCGGGACCATGAGAGCCATGGGCAGAGCAAAGTGTGCAAGAGGATTCTGCTGCAGCAAGAGAGGTGGGGGCCCTGGGAGGGCTTTGTGCAGAAGAGGGGTGACTCCACTTTTACCAGAACCCCTTTGACTTCCAGAATGAGAGCAAGCTGTGGGGGCAGGAAGACCAGTCAGGTGTTATTACTCCATGATCCACATCCCACAGGCTTAGAACCTGCAGTCAGGTTCCCAAGGAGAATAGAGGGCAGGATGGACAGGGTGAGTCAGGATGGCAAGGTGGGGCATGGTGAATGGTGAAGTTCGGTGTCAAACCACCTGGGTCCAAGTGCCTCCGAGTCCCCTAGACAGTTGTGTGACCTGTGGGCAAGCTTGTGCACCTTTGTGGGTCTCTGTTTTCCCATCCAAAAAAAGTAAATAACGGTACATAAGATATGGTAGCAGCCCCCCAGGAGTGGGTGGGCAGGCATCTACACATCTGATTCTATTTTTTTTCAACTTTATTGTGGTATAACGTAACAGACAGATACAATTGTACGATGTGAGTGTACATCATGATCATTTGATTGTAGGTTTGATTCTAATCCAAGGTGAGTGTGCTAAGGTGAGGGAGGTCAAGACCAGGGTGAGTTCTCACTCTCAGGGTCAAGCGAGTCCAGAGTGGGCAGAGGCCCTGGTGTTCTCCGCTCCTGGCTGCAAGCCTTTGCCCTCTTAGCAATCCCTCAAAATCCTCATTTCAAGGGCTCAGGCATTTTTGTTGTTCTTTATGAAAGCTCCTCTCTTGAAGCTCTAGAGAGTATAATAAAAATAGCTTATTTGTCCCCGCACATTATGTTTCCAATTTGAGCCCTGCCTGCCTGTTTTTCTTAAAGGCAGCATTATTTTGCTGACTGGAATTTATCTTGTGGTCCACTGTGTCACTAGGATTTTTTCTGCTTCCAATTATTAACATCCTGGATTTACCTCTTCTAATGTGGTTGTTGGAAAATGTGTCTTGTGTTCCCATTTCAACAGGTTGCTCACCCTACAGCAGAAGAGGCCATGTGCTGTGCCAGGTAGCCTCCCCAGAACCACTGAAGTGACTGGGGAGACATTCCCTGAAGGAAGGAAGGAAGCAGGCGGTGCTGATACCAGAACCTGGGCAGAGAGGGACAACGCCCATCCACACAATGGCTGTGGGGGAACTCATCCCCTACCTAAGCTCACCTAATACTGAGTATGAAGGGGTGGAGGGTAAGAGAAGGCTCCATCTCTAATGGATGCTGGGCTCCCTCCTTGTCCCTCCCACAGAAGTCCAATGTGACCTTGGGGCGGGGTGGGGGATTCAATTATTCTCTGTGAACCTCTGTTCCTTCTGGAAAAAGAGTAAGCAGAACACCAACCCCCACCTCTCTGAAAGGCTTTATACCAAATTGGGCCTGTCAAGTGTCCAAGCAGTTCAGAGTATAGCAGAACACTACATCCCAACTGCGGCCACACAACTATTATTATTATTATTATTATTATTATTATTATTACTATTATTATTACCCAAGGGGTAGCCACTGTGACCTACTTAGGGGAGCTCTTGTAACTAACGGTCTTGGAGGGCTGTGAAAACAGCAAGTGAGCAGGAAGCATCGGTCAGCTCTGGGCAGGGAGCCTGCATATGTGTCTATAAGCCAGTCTGTAGTCCCCTTTCTTGTGTCTTGGTCAAACCCCTTAGGAGCATTTCTGGGGGGAGCACCCCAAATGCCCCAGGCCCTCCTGGGTCTCTGGTCTGAGTTTGGCAAAAGGGTTAGTAGTAGAAACCCATTCACTCTGGTGAAGGAAAACAGGGGACGTTTTAAGATACATCAAGTCATGTGGTTCTGAACACAAGGGCAAGAATGAGGTCCGGCCTCCGAAACCGTGATTGAAATGCTGTCAGAAAGCCCCAGGCCCTTTTGTACGTTAAATTACTCATGTTTTTTGTATTATTAAACTCAACAAACATGCAGCCAAGAATAGAAAACAATAGTACACACACAGCCTTCTCTTCATATTTGCTTCAATTTTTTATAAAGAAATAAAATGGAGAGGGAGTCCCTCTGTGTCCCTCCCTGTCCCCTTTCTCCTCCCTCTGTGTGCAGAAGTGACCATTTAGCGTGACTCTGATGATTTTCATTGTCGTGAGTCCTTTGGGTTTTTACTACTATGTGTGTATGTGTCCATAAACCTAACCTCATATCACTTTGTATGTTTATAAACTTTTACTAAAGAGTTCCCCATGGATACCTCCCTCTGCAGCATGCTTTTTCCCCTTCACATTAGGTTTGGGGGACCTCTCCATGTCGATTGAGGTGGGTCTAGTTCCATCGTGTTTGCTGCTATAGTGGATTCAATGGAATGACGGTACCACAATGTTTCCAGTCTACTGTCGAGGGACATTAGGTTGTCCCTAAGTTTTCACTGTTGGGCTGGTCTTGGTTTGGGTTTCCCCAAAAGCAGAGCTGAGACAAAGGCTTGGGTGCAGGCTGCTGGCTTGACAGGAGCAGGAGTAAGGACGTGGAAAGAGTGAAAAAGCCTCACTTTTATCTACTGTTGTGTAACAAATTGCCCCAAAACTTGGTGGCTTAAAACAACAAAAATCAGAGAACAAGGGAGTCCAGAAATAGACCCACATAAATATAGTCAACGGATCTTTGACAAAGAATCAAAGACAATACAACGGAGCAAAGAAACTTTTCAACAAGCGGTGTTGAAACAACTGTGCATCCACATGCAAACAATGAATCTAGACACAGACAATACATACTTCACAAAATTAACTTGGAATGGATAGCATACCTAAGTGTAAAATGTAAAACTAAGAAGCTCCTAGAAGATAACATAGGAGGAAACCTCGATGACCTTGGGTATTGCAATGCCTCTTTGGCTACAACACTGAAAGCATGATCCACGAGAGAAGTAACCGATCAGCTGGACTTCATCACAAAATCAAAAACTTCTGTTCCCTGTGAAAGATAATGTCAAGAAAATGAGAAGACCAGCCACAGACTAGAAAATATTTGCAAAAAACTTATGTGATAAAGGACTTTGTCTTAGTCCACTTGGGCCATTACAACAAAATACCACGGACTGGATGGCTTGTAAAGAGCAGAAGTGTATTGCTCCCAGCTCTGGAGGCTGGCAATCTGAGATCAGGGTGCCAGCATGTCAGGTGAGGCCTTCTTCCCAGCCATAGACTTCTCACTGTGTCCTCACATGGCAAAGGGGGCGAGGGAGCCCTGTGGGCTCTTTTTTAAGGGCACTGGACCAACTCATGAGGGCTCCACTCTCATGACCTAATTACCATCCAAAGGCCTCACCTGCAAAAACCATCACCCTTGAAGGTTATGATTTCAAGCAGGGAACACAACCATTCATATCACAGCAGACTGTTATACAAAATATACAAGGGCTCTTAAAACTCAACAATAAGAAAACAAGCTAAACCAATGGACCAAAGACCTTAACAGACACCTAACCAAAGGAGATATACAGATGGCAAATAAGCATATGAAAAGATGCTCCATATCACAGGTCATCAGGTAAATGCAAATTAAAACAACACCTATTAGAATGGCCAAAATTCAGCACACTGACAACACCAAATACTGCTGTGTATGTGGAACAACACAAACCCCCATTCTCTGCTGGTGGGATACAGATTGGCCACTTGGGAGGACAGCTGGGTGGTTCCTTACAAAACTAAACATACTCTTAACCATACAATCCAGAAATCACACTCCTTGCTATTTACCCAAAGGTACTGGAAGCTTATGTCAGCACATCATCCAACATGGCCCCTCTATCACAGACAAGGTGGACCAGAATCACATGGAAGACCAGGGTCCAGACCTGGCTTGTTGGAATTGTGACTTAATAAGAAAAGGCTTGGTGACACAGAAACCGTGGGATGGAATTCTAACTCTGACAGAGGCTTCACAGCAGCCACACTCTACCTCTCTGCCCCACCTCCAGTCCCTGGCTGGCTGCCTGTGGCTTCCCAACAGAGGGTGGTTGGTGCCTACAGGCTTGCAACACCTTCTACCTGAATTACCCTACCCAACCTTGCAGTAGCACCAGCCCTGCCTGGAAACGGAAGAGGCACTCTCTCCCAGAACGGTTACACTCCATCATCCATTGAAGCCTGGGAGCTCCCTGACCAATATTCGCCATATCCCCAGTGTTATCCTGCTCATTCAGCATGCAGTAGGAGCATAACAGTGTTGAGTGAGTGAATGAAATAGGATTCTAAAGTCACTTTTGGCAAGAGTGATCCAAGAGGGCAGCATTGAGGAGCTGGCCTTTGAACCAGGTTCTGAGTCATAGGTAGGATTTCAGGAAGTGGCAGCAGGGAGGCAGGCATGCCAAATGGCAGAATAAGGTGAGCAAAGCCCCAGAGTGGGAAAGCAGATGTGTTGGTGGGGGAAGCAGTGGTACCCAGTGGGGAGCACTTGATAAGGATAGTACTGCCAGGCTCTTTAATTATGTATTTTTGTGAAAGGTACTTTGATCTGATGCAAATATTATATTGCTCATCAAACTTTCCATGCACTCATTCATTTACTTATACCTATGAGGACTTATGGTTTTTATTCATTCCGTGGATTATAACCTGTTATTATGGTATTCATTATCCCTGATTTGGGCCAGTGGGAGCCCCTTTCAAGATGGTACCTGTATCTTTTTGAAAAATTTTTATCATATTTTGAGCACTATTTATGTTATGTCCCAATATAAGGTTCCAGGCTATTTTTGTGCCTTCCCTGTCCCAGTCCTGGATTCAGCCATTTCTCCAAAGACTCTGGTATTCAGAGAGAAACAGATCTGGGCAGTGGATGTGCTCACTGCTGTTGTGGTGGCACTGCTCCCAGGCTCTCGTGGTGAGCACAGCCACATACATCTATGTGTATTCCTATATGTATATAACTGAGGACCAGCTAATGAGATACTGAGTTGTTTTCAAGAGACAATAGACCAAAACTATACTCCTAAGTCATGCAGCCAAAGCATGTGCAGAGGAGAGAATTTTGACTTCCAGCTACACTCAGAACCAGTCTCCCCCACCACATACACACACACACACACACACACACACACACACACACACACACACACACACATACAGAGAGAGAGAGAGAGAGAGAGGAACCAAAGGACCAGGACATGACTGGAACTTGAACACCAGAACCCTTTCAGAAACCAGGGGTCTGTTGTCCAGGAAGATCCGGTGTTGATGCCCCTTTACCATAAATGGCCGAGTTCCAAGGTCCTCCAATTAAAACTTGCCCCACCAGCACCTTCTACACACCTGTTTCCCCTAACCCCTTAAGAATCCTCGGCCTAGTCCAGCGAACAAGATGGATTTGAGGTACCACCAGGTCTCCCACCTTCTTGGTGGTAACTTTTCAATCAATAAACCTTTCCTTACTCCAAAATTTTGTGTTTTGACCTTTCGCAGTGTCAAGCACAAAGATTTTGGGCCAGTCACATATCTATGTATAGTGAAAACCATGAGTTTATATGGAAGCTTCCAATTTCAATTGTATGTAATAGAATAAAATAATCAGTCTTTCTGACTCCATCTTGTTCAAGCCTGCCCAGTTTCCATAACATGTTGGTTAGCAACTTCTGCTTAGTCCTGCACATAGACGCTAATCATTAAAGGGATCTGACATGCAGCCTAGACATTATAACAACTTCCCTGCTCAAAACTACATCCCTAAGGAGATTAGGAAAGTATGTACAAAAATAATGATTGCTTATCAAAAGATTTATAGGAACACTGCGACCAGGTCCACAGCAACCGGAGTTTTTTGATGGGAAGCAAAGAAGTCTCACCATCCTGTTCGGACCCTTGCTGGTGCCCAGAAGTCTGTGCTCACCAATCACCCCCGACCTCCAATCCCTCCAGTTTCCCCTTTCCTCTGACATAAAAGAAGCCTGAATTTTATATTTTCTCAAGATGATTCTTCAGGACTCTAGTCCCCCATCTTTTCGGCTTGCTGACTTTCTCATTGAAGTCACTTTCCTTGCTACTACACCTTGTCACTGGATTTATTGGCTGTTGTCCTATGAGCGGTATGGGCTTTCACTTGGTTACATGTAGGGGAGAAAAACTGTAGCTTTTCTTCCCTGTACCACCTATGTTTTCCAGCTGGAGCCCTGTAAATTGGACTGACAGAAGACTTATTAAGAAGAGAAAAACAAACAGGAGTTGGTTAACATGTGCCGTGCATACATGTGCAAGCACCCAGTAACAGAAGGGGTGGTTCGAACCTGGGCTCATACAGCATCTTAACAAAAGAACAATACATTTTCAGAAAAGTAACAAGACAAAGGGAAAGGACTTTGAGCTTCCAGGGCAGCAAACTTGGGAAGGCAAATGTATGGAGGAACTTAAGAGCGCTAAGGGCTGGTGAGTAAGGTTGTCATGCAGGCTCCTTGGGCCTACTCTGGGCTGATCAGGGTCGGGAGTTGTCCCTGGTGAGTAATGTCTCTCCTATCTGACAGACACTGGAGGGAGACACTTTTATAAATTTGTGTCCTGCTTTTAAGTAAATAGGAGGAGGGCTGAGGCCTATTTTGTATCTGTTTCTTCTTAATTACCTTCAGCTCAAAATAATCTTTGTGTCAAAATGACATATTTAGGGTGATGTGTTCTGCTGTCTTTCACAAGCCAGCATCTCAGGGTTCACCTGGTTTTCTCCCTTCCCAGATTTGTAGCTCTCAAGACCCTCCCACCTGACTTATTATTCAGCCCCCTGAGTGGAACCACATCCCTGGCTCAGCAGCTCCCCTCTTGCTTGCCAGGTTGGCTGCCTGCTGCCTTTGGCCACATCCTTGGGCTAGAAACCACTTCTGTGTCTAGGATGCCACCAAGGCACTTGGTCAAGATCCCTGAGGAGCAGGTAGTGTTCCTTTTCTCCCGCTGCCATAACCTTGGGGCACAAAAGATGCCTCAGGGAATTCAGCTTTGGGCAGTGAGTTTGGTATTTGAGGCAGGATTTTCATGCTTGCTCCCCACCTTCCAGACCAAACTAGTGTTTATTGGGGAGGAGTGTCTTACCTACTCTTACCTTATGACACACAATCTATGCAGGTGAGTCTACACACTTACCTTACTACTCAGATACTGAAAGCCATCCTTAGAGAACCTTTCTGGATTCCCTATTAAAATGCAAATGGCTCTCTGGAAAGGTAATTCTTTAAATGAGGGGAGGAAATGAAGAGAGCTGCAGGGCTCCTTCACCTCCTAGGCTGTAGGCTCACTATTAGCTCCTGGGAAAGGGTTGAAGGTTAATTCCAAACTGACTCCTGTTGAGAGAAGAAGAGAAAGATGGAGCTGTAGGTGGAGACGTGGGGGTGTGGAGGGAGGTGGGAGGCCATCCGGAGCCCTCAAGACTGCTTGCCCCTGGAGCGCGCAGGCCTTACCTGCCCAGCTCTGCCACTGCTATGGGGAGACCAAGGGCACCATACCCCTTCATCTTCCCATCTTTAAAATGGGAGTACTAGGCCCTTTGAGGACTGATGTCACTCTGCTTGTATCACTGGGACACAAAGATGACTCATACTCCTCAAAGTGCAGAACTTTCCGTGAACTGGCCAGGCCTCTGTCAGGAAAAAGTGGGTGGGAAGATGGAGACGTCATTAGCAAGTCTTTGATCTATTTTCTATATCGCTGTAGCGGGAACCCAGACAAAGAGACAGGACACCAAGGTGTGGGAAGCAACTTTTACTAATGCGGGCACTGGCTCAGCGGATTCACATCCAGAGGCTGAGCCCCCACTCAGGTGGGATTTGGGGTTATATACCCTGAGGTTTCTGGGTTCCTTATTAGGACATGTGGCCATTGTGCCAGTTCCTGACTGGCTCTCAGGTGAGGTAGGAATTTGAAAAGGTTAAACGCAGAAGTCTTGCTGACCATACAGTTCAGGAATGTCTGTCTGAAGCCCGCGCAAAATCCTTGGTGACCACATGGTCTGGGAAGGTCTTTGTCTAGGGCCCGTTGCCACATTCCCCCCTTTGATGCTTGAACCCATATGTGGGTTAGAGAGCATCATGTTCTTCCACAGGCTGCTGACTTAGGGGTTGGTACCTTCATAACATGAGGACCTTAGCGGCAGTCTTACGTTCTACAATGGTCTCTATAAGGGAAGAGGTAGAGCAAATGACAAGGGGGAGAATGCAGGGTAGAAGGAGGCATGCCCCAAGGAGCAGGAGGACAATTCCAATTAACGTTTTAAATCCCCCGAAGGTGGAGAACCATCCTCCAAATAGGCTCTCGGGGTCCCATCCTGACCATTTTTGAACTGGGACATGGGCAAGCTTTCTAATATTCGTGGCGATAGCGGAGACAGCTTTTCCAGTGTCGTCAATCTGTAGACAACAGTACGACTGATTACATTTGCCACAGACGTCACCTTTTTCAGCTAGTAAGTAGTCCAGTGCTAGGCGGTTTTCATAAATAGCGGCCCGCATCTGGGTCTGTTGGGCAGCGAGGAGCTCTAAAGCTGTTGCAGTTTCATTGGTAATTATTTCTAGAACAGCCTGTAATCTGATAATACGGTTGAGCATGTAAATGGGGGTACAGTATCCCCAACTCCCATCTTGAGGGGCTCAGAGGGGTCAGAGGTGCAGTCCCAGCTAGCGGCTGCAGGCTTCAATCTGCTGTGGTGTATCCATGGAGTGATCTCTGCAACCTTAACTGCCCTGGGGGTAGACAAAATGACAGTAAAGGGGCCCCTCCACAGGGGTTTTAAGGGCTGGAGGTCCCATTCCTTAACCCAAACTGAATCCCCAGGCTTAAAGTGATGAACTTCAGTTGTTAAGCTAATAGGGAGCCTCTCCTGTACCCATTGGTTGAGGTTTTGTAAGGTAGAGCCTAACGCTTCAAGCTGTTGCCTTAAGGTTAGGTCCCCTATTTCTTTAAGGTCCCCTCGGAGGCCTCTAATAAGTGGAGGTGGCCTTCCATATATGATCTCATAAGGGGAAAGGCCCGTCTTCTTGGTAGGAGCTGAGCATATCCTCAGGAGCGCTATTGGAAGGGCCTTGTCCCAATGGAGGTGTGTCTCTTGGCACAGTTTCTTCAGGTGGGACTTGAGG